>NC_058164.1:4952759-5291351 GCF_020080835.1 Cotesia glomerata
AAGGAGGCGATCGGTGCTGTATAAGTATACGTCACGTGAGGTACAGTAGTGTGTGACTGTGCGTGTGTACCTGATACATAGTATGGCGTCGGTGGTGCTGTATAAGCTGTGTTACGTGCGGTAACGTAGTATGAAACTGTACATGTGTAGCTGGTTCATGTTGAGGTACCGGTGGTTCGAGTGGTGGGGCAAGCGGTGGAATACAGAAGCCTGGTTGGCTCATCGATGACTTATAAGAAAGTGGCGCTACACTCGCTTATTGTTTACATGTATACTACCCATAAGTATAAAAGTAACTAGTAAAAAAGTCACGTGCACTTCCAACTTGTGCACTTGTTACTTGTGGATCCAAAATAGGGACAAAATGGCGTCATTTCTCAGTCATTACGTACATGTGTGCATCTGCAAAACAAAAACATCAACAATTAAAGTATAATAAATGAATTGGCACCTAATTAATAAATAAAAAAAACTTTAAAATGAATTATATTAGAGTTTCTGATGGAAAGGCTACAGTTAAATTACCTGTAAAAGATAATAAAATATCTGTACAAACTATTAAAGCTTATTTTCCTGGTGTAAGTGGCCAGTGTATGTAATTAGTTGAAAATTTTCCTTTACTATAATTAAAAAAATATTATTTATTCATTTATTTAGTTTTTTTTTATTTGTTAATTAGGTGCCAATTCATTTATTATACTTTAATTGTTGATTTTTTTGTTTTGCATCTGCACACATGTACGTAATGACTGAGAAATGACGCCATTTTGTCCCTATTTTGAATCCACAAGTAACAAGTGCACAAGTTGGAAGTGCACTAGTGACTTTTTTACTAGTTACTTTTATACTTATGGGTAGTATACATGTAAACAATAAGCGAGTGTAGCGCCACTCTCTTATAAGTCATCGATGAGCTAACCAGGCTTCCGTAGTGGAAGCGCGAACGGTAAACGCGCAGTCCCACTAAACGTTGGGGCTGATGCTGTAGAGTAGGGAAGCATGTCCGAATGGAAAAAATCAGGTGCGGGAGGCACGGAGTGATTTCCCGCTGAAAAATTTGAACTCGGGAATAATTCCCGCGGCTGAAACGCATATGTGTCGTTGATGTGATTATTATTATTTATCGTGTTAGGCATCGTTCGAGCTAAGGTACTGGCAAAGGGTAACATCAATTGCTGACAAGCTGTTTTCCAGGTTTCTGCTTTGGCTCTTAATTGTCTAATTACTACCTCGACGGGTTGAGTCGCACTGTTTGTATCTTTGGGGTCAGGTACTCTATTTGCGTTATTGTCAGTCTTATTTGTAGGGTCAGTGCTATTATTGACAGTACTGTTGTGTATGTCACCTTGCGGATTGTCTAGTCCGAGTAAATCGTCTTGTAATTGTAAATATAGACTTGAATTTGAATTTTGAATTGGATTAAAATTTAATAAATTTTGATTTTGTAAATTCGCATTATTACTAATCGGTACCGAGAACTGATTTACTGGGGTGTGAGGAAACATTATGAATAGTTGTAATGTTAATTAAATTTTATTTTAACTATTATTTAATCTTCTGTTTAGATTATTTTACAATGACACGCCTGTCAGGAATTTTAATCCCAGATTTTCTCGAGAAATAATTTTTCGGTGACGCGTACGAAAGGAAGTAGATAATCCCAGATTTAGTAAATATTCGATATTTGATTTTAATAATTATAAACTGAATCTTAGTATTTATTAACAATTTAATAATTAGAATAAACGATTAATATTATTTTGAAATTCGAACTGCGAAGTTAAACAAAATAAATTATTTTAACAACGGTATTTGATTTTAATATAACGGTTAGCTATTTTACACTGAATTTTTATTATAAATAATCCTAATATAAAATTGAGATGAAATGTATGTGGCATCAAACTATTCGTAACGTGATTGGTCGAATATATCATAAGCATGAAAATATATGCAAATTCTACAGTCAGGCGCGCGCTTGCGCGCGTAAATTCAAATTCTAGTAAAGTTAAATAAGAGATTTAGTTTCGGCTCAACTGAACAAAAGATATTTTGTAGAGAAATAAATCTAAAGGAATTTATTTTATTTTCGAGAGTTTCGGTACGTAGTATAAGACAACCGATTCGTTGGACATACGCATGATGTGACCTTGGGTTTTACTTAAGCTTGGGTAGGCAGCGTATTTTGACTTAAGACCCGGCACACACAAAGTATACTAGACAATAGGTTTGTTATACTGATAAAGATTTATGCACTGATAAAGTTATTAATAAAAATAATTTTACTTAATTTTTACTGAGAGTACTTTTCAGTTAACATAAGGCAACTGACATCAGCATAATTATTTTTACAATGCTAGGATTATAATTTTACGATTCTGTAATTTATAATATTCATACAATCTTCAAATTATGCTGCTTAAGGACTAAATAAATTGATATGAAAACGTGAGAAATTTTTTCGATTTGGAAATTAGTTGTATAGATTTTAGAATTTATGTAATTTTTATAACAAAAATTTCACTAGTTAAATAAGTTTTGCAATTGTTATAAGAAAATTTTTGCTATTTAGATAAATTTTATAAATTTTCTGTAAAGTATTAAATGTTCGATAAATTTTTAGTTTTAAAGAGAATGAATTTATGACTTCTTTAATCTTTACAGGGAATAGACGACATTCATTTGAGGGCAGCGTCCCTGTTCGAGCGCCATTGAAACACTAAATTTTTGCTTAATTTAAAAATTTAATTATTTAGACCATTAAACCTCGGGGATAAGAAATAATCGCCTAAACTTCTAAAAATTGAGATTCGCTGCTCTGGGATATTCCGCTCCCGTGAACCAATGAGTGTCTTTGTCTTTAGATGATTTTATTAGTTTTAGACAGAAGTTCTCACGCGTGCCAGTTAATTTATTTTACTTACTTACAAATTTTAACTGCAACGATGACCCTTCGTCTTTGATTGACCCTTTGGCAGGTTGTAGATAGATAGTCGTAGTAAATAGACAGGTGAATAGTGGTAGTTTAGTAATAGTGTATAGCGGTGATAACAATAAACTTAACTTTATTACACAAAATAAGCACTTTTAATATAAACTTGTGGTATTTCGGTTACGTAATTTAACAAAATATTTATAGGGATAGAATAATTAAACTTACTGTTATAAATAATTGAACAATAGTAATAAACGTGGTGAATAATCACCTAATGCAAAAATAATAAAATTAATACAAGTAATATAGAATATTTCTGATAATTAGTATTAAACTATTAATAGAATTTTAGTAGGTTTTAGTAGTAAGTTTTATAAATTTTGGTGAGTAATCACCTAATAGTGGTAATAGTGGTATAGTAGTAAATTGACTAAGAAATATCATACGTGGTGGTTGACATCGGGGTTTAGATCGAAGTGTCGATCAATGCTCAGGTTTTGAGGCTCGTAGCTGATTTTCCCCTCCTCGTGTCGTCTTGTGACGTCACGGGGGCTACACATTAATTTAGCTAGTGTCGGTAACGGAAATTTCAGGTGGTAGTTCGCCAGGCTGATAAAATCGGGACATTTTGCAGTGTCTCAATATATGTATATATGAAAAATATATGAAAATGCATGTGGGTACTCAAATGAAAGCTCTTGATGAGTGTAACATCGGGATGAGCTTATATCTTTAATAACATCAATAGTTAAGAAAGTACAGTGCAATTTAACGAAAGTCATTATTTGATAAAGCAAAATTTTATTTATTGCAAAGTTACTAGTTTTTTTTAATTCCGCAATTTTGTATTCTTGCTTATATATTAATATAAATTACATTAAAAATTATCTTCTCACGCAATCAATTAATCTAAATCTTTTGTACAAGTTTTTAAATGTAAAAATTTCAAGTTGAAGTAATTTTTACTTTCTTATCTTTGAAAAACATTTTTTATATGGTATGATATGCTTATATATGGCCTGATATAATTTTTTAACATTACCATATATGGTTTTATAAAACTTAACATGTCCTGATACAGAAATTGGACATATGTGAGGACATCTATGGCTATATATCACTTGATATCTGCATACATAATTTTTTAATATGGCCATCAACGTTCTCATATGGGAACATATGCAACAAAATTAATTGAATACAAAAATTTATAGCCTGAAATTTGGAATAAATAAAAAACGGTCAATAAAAATCTCCCAGGAGATCGATTAACGCGCTCCTTGTGACAAACTTCCAATTATCACTAGCATTAAAATTTATTGGTTTATTGCGTATTTTGTACATCCAATTCGGCAATTAAATTTATGTAAATTAAAATATTAATAGGATGAATATAATTTGATAATCGTAATTATGGTTAAACAATTATGGAAAACCAAATAGAGCGTAGATATTACATGGAATTATTTGAAATTCGTATCTGAATTTGTATTGAGCTCTAAATTTACAGTACATGTGTATGAATAACAATAAATGTGTGCTCACTACTCATATATAAGTACATTTACTATGTAATTCAACGATATTATAATGTGTATAATGTGTACATTTATAAATATAAATATACGCGATGTGGAGCGCACTGCATATTCAAATGCGTTGCGGTAACCGGCAAACAGTTGCTTCACATATACACAAACGTCAAAAATTTTATCGACACTCTCCGACATTGAGGAATATTATTCATGTGTCATGTGGGTCTTTTATTTGTTGTCATTATTATTTATTATGGTTATTTATTATTTTTCAGTAACCTTTTTGGAAAAGTATTTTTTTTTCAGTGTTTTAATTTGCGTTATAAAACAAGTAAAGTGAATTTTTATTTTATTTTTTATCTTATCTCATTATCTATTTTATTTATATTATTATTATTACAATAGAGCATCAAAGCAAAAAAATGAAATATCAAGAGTAAATTTGTAAATATTGATTATAATTCTTCCGAAAATTTGATTTTTTAAGTAATAATTTTAATCAAATTTTATGACAATTTTTAGAATTTCTTAACATATAAATTATTATAAAAAAAAAGCTATTAAAATTTATTTTTTATATCAAACTTTAAATTAATTTTTAAACTTTTTAAATTGACATTTTGTAATTTCTAAAGAAACTTTTTTTTTTATTCTTATTCAATATTAAAAAAAAAGATAAAGAATTTTCCAGGCGGAGTTTTTTTTTCAATTATAAAAATAAAATTCTTTTTAAACAGAATTTCACTCCGCAAGTTTTTTAGTGTATTATTAAAATTTTTTTATGCTCATTACGACTGTACAATAATCTCTATTTATACGTAATAATAAACTGCGATAAACTGCAGTTCTACACACTGTACCATGAATTGAAAATAAAATTTTATACAGATAAGGATTAAGTTTGAGTAGTAATTTTATCGGATTTCACTGATCCCTTCTTTGACGAAGATTACTAGCAACTTTATTTACTTTTAGATTTTATCTTCTTCTTCTTCTTCTTCTTCTCCTCCTTTTTTCGTAATACACTTTGCCCGGGGGAATTTGCTTCTCAGTACTAGAGTATACGCACGTACAAAACCGGCTTACCAACAGTCTCGAATAGCTCGTCAAATTCGTGTTCCCAAGGCTATAATTGCTGAAGACGACGTGATTACTAAATGATTGACAAACACTTTATTGTGTGCATGATACGCCAGAAATTTAATTAAACTGAATCCGCGAGACAGTACCGTTATTATTCACCACGCTCAAAAGCTTTTGTACACTGAAAAAAAAAAAATACTTTTGCTCAATTAACAATTTCTTGGCTCAAGAAACTCACTGACGATCAAATATTCTATTATTATTAATTATTAATTTCTGAAGAGAAGAACATCAATACTTATCTTTGGATAATAGATAAACAAAAGAACAGCTTTATTTAAATTAAGTTAAAATTATTTCAATCAATTTAACAATTTCTTAAGCTAAAAATATATATTCTTAAAAATCTTCAAGAACATAAATTCTTGTATCAAGAAAATTTTCTTAATAAAAGTATTTTTTTTTTCTCACTGCAGACTACTATTTAATGTATTAGTATTAAATATATTGAGATCTTATCGCTTAAAAGATACTTTTACTTTATCACAAATCACGATAAAAAATAAATTTAAATTTCCATTCAATTTTTTGCCGAAATCCATTCAATTAAAAAACGATTTTCCTTATTAAGGTCATAAATGGAAAACATATTTGTTAAACAAGCTTCAAATAAAGCTCCAATATTTTCCCAATTAAAACTTAAGCTTCTTACATAAAAAAAAAAAATATTTTCCAGCTTAATTTAATTCACAAAAACAGCTAGAAAAATTAGAAAAACGGTAGACCCTGAAGGCCATCCGTGCAACTTCCCGCTAATTCCATACCTAGGTGCATAAAACGACACTAATGACGTTTTTGAGCTCTTCGAGCTCAAAAATACAATTCATGTGTTATTTTGAGCTCTTCGAGCTTAAAAGTCTGATAGAAGTATCATAAAACAATATTTTTAAAATTTTCAAACCGCACTAACTTTTAAATGAATCAACCGATTTTCATGCGGTTGGCAGTATTTGACGCAATTTTTTTAGTTTCATGACGAATCTTCAAGTTTGAATTGATAAAACTAGGAAATTTGGAGTAATTCCAAAAAAACACTTTTTTTGGTTTTCTTTCGTTCATGATATTTCTTGAACGAATTGACCAATTTTGACCGGCTTGACGGCGATCGACGTAATTTTTTCATGCTAATAGCTGATTAGTTTTTGAAATCGATCAGTGCAGCCGTTTAAAAGGTATTCCAAAAAATGTCGGAGTTATGTTAAAAAAACACTTGTTTCCAAATATTTTATCGAGGATATCTCTCGAACCAATCAACTGATTTCCACGTTTTTGGCGACGATCGACGCGGTTTTTTAAGCTTCGAAATTATTCTATATCATCAAAAACGATCCGAGAAGAAATGACGAAGTTATGTCAAAAAAACACTTTTTTCGGTTTTCTTTCGTTCACGATATCTCTCGAACGAATCAACCGATTTTGACCGGATTAGCGACGATCGGCGTGGTTTTTCAAGCTTAAGGGCGGAGTAGTTCTTGAAGTTGATCGATAGAGCCGTTTAAAAGATATTCCAAAAAAACCACTTTCAAAAATGATTTTTTTCTTATTTTTTTTGAGATTTTTCAAAATTTCTCAAAATCTATCGGTCCGAATCGGTTTAAATTCTCAGGAAATTTAAGTTTGAGGGAACTTTTTAGAACGCCGTTTAGTACGTTCCGATCGGTTCAGTCGTTCAAAAGTTATAAGCGAGTCACATAGTCACACATACACACACACACACACACACACACACACACACACACACACACACACACACACACACACACACACACACACACACACACACACACACACACACATACATACATACAGACATAGTGATAACCTCGTGGGGATAGTTAGGGAAGCTTCCTGTGACCTTCAAACGTCGAGATCTGATGAAAACTCGATTTTCGAAAAACGGGGTGAAAACAATGACTTCCCGATTTTTGAAAATCTTCGATTTTCTTAGCGGGAAGTTAAAAATAATTTTTTATTTTTTTCAAAGGCAAAAGAGGACTCAAAGGCTCGACTGGACCCCCAGGACCTCAAGGGCCACCCGGTAAATAGCAATATAATATTTTAATAAATCCTAATACTAAGAAATTAGATATTTTATGAAACTAAAAGAACAAAAGTGTAATCTCCGGTAATGGAGGACCCAAAAAAGCTAAGCGACTTTATTAAGATTTATGTTATGATTATAATGCCAATGAATTTCATATAATGAAGCGATCTAATTCCCAGCAGCATAATTAAGTCAAGTCGAACTAATACTCTCCATAACGGCAGTAGATTAAATGGGGTGTAGCAGGGGTATCTCGATAGCCAAGTAATGGCTGCTTAATTCCGTCTTAATCTTAATATTTCATATTTTCAATTTAATCATAATATTGTAATTAAAACTTGAGCTTTAACCCACACTGAAAAAATATATATGCGCATATATGCTGACAAAAATACATATACGTCGCACATATAAAATATATACGTCATACTTTTTTTTGCCCCCGTATATGCGGCATATATTTTTTTTCAGTACGGGAAAACTTCAAACTTTTTTTCTATTTTTTAACTTCGATCTTCTTTAAGTTTTATGAATAAATATTTTTTTCATTGAATAAAATTAATCATAAAATAAATAAATAAATAAATTTAATCATAAAATTTTTCATCAGAATATTTTTTTTTATTTAAAATAATTTAAAATAAATTTTTTTAACATAGTTTCATTGGCTGAATTTTAAAAATGTAATTTATAATAATTACTAAAAAACTCTTCGGTAAATTTAATTAAAAAAAATTATTTCATATGTTTTAAATATGTATTAATAAAATATAAAAAATCCAGCTTTATATATTTATCTTGCCCTAAATTAATGTCCGATCTATTTAAGTGACTCGCGGATAATTATAAAATTATTAACACCGCCAATATC
Organism: Cotesia glomerata; assembly: GCF_020080835.1. Classification (NCBI taxonomy): domain Eukaryota; kingdom Metazoa; phylum Arthropoda; class Insecta; order Hymenoptera; family Braconidae; genus Cotesia; species Cotesia glomerata. Next base: position 4,961,288 of record NC_058164.1, read on the forward strand.
AATAACCGTTTTCATAAATATGTACGATTACATGTCTGAGGATGATATTTATATATTTATAGTGTAATGTAAATTTAAATTGCGTTTATAGGCGCTCGAGGAGAACGCGGTATTCCAGGAACTCCAGGCAAAGACGGGACTCCAGGAATGCCCGGAGTGGTGGCGTGGGAAGTCAGGAGAAATGACAGCAGATCCAATGAACTGCTCATACCGCCCTCTATTCTCAGTGAGTCCAAGTCTGTTCTATACTAGATCCTACATACTTCTTGTACTATCGGTCTATTCTTTTCCCAAGGCAAACCGAATCAATCGTTATTTTATCTCTCGGTGTCAAAAACTCAAAGATCAGCAAAAACAACCTTTATAGTGACACTTCTTTTATCTCCCTCAATATTTCATTTTTATGTTTTATTTTATATTTCGTATTTTATACAGACGCTGACATCGTCTTACGCTTGTTAGCGTTAAAATTTTTGGTGAGCTATGAAATTTAAATAGGGATTTTATTGCCTGAGGCATTGACAGGATGTAAATAAAAATGATATAAATATTCAATCGAATTTTATATTTGTGTTATTGATTTTTTTATATGAAGACATCTGTAATTTTGATATTTAAATAAATAACTTATTTTTGAAGGAATTTTGAGAAAAAACTGATAAATTTTTTTTTTTGATATTTAATAAGTTTTATCAATGATTTTTTTATATTAGATGATTTAATAATTATTTAGAAATAAATTTTTTCCCTAAATTAATTTATTAACTGTTAATAAATTTTTTTATCAGTTTGATTGAAGAATTCTTAAGCAGATTGGTTTAAAAATTAAAAAATAAAATTACAGGCGCAGTTAATCGCATTTACAAAAAATGAATCATAAATAAAACAAAATTTACATTATTGATTGATATAGGTAGACGCAAGCATCCATCAGTAAACCGATTAAGTTTAATAACTTCAATTGGAAATGTTCCCCAGGATGAAAACTAGCGAAAGAAAAATATATAATCTCTTTGAAATGGATTTATTTATGCATGTGAAATGCGGCTTAGGAGATATTTATACATACGGAAGATCAAACAATTTATCTATAAACATTAAAACCCATTCGATCCGCGTGTTTGTATTTTAAAAAGCCAAACATCCTTTTTCCTCGCAATTTCCAATTTGTAGTTCATCTTTATGTAATCCGCGAGGTGAATAACCTCTACTGCGCGGTTTTAATTATAATTAATGATTGAAGGGTGTTAATTTATGGAAATGGAATACTTTGTATAATTCCCGGGTTGATTGACGCAAGACGGAGTGACGGCTTAAACTATATTTCCGATTCACCCAGCGCAGCTGTCTTCGAGTTTCGCTGATTTCAGATTTCTATCCGGGAGCAGAATCAGTTTACGGCTCTACATAAATTAAAATTGACTGCTCGATTTCAGGTGAGAATCTTCCGAGACACGTCACCTCTGTACCGGAGCGGTCATATTTGCAATTGCAGTGCGGGGCTAGCGGTAATCCGAGACCTGTTATCCAGTGGTCGAAGACCAGCGGTGCGGCGATACCCATCGGCTCTTGGCATCGTAAGTTTACATTATATTTTTTTTTTGTTACTATTATCGTTCACAATTATCAATAATTATTTGTATATCAGAAATGTGGATAAGATAGGATCATAATAACAAATTACACTATTATTTCTGCTTATTATGTTTCGGTTATTTATTAGACCTTCCTCAGGTATCTGAAAATTACACATGTTAATAACCAATAAAATAAGATAATAATTGATACAATTACAATATTTACCATAATATGAATTATAACAATCACTATCTTACATTGCACAGTTGTCTTTGTCATGTAAATTGTCACAAAATTAACAAAATTGATATATTTATTAATTATTATTAATTATTTATTAATTAATTAATTATTTATTAATTATTAATTAATTATTTATTAATTATCTATATTATTAAGAGAATAAGCAAAATTTCGTGGCCAGTGTATTTATATGATAAAATGAGTTTTTATGGTTAAATTTGGTATCGTCGGAAAAGTCTTGACCTGGAGTTGTGCCTTTTTATGATTTTATATCATTCTCACTGATAGTAAATTTATGATGATAAGTATTTAGGCTGCATTCGAAAATGCTCTATCTCTAGATACATAATTAAGAAATGACCCTGTATCTCGTGGACTATTGACATTTTTGAAGATATAAGCCCATCCCGATGTTACACTCATCGAGACCTTTTATTTGAGTACCAACATCAATTTTTCATAAATTTTATATATTTATATATTTCACAAATACCATATATATAAAATATATAAAAAATGCCATATGGGTACTTAAATGAAAGGTCTCGATGAGTGTAACATCGAAACGAGTTTATATCTTAAAAAATGTCAATAATTAAGACATTACATTGTACCTTGTCAACTAATGACATTTTTAAAGATATAAGCTCACCCCGACATTACACTCATCGAGACCTTTCATTTGATTACCCACATCAATTTTTCATATATTTTATATATATATGTATATATAATAAATATAATATATATGAAAAATATATGAAAATGCATGTGGGTACTCAAATGAAAGCTTTCGATGAGTGTAATCTCGGGATGAGCTTATATCTTTAAAAACGTCAACAGTAACGAAAGTACAGTGCAATTTAACAAAAGTCATTATTTAATAAAATAAAATCTTATTTATTTATAGTTCACAAGTCACGGCAGTCACATAGTAGCTACAAAGTTGCGAGTTTAAAAATTATTAGCAGAAATAATAATGTAATTTGTTATTATGATCCTATTTTGTCCAAATTCCTGATATAAAAATAATTATTACATTTTTTTTTTTTTTTATCAGAAACATGAATTTTATTTTTTTGTATCAAGAATTTTATTGCATATAGTTATACTTTATTTTTATTGACAGAAAAATGTTATACCGATAACATTTTTATCTATTTACAGAAAACAATGCTCGAGTAAAAATTTTCTAAAAATTTTTCCTCAAATTCTATAAATAGTTTCGTTAAATACAACGAATACTTTAAACTACATGTTTACATTTTATTTTTTTGTTAAACATTTAAAAATAATAATAATAATAAAATTCGAAATGATTGATGTGGATTAAAGTTTAAAGTTTGATATATAATATGATATATTATATTTCTCACATTAATAACACGCGCTCTACCCTCCTCGTGATATAATATCATGATGACGTTCAACGGAGCGCGTCGAGGTGGCTAATTGGGCCGTGCGTACTGGACGATGACTGATCCTTGTTATGTTTAACGGGCTGTGTGACAAGCGCGTGAAATGGTCGCCGTGTTAATTGCCTCGCCTAAGGGCCACCTGCAGATAGTTGTAGAAACTCGGCTTAAGCTGGCATGTCTATCGCTGTTTATACTAGGCAAAGCTAAGCCTCTTAACTTGTCTTTGACTCTTGAATAACTCCTTTGGATTTTAGTTATTTTTTTCCCCTCTTTTTTTGACATTACAGTTAAGTACTTACAATTAGCAGCACGTTTCACCAAAACAAAAGGTTCTTTATTTATGTCGGTGATTGTACATTTTCTTGAGAGATTTCGCTACAAATTATTAAACAACGGGCACTGAATTTTTAATCATTTCATTTCTCGGTTTGCGTAACGCAGCCCGGGTGTAAAAGATTTATGGTCTGATGCTAGCGGTGAATGATTTGGTGTTTCATTTTTAAATAGTGGTGTAAAAATTTTTTTATACTTTGTCTATTTAATATAAAAAGTAAGAAAAAAAAAATTGTTAATTGAATGAAATAAAATCAACGATATTGTTAAATATTTAAATTAAATCTCTGGAATAAAATTCCAGAGTATATTAACAGAGAGATTTTTCTTAAACTAGATTCGTCAGTAATTGGAACTATTCTGAATATTACCGTTGTTAACCGAGAACACATGGGAGAATACATGTGTATAGCTGACAACGGAATACCGCCTCGGGCTAGTTACAAATTTCGTCTCGAGGTACAATGTAAGTAAAACTTTATAATTTCGTTTATTACCGCATTTAATGCATCACTCGATTATTTAATTTAAATCTCAATTTGTTCGAACTTTCCTCGTTACTCATTCTCCTAATCCATTAGATAAGTCCCCGCATCTTGCATATTTAATTATCAATAAGTAGAGAAAATTATTTCTCAGTTCCGCCGTTCATCAGAGTCTGTCACCAGACAATAAGAGTCCAGTTGGGCGGGATGGCTATTTTAGAGTGTGACATTGAAGCTTTTCCCGAACCGTCAGTTTGGTGGGAAAGAGACGATGGCAAGCCTTTGGAACAGTCGCCTAAACACCGAATGGAAGTTTATGACAAGAGAGATTTGTACAAAGTAATTTTTATTTTATTATCTACAAAAAAAAAAAATTAATTTGAATTAAGAGAAAAATTCTTGAATTAAGTAAAATTTATTTAAACCAAAAAAATTTTTTTATTTTAAAAATTTTTCTACTCAAATTAAGAAGATGAAATTATTCAAAATTATTTACTTGATTCAAGTAATTTTTTTTTCTGTGTATATGAATAAAAAGTAAATAAAATTTTAAAGTTTAAAATGCGGCTAAACATCACGAAAATAACGTACCAAGATCACGGGTCGTACCACTGTGCGGCGAAGAACGTGATGGATATAACAAAGGGCACGGTGATGGTTTATGGTTCGTACTAAAAAATATTTTTTATTTCCAATTGTTCAGTCAAAATATTTCACTCCTCCATTCTATTATATTTAAAGTTTACACACGTTTTAACACGGGTAAAAATTTATTTATCGCTGTTTATTTTTGCATTCGCGGACGGACCCAGATGGCACAAAGAGAGTATCGATGGATAGCGGCGAGTTACGCCGCGAAGTGGTTTATGGGGAGAGACCACCCAAAAAAGTAGACATACATGATATTTGTCCGCCTCAACTCAGCTGCGATAATTGCCCGCAAAACAAATGCGGGTTTTCCGACTTTGGCGGGTGCTTTGACATCAGGCAACTCGTCAGCGATGTTAATTACACCGGATTATCGCCTCGACAGGGTGGTTAGTTGAAATTTATTTTTTAAATCAATTATTCTATAAAAAATATTGAGAGATAAAAATTTTAGGTGAAATTTTTTTTTCCCAATTCATAAAAAATATTTTCTTATTAAAAAATAATTTTCTGATAAAGAATTTCTATAAAATTAAATTAAATCTACAAATATTGAATAAAATTCCACTGAAATTAGTGTAAAAAAAATTTTTAACTCCAAAAAAAAATTCAAAATTTTTAAAATCTCTTTAAATTTTTGAACTCCCCCATGAAAAAAAAATATATGTCGAAATACATAATTTATATATTAAACATATATAAATTATGTATAGTAAATATATTTTTAATAACTAACTTTTGGCCAATTTTCATATATATTTTATATATTTCAAATATATTTTAAATATATTCAAAATATATTTTTTTTATATTTTTAGCTATGTATTTTTTATGTATTTTAAAATATATCTTGAATACATCTAATATATATTCAAAATATAAATGAAAATCGGCCCAAAGTTAATTATTAAAAATATATTTACCATACATATTTTTTATATATTTGAACAAGTATTTTTTTATCATGGGGGCTGTTAATAAATTTTATTTAATTAAATATTCATCAAATTATTTAATATTACATAATCATGTATTAAAAATTAATGAAGTTCATTAAGTATTCCCAAACCTCTCTACCAGTGTAATCCAGACGAAAAAGCAATTAAATAAATTATTTTTTCAGTAACAATAATTAATCTGCGGTTGGAAAATACGAAGCTGCTATTAACCAAAAAGTTTTCAAATTACCAATTATCAACTCTAAAAAATTTAAATATATATTAAATTTATTTATTTGAAAATTTCATCAGGATTTACCACAATTTTTTCAATATATTCAATTACATTGAACATCATTAGCCATTCAATCAAATAATTCATCAGTCAATATTGAAAGTAGAATCAAGCTTCATTATTATTGACCATATGCATTAAAATTCATTCAAAATTTCCAAACATAAAATTTCCCTCAATTCTCCCATCCACAAAATTGATAAAAAAACTTGACACTGAAATCGACCACATACAAACCAGTGATTCAGATCAATGCATCCCAAACATTTCGGAATCTATTTACTTTAATAGAACACATCAAACAAAGGTTCGAAAAAGCGGCAAACATACTCGCCGACATGTTCCCAAAATTTGCTTCACTAATAATTACTTTCTATAGGTTGTAAATATTTAACCAGCGAGTTTAATTTCCCATTTGATTAACAATATTATTTATTAACTCTCGGCGTATGTAACATAATGGGGTATGAATATTTATGAATATATATAAATTTTCAATATGTATATTAGTGGGGATACTGGAAGCCGTCGGAAAGCCGGTGTTCAAAGGGAATATGGATGATACTCACGGATATTGGATGTATGACGCTTTGCCGAGAACAGAATCTATATCTGAGAAGCTCTGGGTCACACGCAGCAACAACTCTTGGTATATATTTGAGTATAACAAAAAAGACGATGTCAAGAGAGGTCAATCACGCTCTATACGCCTGCCCTATCCATTCAAGGTAGTTGCAAGTTATTTTTATTTCCATTTGGGAAATTCCGCGTTTTAATTGACAAAGAAAAGCCAAACGAGTAATTGATTGGAGCTGTGCACGCATAAAAATTATTTGTTAGGACAACAAAAACAGGGATAACAAAAAAATATGCTGTGATAACAAATGAATTTACTTACAATAACAAATCAACTACACGGAGAAAAATTAATTATACTACCTACTATACAAAAATAGTAACTCCTACTATACAAAATAGTAATAAAATGAATTAGTAACAAAATAATGGGTGGTATCATTGACAATTGTAATAGTTACTATTAATAATGGTAACGATTACTATAAAAAATAATAATTGTAATTATTATAAATTATAACTGTTACAATCGAAGATGGTAACTGTAACCATCTCAGATTGTAAAAATTCTGAAAGAAAAAATAATGTAAATTTACTTAATTAAATCCTTTATTTAGATCCATATTTTAACTAATTCTTCTAACCCGTTATCACCTATTCGGTCATTTTTATGCTAGTATAAATCTAATTTCAAGTGGATGGAAATTTCCATCTTCACTAACGATTTGAGACAATTCGTCTTCGGATAGTTAGGTCGATGGGTAACCATCGAACTTGAACACTAGTTAGCTGAGAGTTAAGTGTATACTGAGAGAAAGTAAGTGGAGAATGACCCGGTAGCTTAACTGGTAAAAGCATCCTGACATGTAATCGGGGAGATCCAGGTTCGATTCCTGGCTTGGTTAATTTTTCATGGATTTTTTTCAAAAAGTTGCCCTTTATTCTCAGTAGCTCTCCATCGTTAATACTTAACATATAGTCGAACAGATACTAGCATTCACCAGCTAACTAGTGTTCAAGTTCGATGGTTACCCATCGACCTAACTATCCGAAGAGGAATTGTCTCAAATCGTTAGTGAAGATGGAAATTTCCATCCACTTGAAATTAGATTTATACTAGCATAAAAATGACCGAATAGGTGATAACGGGTTAGAAGAATTATAATAAATCACGGTTGATAAAATTAATAAAAAATTTTAACTAATGTACATTTTTTTCTTTGAAATATTAAAATATTTTTAATTCCCTTCAAAAATTTTTTTTTGAAAATTTGATTTTTTTTTTAATTTGAATTTTATTGAAAATTTTGATTTTTTTGGAAATTTCAAATTTTATTTTCAAAAAGAAATGCATCCACGGTAACGCAGATTCTTAATTTTTTTTATATTTTTTACTAGCTTAGATAGTAATTATTATTATTACTGATGATAACTACAACCATCAAGTTATATTAGGAATTACGATTTTGATAATAGTAGTAACTAGTTAAAATAATAACAGTTATTATTACTATATCAGGATGGTAAATACTATAATTCAGATGGTTTACTTAATTATTAAAATAATCTTTACTACTATCGTATTCAGTTAATAGATTTTAACATAACTAGATAATAAACTCTACTATAAAATTTTCTCCGTGTAGTTTATTTAACAAGATCAACTAAGTTGCAATAAAAAATGAGTTTTTACTGCTCTGAAGTTAATTTTGTTGTCTTAACAAAATCGCTTTGTTATTATAATAAATTTTTTTGTTGCAATAACAAAATAGTTTTCTTATCAATGAAATTTGTTACTTGAACAAGCTATTCCGTTGCTTTAACAAATCGATTTGTTACTTCAACAAAACTATTTTTTTTTTTTAAATTGAAAGATTCGGTTACAATAACAAAATAATTTTGTTGAATAAACATATGAATTACTTATTATAACCTATGTGTTTGTTAAAACAACATATTATTTGCTATCCCTACATCAATATAACAATTCGTTGTCACAACTTATTTTTTGTTGCTCTATCAAAAAATTTTTCTGCGTGTGGGAGTGTATGAAATAGTATTGCATTGTATGGAATTAAATTTTTATTTGTCTGGCGATGATACGGCTTGTTTGCTCCCGACATTGTTTGTGTTTGGTATCGGTGGGTTTTGCTGCGTTTAATATTGGATCGGAAGGTAATATATAATAAATATTGGTCATTAATAATAAACACATTATAAATGCACTAGGAATTCCATTATCGAACAAATACGGCTTCGGTGCATTCAGTTCGGCGGTTTATCTACTCATGCCGAAACATTTCACGGCCAAATAATTCACGTTCTGTCCAAGGATATATCTCTGCTTTCGCGCCGGAATAGAGCTTCCAATATCTTGCGAATTTATTCCAAAGATAGCCACGGTTCACTAACGAACCTTTTATTTATTGCGCTTTATTTTAAAGGAATGCTTTGTTTTAGCTACTTTCAATTTTAAATTGTTAATTAAGTAGAATTGTCCTTTTATAGTCAGACAAAAATTTTATCCTGATTTATACACTGATAGAAGGATTTGTTTATAGTTAAAAATATTTGTTAATATTTAACAAATCATTTATTAGAGACCACTTTTTAGTCTTTAACAAATATTTCTTAGTATTTAAAATAATTTGTTTGTATTTAAAAAATCTGATAATTATTTATTAAATATTTATAAATCTTTTTAAATACTTAAAAATATTTGTTAAGGACTAAAAAGTGGTCTTTAATAAATGACTTGTTAAATATTAACAAATATTTTTAACTACAAACAAATCCTTCCATCAGTGTAGCAATAAATAAGGAGTTTTTTTTTTAATGCCCTATTGAAGAAACTACTAAGCTAAGAGATGTAAAAGTTACACTAAAAGATGCAGTGTGTTAAAGAGAAAATTTTGGTATACAATACATGGCCAATTAACTTGTACTTTATGGCTTGGAAAATAATGTTTTTATTATAAATTAGTTTTTTCGATTGGCATTTATTTGAAATAAAAATAAAAATTCACTGATTTATTTATTATTTATTTGAATGAACATTTATTTGATATTTTATTTAATATTAAATAAAATTTAAATAATAAATAATTTTAAAAGTTTATTTTAAATATCAGGCTGAAAGTAAGGAACCAAACTACCTGATTTTTCATAATAGTATTTATATTTTTTAATAAGATGTCCTAAAAATAAACTAAATATTTATTTTCAATGATCTAGATCTGTACTAATAAATCAAGAGATCTTTTTTAGACATGCCTTACCGAACAAAATTATTAAACCAGTAGACATCTAATTAATTTAATAAAATCCATCGTTTCTCAGTTAATATTTCAAGTTTATATTATTTTCTCGATATTTTTTTATAAAAAAATAACTTTTAATTACAAATAGTTTCTTTAGTAATTTTATTAAAGTAAATAAAACGTAATAATTATATTGTTGATTGGCTAAGTTTATATTTGTTAAGTTCAGTAGAATTAGAAATATAATTTTTATTTTTAAAAACCAAATAATAATAATAATAATGGAGGTTTTACTTGTATCACCTGGGCAGTGTTTTACAAGGGAGGGTGGGGTATTATTTCTCACTTCCCTTTGTTACACAACACACTTTTTTCCCAGCTCTACTTTGTATTTACTTCCATCATTAATTATCACTTCATTATACTCACTACTTCTTTTGACCCCACCCCCCTGCATGTCGGGATTTTTTTCATTCCCAACACACACTTCTTAATGCGGCTGTGGACCGACTTGTGCCTTCTGTACGGAGGCCTGGATGGCTCACTGTCAACTTACGAAAGAGTGGCGCTCCTTTCGCCCACAAGTTAACTAGTGCACGAGTCCACTAGTGCACTTGTGCACTTGTGGAGGCGACGCGACAGTATTAGAAACGAGCTTTTCGAAGGTTTCGCCATTTTGACATGCGCAAATTAAACAATAACGTCTTATTTTGTTATTGTTTACGTTACGCTACAACAATGTAGACATTAATATTGGAAATTTAAATTTATTTTGATTAATTAATTGCTATCGCTGTAAAATCGCTCCACAAGTGCACGAGTCCACTAGTGCACTTGTGAACTTGTGGAGGCGATGCGACAGTATTTGAAGAGCAATTTTACAGCAATAGCAATTGATAAATTAAAATAAATTTAAGTTTCCAATATTAATGTCTACACTGTTGTAGCGTAACGTAAACAATAACAAAATAACACGTTATTTTTGAATTTGCGCATGCCAAAATGGCGACACCTTCGAAAAGCGCGTTTCTATTACTGTCGCGTCGCCTCCACAAGTGCACAAGTGGACTCGTGCACTAGTTAACTTGTGGGCGAAAGGAGCGCCACTTTTTCGTAAGTTGACGGTGAGCCAACCAGGCTTCCGTACCTTCTGTACTGCATTCACCCTGGTCCTTACCACTCGGGTATTAGAACAGAAACATGGGAAAACCACAGAGAAAACCCATGTTAGTACAGTCGGAGCTGGGTTAAGTCTACAGTGATTGATAAGAAATTCTTCTTTATCGACCACTGGAGCATTAGGCCCCTATCCTAGTGTGCAGAGATCCCTCGCGCTAGCCAACGCTGACTAGAGTGATCACTCATTCAAGTTGTTGCTTAAATGGGTGATCACCCAAGTCAGACGTGTGCCGCCCGGCTATCTCTGCCACCTCCAGAGGCTGGCAACATTAACGCACATATTTTTATTTATAATCACTGAAAAATATTGGTGCGTGTCGGGATCGAACCCGGGTCCCACTCTTTCGAAAAGCGGGCACCGAACCGACCAAGCTATTGCCAGCCTCTTAAAAACCAAATATTTTTATCTATAAATATTTTTTATTTATAATAAAAAAATATATTAATAATTAATTGATGAAAGGGCAACGGACACGTTGTGTACAATGGATCATTTTACTACAACCCGGAAAATCGGAGCTCAATTTACCGTCTGGACCTGGGGAGTGCACAGACCACCCACAATAAGCCGCAGTATCACATGGAGCTAATTCTCCCGGGATTAAGAATAAATGATAACAACTACTTGTATTCACGTGACCACGACTCGAGCTACGTGGATTTTGACGTAGATGAGAACGGTGAGTCGGTTTATCTGAGCACGCACCACTGCACTCTATATTTACAAATGGGTACACCCAAACACCTCGAATTAAATTAAACCTTTGCTCGGATTCCCGCTCTGAATAACACAATACAATTCCGTTTGTGTTAGTTTCGTCTGGGTTGATCTAACTCCACGGCTTGTCTTATCTTTAAGGTTTATGGGTCATTTATGGTCTGCCGTTGAACTACACAGCAGTGTTGAAAGTTGATACCGTAAACATGCGAGCTCAACAGGCCTGGAATATAAGCATCGACCATCACAGATTCGGGGAGATGTTTATTGCTTCCGGCGTGCTCTACGCAGTTCACAACGTCACTGGGCCTAGTTTAGAAATACGGTGCTAAATATAAATACAATTTCATTCATTCATTTTTTTAAGTGAAACTTCTTTATCTACGTATCAGAGAAATTTTATAGCAATGTAAAAAAAAAATCGTCACATCATCGTCAAAATTCTGTATAGTTACGTAAAGAATAAATCTAGTAAACATCATTAATTCTAAAAACAATTAAAAAAACAAATTAAATAGTAATTCAAAAATAAAACAAAAAACATAATTAGAAAATAGAAATATGTATACGTACATCTTTTTAAATTATTCGTTTTTAATGATTTATTTATTCATTTTAAATTCTATAAAATCATTGCAAATAATTGTAATACTTTAAATAGATAATTGCAATTATTTTCTTATAACTTTTGTAATTGAGTAAATTATTAAATATCTGCTTTGGATTATTTTTACTAAATTATGATATGAAATAGTAATATTAAAGGTCGTTATGTAATTTTTTAAACTGATTAACTAATTTTTAGATTAAATAATAGCAGAGTTTAAATAATGACAATCATGGTAATAACGATGCGATCATAATTGATGAAATACAATAATTATAATAAGAGCAATGATAAAATATATTATTTGTATGCATGTCTATAATACTAAAATAGCGTTAATTTAATAGGGAAAAAATTTTTTTTCTTAAGCCTTATCTACCCAATTTCTGTGAAGTTGTAAATAGTAGAAAAATGATACGTCATAAAGAAGTTTCACTTCTTACCTGTGTACTCTGGTACACACACATTTTTTTTTTTATATAAATTATCTTGAGTTTATTTTTACTTTTATGTAATTCGCATCAATAATCTTTAAATTTACTACAGACTGGCACTGGATTTATACAGACACGCGATCCTCGACGTTCACCTGTCGTTTTCAAATCCCTTTCGTAAAACGACAATGATTCGATATAATCACAAGATGAAAGTTTGTATTTACAATTAAATCCACTATTTCTAAATTTATTTACTTTGATCTCCTGTTTGCTTACCTTAAACGCTACGTGTCATCTTCTATTTAACGAAGCTGAAAATTTTCTCAAATAAAGGGCAATTTTTTTGTCTTATTATCTTTTAAAAAAAAATTTTTGACTTTTATTTTTTAAATAGAGCTTTTAAAAGTTTGGATTTAAAAAAAACATTATATTTTTTTCAAGATTTGTAATTAAATATTTTTAATTAATTAATCACACAAATATTGATTAAAAATTTTATTAACTTTCAATTAGTTGATTTATTTATTTAAAAACAATTATTTTTTTGTAATTGGAGCTTTTAAAAGTTTGGATTTATAAAAAAATTATATTTTTTTACATAATTAAAAAATAGTCTAAATTTTTTTTGTAATTAAATATTTTTAATTAATTAATCACAAGCATTGATTAAAAATTTAATTAATTGATTTATTTATTTAAAAACAATTTATTAAGTCTAAAAATTTTTTTTTTAATATTTTGATGAAAAAAGGACTTTTATTAATTATCAGAAAATATTTATTAAAAATTTTAATTTATAAATTTGATTAAAAAAAATAAATCTAAATTTTCTTATACTTGATGACAAAATAAAAAATTTACTCGATAAATGACACAAGCGTTTGATGTAAGCGAATAATTAAACTAAAAATTTCATCAAGCAGAAGATGAACTTGAATAAAAATTAATTTTTCACAGGAACTTTACACATGGGACAAAGGAAATCTTCTAGCATATCCGGTGAAATATCAAGACACCAACAGTACCATCGGCTATTATTAAGTGTATATTTTTGATTTAAATTAAAAAAAATAAAAAAATAAAATAACCAAAAGGAGAAGAAAATAATTGATCAATTTATAAAGTATCTCAAGACAGAAGTTTAAACTTTGATCTGCGGGAAAAGTTTCAAAGTTCATCCAAGATCTGTTTTAATTAAATTGCGTCAGTATCGGTTTACTTCCGGGTATCATCGACTCCAGTCGATCTCGTGATTGAATTCTCTCTCGAGCACAATCAATAATTATAATTAAAAAACTTGCTATCAACATTTTCTTTTCTATTTCTTTTTTAACTTTAGTATATATATATTAACATAAACAAAATATATATGATATATGACTAATAATTTTTTATGTATGTTAAATAAAAAAATATGTGAAACTGAAACTTTTGATATTTTATTTATTCATTCATTTTCTTTATCAGGTAAGTTTGAAATATTTTATTGTTTTTTTCTCTTATATTTATTTTATTTCTATTTATTTTTTTTTTTATTGTAGCTGTACATTCCATTGATTTCACGCGGTTATAAAGCTTCAGCGTGTCGTTGTTCTCCAATAAAAAAATATTGAGATAAAAACAATGTATAAATAATAATGTAAATAATAATGATAATGTTTGAGAAAAATGGAGCATTAATGTCCTTTGAAATAAATATTTATAGCTTGTATTTATTTTTTTTTTTGTTGTATCACTCTTTATGTAAATAAATATTGTGATAAAAATTTTATTGAGGTGTTTAATAAAATGTAAAAATAAAATTTGACATTTTAAAATCAAAATTTAAAATTAAAAAATATTTTATTTTTATTGCATAAAAATTTTATATGAAAGATAAAATGTTTATAAAATAATTTAAATTTTTATGTCGCGGATATATTAAAAATCTAAAGGTGTATAAAATCCATCAGCTTTGAATAGAATAAAATCCGAAGGCTAAATAAAATAAGATAACATATAAATATTATATAAATAAAAATAAAAATGTGAATTTAAAATTACGCTCATTTAAATCGGTCGGATTTGAATGAAATATAAATTTAGTGCATACTGAAAGTACTTGGAGATATGAGTGACATGAATATTTATTTAGCAAAGACTAAAAACTAAAGCAAATGGATTTTTAAAAAAATATGCACATAGAAAAATTATGAGTGTAGTATTATATAAAAAAAATGGTTAATAAAAAGACGATTTGTTGAGCATTCACGTAGCAGAAATAATCTAAGTCAAAGTTAAAGAGAGTTAGTTTGACCTGTACAAAGTACTTTGACCCAGACGTATAGGAGTAAAACCGTCACGACACACTGTGTGCTAATCATTATTTCTCACAGGCATACGTATACGCGTGCTGTAAAGGGACTTAGGAGGTACAAGCAGTGAAAACGTTTGCCCAGGCAGTATCACCACGGCAAAGGAAACACTGCTAAAAGATTAATGTCAACATAATTAAAACACTTTCTATTCGAATGAGATACTAAGCCCGAGAGAAATAAAACAATTTGCAAATAACATTCTTTTATATCTTGGTGAAGATTCTTTAATATTCTTATCACGCTTCACTAGGATTTTTTAAAATTTTTTTTTAAAGCATTTAAATAATTCTCTTA
Organism: Cotesia glomerata; assembly: GCF_020080835.1. Taxonomy (NCBI): domain Eukaryota; kingdom Metazoa; phylum Arthropoda; class Insecta; order Hymenoptera; family Braconidae; genus Cotesia; species Cotesia glomerata. The sequence goes on from NC_058164.1 coordinate 4,976,654, forward strand.
TTTGTAGAAAATTATTTATTAATAAAAAAAAGTTCTGCGGAGTGAATTTTTTATTTGTTATCGAATATTTAAAAAAAATTGGATTTTATATATTATTAAGAGAATAAGCAAAATTTTGTGATCAGTGTATTTATATGATAATACGGTTAAATTTGGTATCGTTGGAAAAGTTTTGACCTGGAGTTGTGTTTTTTCATGATTTCATGTCATTCTCACCAATAGTCAATTTATGATGATAAATATTTAGGCTGCATTCGAAAATGCTCTATTTCTAGATGCGTAATTAAGTACTGACATTGCTATCTTGTGGACTATTGATATTTTTAAAGATATAAGCTCATCCCGACGTTACACTCATCGAGACCTTTCATTTGAGTACCCACATCAATTTTTCATATATTTATATATATTATGTATATGTATATATGAAAAATATATCAAAATGCATGTGGGTACTCAAATGAAAGCTCTTGATAAGTGTAACAGCAGGATGAGCTTATATCTTTGAAAATGTCTATAATTAACCCGTCAGCACTCACGTTATAAGCATTTTGCTCACGCTCGATTTAAAACAATGAAAACTTTTTCTTTTCAAATGGAAAGGGTAGATGAAATTTTTTCTACCTTCGAGTAATTTTACCTATTTTCAAATTATGAACTTTTGAAATGCTTTAATATTATATATATTTTATAAAAAAAATATTTTTCCCATGCGCCTCGGAAATTGTGAGCATTCTTCTCATCACGAGATTATAGGTGTAACAAAAAAAAATTTACTTTCGGTAACGTTCGGGCTAGTTCGTGTATCTTCGTAACTGTATAGCTGCCCGGCCGCATGCAGATTAAACGTGAGCAAATCTCTCATCACGAGAGTAAATATTACCGAAAAGTTCACGTGAGTGCTGACGGGTTAAGAACTCACATTGCTATCTTGTCAACTAATGATATTTTTGAAGATATAAGCTCATTCCGATGTTACACTCATCGAGACCTTTCATTTGAGTACCCACATCAATTTTTCATATATTTATATATATTATATATATTAGGGTGTGCCAAAATCTAACTTCCGTGGAGAACCTTTTAAAATTGGAATTTTGAGTTCCGCTTTTAACAGGGGCTGCGTTTGGGCATTTCCTGAGATATTTTGGTGTGAGACGATGTATTTGATTTTCATAGAATTTTTTAACAGAAGCTTAGTTTGGGAATTTCCGGTGAAAATTCAAAATTTGGCCGGAAGTGCCCAATTAAATCTCCTGTTAAAAATACTATAAGTAATCAAATAAATCCTCTCATCCCGAAATATCCCAGGAAATGCCCAAACACAGCTGCTGTTAAAAGTGGAACTCAAAATTCCAATTTTAAAAGGTTCTCCACGGAAGTTACATTTTGGCACACCCTAATATATATGTATATATGAAAAATATATTAAAATGCATGTGGGTACTTAAATGAAAGCTCTTGATGAGTGTAACATCGAGATGAGCTTATATCTTTAAAAATGTCAATAATTAAGAACTAACATTACTATCTTGTCAATTAATGATATTTTTAAAGATATAAGCTCATCCCGACATTACACTCATCGAGACCTTTCATTTGAGTACCCACATCAATTTTTTATATATTTATATATATTATATATGTATATGTATATATGAAAAATATATCAAAATGCATGTGGGTACTCAAATGAAAGCTCTTGATGAGTGTAACATCGAAATGAGCTTATATCTCTAAAAATGTCAATAGTTAAAAAAGTACAGTTTAATTTCACAAAAGTCATTATTTAGTAAAACAAAATTTTATTTATTTATAGTTCACAAGTCACGGCAGTCACATAGTGACTGTAAGGTTTCTAGATATTATTATTATTTTTTTTTTTTAGTTAGAAAAATTAAATAAAATAGAAAAGTAAATTAGATAAATAAATTTTATTAAAAGAGTAAAAATGATCTAACACTATTAACAATTACAATAAAACTTCATTTAACAAACGTAAGTCCAGGATAAAGCGGATACCCATTGTAGATATAAACAGGACGATTAAACGCGAAAGAATTGGCAACTGCGAGAGCAGGATTTAATTGGGGATCATCATCTTCAAGGTTAAATGGAGTGGTAGGTTCCCTTGTCCGAGGGGTGGTTATTGTCATGGCTGTCGCTGTCATCCTCGTGCCCAGAGACGGCTCTGTTGTTGAAGTACCTCCGGGGCCATTCACCGATGGAGTGATAGAATTTGAAGGACCTGGATAAGAGTCTGCCGGAGGTGGACCGTACCGATCTCCCGGTTTGCTATTATACTCGTTCGAGTGCAATCGATTGTTTTGATGCAGCGAAAAGGATGGTCCTGATGGCCGCCAACCTCTCGGATTGTAGAACTCTCCTGACACGGTTCCAATCAACATCAACGTCCCAATCACCACCAGTAGCTTCATATCAGAGGCAGTCAAATTTATGAAAAAAAAAAAAAAATAAATAAATTAGACTTAAATTAAAAAAAATTTTTTTTTTATTAAAAATGGATTTTTTTTTAATTTTTTTGCTGTAAAAATTATAAATTTATCAAAATTATTAAATTTTATTAATTTTTTTTTTAATTTTTAATTTTCATAATCAGAAATTTTTAAAGAAAATTTTTCTTGTACAATTTTTTGCATTAAAAAAATTTTTTTTTTTTTAAATAAAAACAAAATTGTCTAAAAAAAGTTTTATTTCTCAATTTTCCGGTAAATTTTCACATTTCTGACATTTATAGAATTATTGGAGCAGAAAAATATTTTTTTTATACCCGACATTTTATTAATAAACCCGAAAAAATAAAAACTACTGAAATTGAAAGAACTTTTTTACTTTTTTGAAATTCTATAAGATTCAATTACTTGATAAATAAATAAATAGCGAAATAAATAAATGTAGTGCACACATACTTGCATTCTGAATACCGTCGACGTGCTCCAGTGAATAAAAACCCAGGTACTAAGTCTGAGAAAGCCTAATGGCCTTATATATATTATCTCAAACACATGTGACACGAAATTTCGGGTGGCATCCGGTGAATACAAATCACATTGGAGTAAGAGTAGAGCCACAACTCATGATTTCGATCGGACATAATATTTCCTTCGGCTGAAACTAAACAGCATATGTTTCACCTACATTACGCAATTATTACGAGTACAAGGTACATGTTCAAACGAACGTCTCGAATATTCGGTATTTGGTAATCATTATAATTATATATTCTTCTTCTTCTTTATTCTTATTCTTTGCCATTACCATTAGCAAATTAGAGGGAGCGCAAGAGGAAATTGGGAAATTTTTTGCGCCTGACCTCTGCTATTTTATTAGGCCATTCATTAGACATTTATTTTTTTCGAAACTTCTGTCCCAATTCAATATTATTTTTTTTTTATTTATTTTTTTCATCAATCACCTTTTAATTTAATTAATTACTAAAAATCAAATTAAAAATCACACTTTTTGTTCAATCAAATGTAAATGTATTTAAAAAGAAATTTTTATTTACCTAAAAGGATATAGGTCGAACCCTTTAGTTCAAAATACGGTCCAATAGAACGCGACTCTATCAATTTCGAAGAGAAAATTTCAAGATAAAATACCGACAGTCGGCTTAATAAAAAAAATTTATTTATTTTCTGTGGATAGATAGAGTTAACAGCTTCCTTACCGACTTTAGATTCTGTCCAGAGCTTTCGAGCTTTTTGTCTTAGCATAAAAAAACCCGATAGATGTCTCCACTGGCTTAATAATAATTAAGCTTCTTATTAATTAAGTCTTAATCGGTTTTTTATAAAAAATTAAGTGGATTCAAGAGAAGAATTTTTAAATCAAGTAAATTTTTTAAATTTGTTCAAAATTTTTCTTACTTAACAGGCGAGACCATCTTTTTCTCGGTTTGCTCTCACGGAGTTCAACAGAACTATCTCTGTTGCACTCCCAACAGCAGAGCAATTGCAGTTTCGATTGGTTTCACGAAACGAATAAAATTTTTGAAAAAAACGCTTTGTGGTGAAATAGTTTATTAAATTATCTATTATCTCTAAAAACGTTTTTTCAAAATTTCCATTCGCTTCGCTAAGCCGATTGAAACTGCAATCACTGGTCTCGGCTGTTAACAGCCGAAATTAAGACGAAATTTTTATTAAAAAAAAAGAAGAAAAAATTTTTCAATTAAAAATTTCTACAAGATTAAATTAAATCTTAAAATAATAAATAAATTTTTCCTGAAATTAAAGTAAAAAAAGAATTTTATAAGTTCAAAAAATTATTCAACATTAAATTCTGAAACTTAAAAAAAAATCTTTATATTTCTTACAATAAAAAAATATTTATAAATTGTTAATAATTTTTTTTCTATAAATGCTTCATTAAATACTAATAAATATTAATAAAATAATCTGCTAGAAAATTATTAAACAATTGATAAATCATCTAAAATAAAATATTAAAAAATTTTTTTATCAGTATAAATCTCACCCGAAATTTCTTTTTAAAATAATTTTCTTGATCCAAGATTTTTTCTCTGGAATCTCGTTAATTTTCTCCAGTATACTTTTTTTCGTTCGAACGCGCTCTCGTTTGCTCTTATTTGAGCTCGCTCCATCTCTATCGATGAACTTTTCTCCGAGTTATCCAATTAAATAACAAGATTTACTTTAGATTTTGGTAATCCAATTACAGTTTCTGATCGTTTCTGTTTATTATTTCTCCTTTTTTGTATATCGCGGTAACTTTTGAACTCGGTCCATACCCAAACCCACACACTGCTCATACAATGCCAGTAAATTTTATTTTTGATCCACCAACCAACCAACTTCATCTCATCTGTCGAAGCAATTACTCCGCGGATGATAAACGATCAATTAAAAATGATGGCCCCTGAAAGGAATAGCTCCAAAAATGAATTCTCCTGAGCGGATCTACGGCCAGGATTATGCACAGTAGTGGGAATTAATTAACTCGCGACAGTGGGAGTGGAAGCATTTTCGTGTTTAGGAGAAATTGCTCCCCGTCGTGACATTTTAACTTGCAGCAGTCCCATTCCATGCCGACGTTTTCACACCGGACTATAATGACGCTAATACTGGACTTGCGGTACTTTTGGGATGTCCTCGCTCGGAGGAATGCGTCCGTTCGGCTAAATGAATACGTCTCAGAGCTCGGGGAATCTAGAAAATCATTTAACTACGGATAATAATTATATAATATAACAAAACACCTCGACAAACTGTGTACGAGCTAGCAGACACAATGAATTTAAATTATTTGTTATCAGAGTACGCCAACTAGTTTCTACAGCTTCAAATGTTTGATTATTTAATGATAACTTTCGAGCATGTCGATGGAAATTAACTTAAAAAATATATTCTTCGTAAGTTTAACTGTTTTGAAGTTACGGGTTTTAAAATTGAATTTTGTAACAACACAGTAAAAAATTTTGCGTCATTGCGTCAAAAAATTTTGTGTTAAAAATTTTTGTGTTAAATATTTAACACTTTTTTGTGTAAATTTAACATTTCTTGTGTTAAATTAACACAGAAAAATGTTAAATTAACACAAAAAAGTGTTAAATATTTAACAAAAAAATTTTTAACACAAAATTTTTTGACGCAATGACGCAAAATTTTTTACTGTGAAGTTAAGTAACATTTTAGTATTCAAAATTTTCGGGATTGCGGTGGGTGGAAAATTTTAACAAAGTTTGTGGTGGATAACTTCAGATATTAATCAATCTTGCTTTGCAACTCTGCCAAATCAAGAAATAATATAAGTTTATAAATTTGGATGAAAAAAAAATTTTTGAAGACTTTTAATTGAATAAAATTTCAGACGAGAAAATTAAAATATTTTTTTGAATAATAAAAATTTGATTTTAAATGACAAATTTTTTTTTTGTCAGAAAAACTTTTAAAAATTATTAAGAAAAAAAATAAATGACTTCTTAATTAATGTAATTATTATTTTTAATTGGCTTCTGATAGCAATAATTATTTTTTTTTTATACATGTGATGCATTTAAAATTTTGTTCATATAAATTCTTGACTTAAGCAAGTACACTGAAAAAATAAAATTAATTTGATTCAAGAGAAAAATATTTGAACCAAGAAAATAATTTTAAAGAAGGTAATTGTCTTGAATCAAGACAAAAATTTATTAGTTCAAGAATTTTTCTACTCAAACCAAAAAGATTAAGTTCTTCAAAATTATATACTTGATTCAAGAACATTTTTTTTTCTGTGTAAAAATTTTAATGAAGATTAAAACCTTGAAAGATTTTGTCATTTGAGTAACATCTTCTCTATCAGGATTAATCTCAAATAAATCCATCAACTTCTCCATTTGTTGCACAGCATTAAATCTAATAGTTTAACATGCCGGTAATCTATAAAGTATTGAAATCCGCTGACAGTATATAACCACAGAGCGATAAAGGTATATGTTTCACTGGCGAATACAGAGAAACAGAGATCTGAAGCTCAGAAGCAGATTCGGATGCATTGGAAATTGGAATTGGTCTATTGGGGAGACCTCGAATGGGAATTCACGGGCAGCATCAAAGTGGAAAGTGGTTAGCCAACGGAAACGTCAGACATTGATGCTGCGGTCGCGTCTTTCACTTGCTAGCTTTACCCGCCAGCTCAGCGAAATTTTGATCCGGGAAAAGTAACCACTATTTTACAGCCGAGTATGCAAGTGAAAATAACCTTGATTAAATTAAACCGAGGCTAATAAATTCAGCTGTACTGCATATGTGCTTCCGTAAAGGCTAAGGATACTTTTGGGAGCCTCACAATTGGAGAGCTTCAGTATTAGACATTTCGCGGTCGAGAATGAAGTACCTGAATGTTGGGTGATATTTACATCCTTACCCTTTATACTTGTACTCAATTTCATCTGTGAGTATTTATTCCTGTGGTTTAATGTGAGCTAATCTGGTCATATGTGGGAGTAAAAAATAAATTTTCTATTTACTATATATTATTTTTTCTTTAAAATGTCTGTGTCAATTATGTCATGTAAGATAAAAAATTGGTTTCAAAATTGATTAGACTGAAAATCAATGTGAGATAAGCTTCTTAAAATATTTATTTTTTATTTTTTAAGTACTTTAATGATATTATTATGTGATAATATTTTATTTTATACATTTTTTTTTTAAATATAATACTTTTTTATTATTATTGCACTTCATGTATTCACCTTATAGCATTTTAATTATATTTTATATAAATTAAATAACTTTATTTGCTTAAATATTTAATTGTTCTTATAAAAAATAATTTATATTATTTTAAAGAGAAAATATTTGATAAAAACATCTAAAGATTAAATTTATCCTTAAAAAAAGAATTTTTTTTTTCTTCAAACTTATATCCTCAAACTTAACTGTCTTACAGCGAGACAATTTAGCGATCATGCGCCACCTGTCGGAATTTTCAGTACTAATTTTAATCAAAAATTTATTTATCGTCATATGTGACAATACAAGGCTCAATAAGGACACATAGAGTCTTATTAAGACATAACAAGCTAGATATGGTCTAATATGGACACATTTCTTATCACGACATTAAAAAAATAAATTAGTGAACATATTAGACCCTATCAGTCGCATAAAAAATTTTTCTTCGTGGACAATTATCGAAGAAGGTAGTTATTAGAAAAATTAGATATTGAAACCCTGGCTCATGTCTAAGAGGGAGGTGTAACGATTCCATCCTGCGTTTGGCTACCGCTCACTTCGGAGTCGCTCGAAATATTTACACTCGTGAGGATATTTGAATATTCCACTTAGGTTATTAGAACATCTAATGCTTCACACATCTAATACCGAGTGTATAACACAGAAGAGAAGTCTAATACTGATTGAGTGTATATTATTCTAAGCACAGGACCAACTAACGCACTTTGTTGCTCTGAAGAACATTGTACCGGTGTTGTAGCCGGTTAGTTTCTGTGTAATGTGTAATCACCGCAAACTGAAAATGTAGGTCGGTGCCGAATCTGTACATACATAATATAGAATACATCTACCTATACAAATACACAGATTTAAATTCACGGAATGTTATATGTGACAATCTCTGGGAAAGCCCAGACTTCACTCAACAATTCAGCGTGTTTGTAATCTATGTTTGCACATTAAATATTGAATTAACGGTCGCAAGTTTGACTCACCGGCGTTCGTCGCTCTAATTTATCATCGGCTAGTTGCCGGTATTGATGATCTGTTAATTAAATATAAATATAAATATTAATTTCTGCCGGTTAAAATTCTGCTTGCACTGCAAAATATTTTTTTTATTTGTAGCTATAAAATGATTTTATTTAATTTGATAAAAATTCAACCCGTAGATTGTTGAATGTCGATTGCCGATTGCGAAAACAATGATAAAATAAATTGTTTATTTTTTGTATCGTACGGGCTTTTATTTTTGTTGAATTGAATTGATAAAGTCAATTATTTTGAGATTATTGATTTATAAATAAAAATAAAAATAAAATAGATTGTAGTGTGTTTGATTCGAACCGGAGATTAATTGGGATTACGTATTCATGAGAGTTATTAGTGGGTGTGTGACATGTGTGAGAGTCCGAGGCTCGAGTTTAGAGCGAGTGGAATGTTTCCACGGGGGGGGGGGGGCAGCACTGGGTAAATCCCAGGGTTTCGCCTTTCACATGATGAACAGTGTTTATTCGTCATAATTAGTCCTGTTAACACATGGTACACTCGTGGATTGTAAGAGTAGAGTGGAGTAACTTCCTACGCCGAGGTGGTAAGTGATAATGATTATACGCTGTTAACAACCCTGGAAACTCTCAGTTCCCAGAGTACTGCTGATGCCATAAAATAGGGTCGTCCCTCCTTCGCTTCCTCGTCTCGTTTCGGCCACCAATGAAAGCCCAGATATTCTATTTTTATATTTCTTAGTCCTTTCACGTTCTCGAAAATTTAATATTTTTCATACGTTTATTATATTATCTAATTACCTGTAATGGAACTGATTTAACTGGGTATTACTTTTATCATTTAATTTAAGGTCCCAGATTAATTTAAATGAAACTTTGGGGTGTGAAAAAAAAAAAATAATAATAAAATAAAAAGTAGGTGAGAGATAAAATATAAAAAGCATTTTTTTCAGAAACTAGCCGGTATTTAAAAAAATTTATTTAATTACTTCTTTCAGCACTTTTAAATTGTTCTTTTGAGAGATGATCTCTTTAAACTTTTCTTTGTTTTAGTCTCTACTCGGTAAAGTGTTGGCATTACGCCTGGAAAATTAATACTAGGTTGTTTGCTGAAAAAAAAAAAGGTAAATAAAAGATGTAATAATAGTTGACTTTTTAGATAATTTTTTTTTCAAATAAATTCATCTTAAAAATTATGTATATTGTTAAGAGGATAAGAGAAATTTTGTAGCCAGTGTATTTATGTGATAAAATGAGTTTTTATGGTTAAATTTGATATCGTTGGAAAAGTCTTGACCTAGAGTTGTGCCTTTTCATGGTTTCGTATCATTCTCATCAATAGTCAATTTATTATGATACGTATTTAGACTGCATTCGAAAATTTTCTATCTCTAGATACAAAATGAAGAAATGACCTTGTATCTTGTGAACTATTGATATTTTTAAAGATATAAGCTCATCCTGATGTTACACTAATCAAGACCTTTCATTGGAGTACCCACATCAATTTTTCATATATTATATATATATGTATGTATGAAAAATATATCAAAATGCATGTGGGTACTCAAAAGAAAGCTCTTGATAAGTGTAACATCGAGATGAGCTTATATTTTTAAGAATGTCAATAATTAAGAAATGACCTTGTATCTCGCGAATTATTGACATTTTTAAGGATATAAGCTCATCCTGATGTTACACTCATCAAGACCTTTCATTTAAGTACCAACATCAAATTTTCATATATTTATATATATTACATATATGTATATATGAAAAATATATCAAAATGCATGTGGGTACTCAAATGAAAGCTCTTGATGAGTGTAACATCAGGATGAGTTTGTATTTTTAAAAATGTAAATAATTAAGAACTGACATTGCTATCTTGTCAACTATTGACATTTTTAAAGATATAAGCTCACCCCGACATTACACTCATCAAGACCTTTCATTTGAGTACCCACATAAATTTTTCATATATTTATATGTATCATATATATGTATATATGAAAAATATACCAAAATGCATGTGGGTACTCAAATAAAAGCTCTTGATGAGTGTTACATCGGGATGAGCTTATATCTTTGAAAACGTCAGTTAAAAAAGTACTGTGCAATTTAACAAAAGTCATTATTTAATAAAGCAAAATTTTATTTATTTATAGTTTACAAGTCACATAGTTTGCTAGTTTTTTATTAAATAAATTTATTTTAAACAAATTATTATTATTAATAATATTAATGAGAAAATTCAATATAATTAAAAAGCAGGAAATGAGTAATAAATAAAAAAAAATAAAAAATGAAGTCGTTTGGGGAAATCGAGATGGTTGTAATGTGGTAGAAAATATGTACGCACATAATTTTTTGTATCCCTCATATAGTTTTTCCTGATACGTGTTAGGAATGAGTAACAGAGCGTTAGAGGCCCGGGAGAGACGGGCGGAAAAACAGTCGGAGAAAAAGAGGAAACGAGAATATAGGATCTAGGATATAGGTTACTCAATCCGCCGGTAGTCTGAGTGCAGAAAGTCGTACGATAGCTCGTACTTACCTTCAGATCTTTATTTTATTTTATTATATTATATTTTTTTCGCCGTTCTATGTTTCTTTTCCTTTTCCTTTACTTTTCGTTTCTTTATTTTTGTTAGTTCATTTTTTATTCGCGCGGAATATCCCCTGGAGGGAGCGCAGAAAATATCATTTTATAACGTACCTTTGCTTCCCCCAGTGAGCCGTGACCTGGTCTACGTTATTTTCTCATTCTGATGGCTCTGCGTCTTCCTATATTTTACAGTCGACTGGAAAGTCTTTTGGTAAACACTTTACACATACACTGAGCGATTTCATTTTTTCCTTTTTCGCGTCTCTTTCGCCCGTGAAAAATGAGACCCCTGCAATGTATATACACTACCTAGGTAAGAATTGGAATTGTTTATGTTAAAAAGTTGCACCGACTTTACTCACTTGCTAAAATATTGAAATATTAAACGTATCAATTACCCAACTTTCTTCCATTTTAACTTTTTTCTTTGTTCGATATCATTTTTTCTTCCGAATAAAAATTTTTACTCTTGCTCTTAAAGTTATTGCGTCTATTTTTATTTTTTTTTTTAAATATAAATTACTGTCCCATCATAAAGTAAGTCAATATTTATTTAATCAAAAGTAAATTAATAATTTATGTTTACGATTTATAGTTGAAAAAAAAAAAAAAAAAAAAAAAAAAAAAAAAACAAACTAAAAGTAAGTTAAATAATTTGACTATTAAGCGAATTTAAGACAACTTGGTCTTCGTATCAGCAGAGTCAACAGAAAGAAAATAAAGTTAAGCAAAGCGAAGGAACGAAAAGTAAAGCCAAGAAACTAAAACGAGTTGGAATTGAAAATACCGGGATGAATAAAATAAAATAAAATAAATGTCGAATAAAAAAATCGGAATAATCTTTTAGTAATGATATTATCAGCGATCGGATTACATTTGATAAACGAGGTAAATGATACCAGAGTAATCAGAATAATGTCAGCCAGAGTCACAGAATAGACTGGAATCTTCTGAAAGCCGTACTGAAGCTTCATTGTGACTGTGCTTCTTTTACATGACAATCTCCGTACCAGCAGTCCATTACCCTTGAGAAACCGAATCAGATATTTCGTCTGGCGACTCTCTCTCTCTCTTTCTCATCTTAGTTAAATTAAAGATTACGCAATAAAATATAAATTCAACTTACCTGATTTTTCTTTAAGAATTTTTTTCTCATAAATTATTATTATTACTGGCAACCTTAGTCACTATGTGACCGCTGTGACTTGTGAACTATAAATAAATAAAATTTTGTTTTATTAAATAATGACTTTAGTTAAATTGCACTGTACTTTCTTAAATATTGACGTTTTTGAAGATATAAGCTCATATCCACAGATTCGGTAGAATCTGGCGCCAAGTTCCGTTCAAATCTGCTGTAAATGGAGCGCCAGATTACCGACTGTGTTTACGGTAAGCAGAACGGTATTTTGAGGTTGCAAAATTTTATTTAATTCTACGGTACTTTTTTTCCTAAATTGTATATTATAACAGTAATTCATACTTTATTTGACTGTTATTAATTAATTATATTCACTTATAACAGTTAATCTACTTGAAATTATTAAATTTAATCAGCACAAACTATAACAACGAAAAAATTTCGATCCTGACTTTTTTTCGATGGGCAAAGTGATCTGCCACAGACTAAATAATTCGAGAATGCATGGTAATCCTTCATTAGATGGGAAACTACAGTTAAAAAAAGATATTTCACAGCTTGCATCTACACCCGCCAGGGTGCGCTGGAATTATTTTTACATAAACTGTAGTTTCAAGGGGATAGTTTGCTATAAAAAATGCAACCAACGCGAGATTTAAGTTGGTACCAATTGTATATTTTTATTATAATTACAAAAAATACTAAAATCCGAACAAAAACAGTTTCACTGTAAAAAAATCGCGCCAAGTCCACGTTCATAAGACTATTAAGAAAAAAAAAATTTGTTTTTTTCTTTACAAAAATATATAAAATAAAAAAATTAAAAAATCTAAGCAACCGATATGATTGTTTATGATTTTCGGAAATTAAAAAAAATTTTGTTATAAATTTAAAAATTAAGAAAAAAATTTTGGAACGTACTTGGTGTGCGTCATTGTGTATTTCAATTTTTTTAAAGTCCTAGTAAATAGATTTTACGAATTTCATTAAAAGTAAAATATTTTGCAACCGCGCACACTAAATACGTTCCAAATTTTTTTTTTTAATTTTTAAATTTGTAACAAAATTTTTTTTAATTTCCGAAAATCATAAACAATCATATCGGTTACTTGGATTTTTTAATTTTTTAATTTTATATATTTTTGTAAAGAAAAAAACAAATTTTTTTTTCTTAATAGTCTTATGAACGTGGACTTGGCGCGATTTTTTTACAGTGAAACTGTTTTTGTTCGGATCGATGATACACTCATCAAGAGCTTTCATTTGAGTAGGGTAGGGCGGGGCTAGTTGATCACTTTTTGGTTCAACCTTCCATAACTTTAAGACGATGTATTGGATTTAATCAAGTCATATACTGTTAGGTTCGTAATTTAATCTTCTTTAAAAGGTCTAGCAACACAGAAACGATCCGAGTCCAAATTTTCAAGTTATACCCGGAAATACGCGAGCGCTCCAAATTGCTCAACTTGCCCCACTAGTGAGGCTAGTTGAGCATGGGTATGAGGCTAGTTGTGCAATGGCTAAAATAAACGCGATGACTGTATAGAATGATATGAAAACAAAATAAAATTGTAATTAACAAGCAAATATTTAATCAACTATAATTCTACATACGTATAATTATGATTATAATAATAGATAGATAGATAGATAAAAAATTTATTTGGCTCTGGAAGCTAAGCTCCCTCAAAGCCATCAATATTTAAATTACATTGGTTTACATAGGTTACAAGATTACTTAACTAATTAAAGGTTTACAATTAGATTTAATTTCAAATGTTATAAAATCCAAATAGATTATTTAATACAAACAAATAACTTAATTTAAAGTCATAATAATTCTACAAGAAAAAATATTTAAATAAGATCCAAAATAAAGATTGCAATTGTTAATTGTCATGTTCAAAAAAATGATTGAAGCAAGCATTTTTAAATTCAACCAAATTATCTACAGCCACAGTATCAGCTGGCAGTGCATTCCAAATACGTATGCCATGAATTAAGAATGAATTATCATTCATCACACAATTAGCCTGCGGTATACGAAGATAGTCTTGTCGGACATCACCTCTACGCAGTGCTACAGGCAAAAAGTCTAGTTTTGAGCCGAATAGCTGCCGATAATTTAGTCGAATTTCTTTATAAAACAGACAAGCAATGAAATAATCTCTTCTCGCTGCAAGCTTTAGCCTAGCTTTAGACTAACTGACAAAACGTTTTCTTTTTTTTTTGCGTAAAAAAAAAAAAACAGGTCTTTAGAATTTTTCTCCTACACTCGCTTAAAAATGCTATTTCGTGATCACGAAAGTATTCAAAGATGACTTAATGTTTGCCCTTTCGATTATATATGATTGTTTATTTTTAATTCTTAGCTTGCTAATAATTATAAACATAATAGTATTAATTATAATTATGTTATATATTTATTAATATAATATCAATATGCGTTATTTTAATTTTTACACATTATATTAAATCATCACACGACAAATCAATTGATAATTATTATTTTAGTGAAGAAAAATTTCATTTTTCAAAATTGAAAATCTAGTAGGGCTGGTTTAACACGCAGTCAGCGCCTTGCTCAACTAGCCCCGATTGAGGCAACAAAATAAAAGTTAGGTTATAAAAGAATGATAAGAATTAAAAATAAACAATCATATATAATCGAAAGGGCAAACATTAAGTCATCTTTGAATACTTTTGTGATCACGAAATAGCATTTTTAAGCGAGTGTAAGAGAAAAATTCTAAAGACCTGTTTTTTTTTACGCAAAAAAAAAAAGAAAACGTTTTGTCAGTCAGTCTAAACATCGGACAGCAGTTGACTTTCGCGCGATGTGTTCTTCTCGTGTAACCCTTTCTTTTCATCATTTACACTTTTGTTGTAAGTTGCTTAGTTTTCGAGATATTTCGATTGCACAACTTGCCCCTACGATCAACTAGCCCCGCCCTACCCTATCCACATGCATTTTGATATAATTGAGGATGGTTTTACTTGTATCACTGTAGAATGTTTTACAAGGGAGGGTGAGGAATTATTGTCTCTCCACTTTTTTCTCCGCAATATAATCTCTCAACCCCGTCATTATAACTCTCAACCACTTTTTCGTCCCCACCCCCCTGCATGTCGGGATTTTTTCTTTCATGCCTGACACACATGTGCTGCGACTGTGGCCGACTTACGCGTTATAATCAGTACCTGCATTTGCATTACGGTCTTAAATAGTATGGAGGTACTTCTATAATGACATTTTACCTCCATAACTATATGGGAAAACCACAGAAAACCCGACCGGTACAGAGGCTGGCAATGAAACGCACATATTCTTAGTTTATAATCATTGAAAAATATTGGTGCGCACCGGAATCGAACCCTGGTCCCACCCTTTCGAAATGCAGGTACTGAGCCGATTAGGCTATTGCCAACCTTGCATTTTGATATATTTTTCATATATACATAAATATAATACTAGCTATTACTCGCCCGCTCCGCTGGATGCTTTATAGGATTACATTTTTAGATCTAGACTTTAAATTTAATTAGAGTATTGTTTTGACTTGCTCAGATTCTTAATTCTATCGAATTGGCATGCATCTTTTATTCATACTAGAAATTTGAATAGCGCGCTACGCGCCTAAAACAACCAATAATGAATCGTGGCCCGTTTTTGCGAGTTTCGACCTTTGACTAACTTCAAGACTTTCATCTATTTACACGCTTTTTTATAATATAGGATAATTATTCTAGCTAATATTCATTGCAACTTTCAATGTGCAATTATTATAACATTCCCGTGTCTTTCTTATAAAAATGAATAATAATTGATTTGAAAAAAAAAAAAATTTTTAACCAGCATTGAAAGTTTCAGTTAATGAATTGCAGGCCTCATAAGTGAAGAAATCTGCCTAGTATATAAACATAACCAATAGAATTAAACAATTTATTTTAAACAAATGACAATCAAATCGAATAAATTTAGTTACAATAAAAATTCATTATTTCTAAGTCAAAAAAATATAGCTTCCGGATAAGTAATCACCAACATATCATATACTAAAACCTTCTCCAAAACACGCTGCATCTTATGGTATAAGTATTATTCCGATCGGTTCAGTAGTTTTCGCAGTATAACCGGACAAAAAAACCGGCTCTCTATTTATTAGTACACTGATAGAAAAACAATCTTGATTCAAGAAACTTTTTTTCTTCAAAACTTGAACTCTTGAAACTAGATATAGATATATTTCTTTCAAGAATTTTTGTCTCTTGGTTCAAGATAGGCGATAACATTGATTCAAGATGTTACTGCCTTGTGTTAAGAATGGCTTTTTTTTTTGTAAGTCATTTTTATGTATCAAAAACTCTATACTTCATACACTAATTATAAATGTATATTTGATGACAGTTCTGAGGGAGCCTAGGATTCAGAATCCAATAAAATTATTATCTATCTATCTGTCTATCATTAATTTACTTATTTCCAAGAAATAATTTTTTTTTTGCTATAACAATTAAAGACTATTTAGTTTTTGAAATATACTTTGATGAATTATTTTAAGTTTATTAAACGATAATGTTATTTTGATTGGAAAACTTAAATGTATGGATTGAAGATAATATAGCTCTTAAGCCAAGAAAATCTAAATCAAGACAAGAAATTCTTGAAGCAAAATAATCATTTGTCTTCCAAAATAAATTCTTAGATCAAGAAAATATCTCTTGAGTCAACATAAATTTTCTATCAGTGTATAGATATATAAATATAAGAAAAATTGATGTGGGTACTTAAATGAAAGGTCTCGATGAGTGTATCATCGGGATGAGCTTATATTTTTAAAAATTTAAATAGTTCACAAGATACAAGGTCATTTCTTAATTATGTATCTAGAGATAGAGTTTACTAAAGAAACCGATTTTATCATATGACTATCCTGGGCATAAAATTTTTCTAATAATATAGATTATATAAAAGAAAAACGTTTCTTTTATCTTTTGAAATAAATTAAATACTTACAATGAAAATAAAAAAAAAAAATTAAAAATTTATAAAGACAGAAATATATATGATGAAATAAATGGATTATGAAATTATTATTATATAAAAGATGGATTTACTTTCTAAAAGTTTAAAATTGTCCTCGTGCAATGGAGTGTCGACTCTTCTCGGGTGTTTTTGATTTGTTAGTTCCCACGAGAGTGTGCCAGTGGCCTCACTTTTTCCAAGCGATATAAAGTGCACACTGGTTATAGATATATATAAGTATGTACGATCGAGATTTTGAAAAAGTGTGAGTTAGTACCTAAGTGGAAGACGAGATGTTGATGTTGATGTGCTGTAGCCATATTTGTAGCATCGGTAAAATACAGGTACTCAAGAATACTTTGTATAGACTCAGAGAGAGAGAGAGAGAGAGAGAGAGAGAGAGAGAGAGAGAGAGGAGTCTGACGAGGGGTAGAAGAACAGAATGGGTGGGTGGGTAACCGCACATTATGTGATTTCTACAGGGAGCAAAGCTAACTTTGCGATTGAATTGTGAAGCGACAATGGCAATCTGCCAGGGTCCTCGTCGTCGCGCTCTTTGCGACGTTATTTCCTACCGATTTTCACGGTTACAAGCCTCGTATTCGCGAGACTAGTCCCTTTTCCGTTCTCTTTTTTCCTTTCTTCTTTTCTCCAATTCCCTGATCCTATTCTCGGTTCAACTCAACTTAACTTCCAGTTTTTCTCCAGTGATTTTACGTTCAAGAACTTTTTTCCAACTCTCCTGCGTACCAAATCTTCAATGAGATTTGTCGTAATTTAACTCAACTTATTTTTATCACGAGGTAAGAGTCTGCGTGGGCTAAATTACATGCATTTTAATTTATTATCAGACTTTTCAATTTATTGTCTTCTGCATTTATAAAATAAATAAACTTGACTCAAGAAAAAAATTCTTGAACCAAAAACATCATTTTTAGTAGACTCCCATGAAAAAAAAAAAAATATAAAAAAATATACTTCGAAATATATAAAAAAAAATATATTTTTAATAACTAACTTTTGGCCGATTTTCATATATATTTTAAATATATTTTAGATAGATTCAAAATATATCTTAAAATACATCAAAAATACATAGCTAAAAATATAAAAAAAATATATTTTGAATATGTCTAAAATATATTTGAAATATATAAAATATATATGAAAATCGGACAAAAGTTAGTTATTAAAAATATATTTATTATACATAATTTATATATATTTTTATATTTTTTATAGATTTTTAATATATTTAAAATATATTTTTGATGTATTTCGACATATATTTTTTTTATATTTTTTTTTTCATGGGGGTTTCATAAAAATCTAACCATTACTGACACTTTCTTTGATTTTGGTACTTATTAAATTAATAAAATGATTAATTTCAATAATGAATATATTATTTCTAATCTTTAAGACCTTTATTAGATCAAAAAAATTTATAATTTTTATTCCAAGTAGAACATTTTTTCCTGAAAGAAAAAAATGCCACTAATTGGGGTTAAAGGTGCCACTAATGGGGTCTTTTACCTTATTGCATTTGTCCTCATGGCGCCACTTTTAAAAAATTTAGCTATTTTCTGACTCAGTTTGTCGAGCTGAGTCAGAAAATGGAGTTTGTTCAAAAGTTTATACATGTATGTATTTATACAATATAACGTGGCTTGTTAGCATGATAGCGTTTTCAATTTATTTCGGATTCTTTTCAAACTCAGCATGCTTTATCTATCGATAGCGATCAAGATTAAGTTCGAAGATGAGCTCAATCGGGCGAGTAGTTTGGAAATGACAGGATTTTTAAATTTTCAAAATCGTAAAAATTTATGTTTTTACACTGAAAAAAAATTAACTTGATTCAAAAGGAAAATTCTTGAACCAAGAATATAATTTTGAAGATAATAATTGTCTTGAATCAAGACGAAAAATTTTCGAATCAAGTAAAATTTCCTTAAATCAAGAAAAATTTCTTTAAATCAAGAATTTTTATACTCAAATCAAGAATATTAAGTTCTTCAAAATTATACACTTGATTCAAGAACATTTTTTTTTCTGTGTACCACTTCAATTTGGTATAATTACTGAACTAGACTATATATTCAAATTTGGTAAATTGCATCGTAAAGATCGTTTATTAAGCTTTAATTTTCACTCCCTAGAAGTGGTAATAGCCTCAATATTACTCATTTTATAGTTCGTTTAAAGAAACAGTTTTTTAGTAGATTTCATAAAAATCTAACTATTGCATTTGTCCTCATAACGCAACTTTTAAAAAATTTTTTTAATTTAATTTATTCCGCAAACTTGATTAAAAAAAAAAAAAAACTTTTCAAAGCGGTATTCTTGTATCAAGAATTTTCAATTATTTTTTTACTTATTTTATTTACAGACAAATATAAATAATGCTGTGAAGCAGGAAAGAATAGGAGTTACGGTAATTATTACGTGAAGCGTTCCACATTCACGTAACAGAATATTGGTAGGAAAGGATTGAGAAAGGAATGTGGAGAGGATCATCTTAATGTGAGTTTATAGAATATGCGAGAAAAAATTATTAGATAGCTCGGACTGGGATTCGAACCCAGAACCTTCTGAAGACATGTCGGCTACTCTACCATTTGAGTTATCCGGTCTATACTAAATTTCCTTTCGCTTATTCTATATACATTAAGCCACACCGTCCATCTTACGGCAAGCATTTTTTTTTTTTTTACAAATATAAATAATGCTGTGAAGCGGGAAAGAATAGGAGTTACGGTAATTATTACGTGAAGCGTTCCAAATTTCCTCTTTAATCAAGTTAATTTTTTTGTCAACGTAAATTGACCGAAAAAATAAAAAAAAAATCATCTTTTAGTCTTTTGGATTGCATAAAAATTTAAACTCCGAATCCGCGCCGCAAAGCTGTTTAGATCCAAACATCAAACACATGCATATTAAATTTGACTAATCCAGTCGGTTTGATTGACCCCCTACGACAGAAGCTGGATGATGTCCTTGGTCCTCGAGGGCATCTGAGCTACAGAAACGCTGCCGTTAATTTTTAATCGAGAGCAATCTGGTACACCGAAGCTCAAGCCTTACTAGTTTATGCACTGACTGGCCAGATATTACCTATAATTCAGGGAATGCTCGTCTCTCGATCGGCGTCGAGCTTCTCGATTCATACCTCGGCTTTATATGAGATTGCATTTGTGTTTTGACAGACTGTTAATTAATAATACGCTATTGGTAGCATCAGCATTGATGAAAGATATCAGCTGCTATCAGTAGCACTTCATGCATTAAGCCTGTGTGGATTCATGGTATGTAACGAGTCTATATATAGTTTCTATTCGGTCTTTATTTGAGTCGGGGTTTTTCATTTCCTAAAAAATATTTTACGTAAAAAAGAATATATAAAAATTTTATATCTGCACAAGCATCTTTTTTGTCGAAAATTTTAATTTAATTTAATTTATTTGACTAGTAAAAAAAAAATAATAATAATAATGCAACTTAAAAAAATGTATTATTATTAAGAGAATAAAAAAATTTGTATATATGATAAAATCGGTTTTTTTTTTTTTAGTGAAATTTAGTGTCACTGTAAAGGTTTTGATTTGAATTTATGCCGTTTCAAAGTTTCATATCATTCTCACCAATATTCAATTTATTATGATAAGTATTTAGGCTGCATTCGAAAATACTCTAGATCTCTAGATACATAATTAAGAAATGACCTTGTATCTTGTAAATTATTGACATTTTTAAAGATATAAGCTCATCCCGATGTTACACTCATTGAGACCTTTCATTTGAATACCTACATCAATTTTTCATATATTAATATATATTATATGTATGAATATATGAAAAATATATCAAAATGCATGTGGGTACTCAAATGAAAGCTCTTGGTGAGTATAACTTCGGGATGAGCTTATATCTTTAAAAATGTCAATAATTAAGAACTGACATTGCTATCTTGCCAACTAATGACATTTTTAAAGATATAAGCTCACCACGATGTTACACTTATCGAGAGCTTTCATTTGAGTACCCACATCAATTTTTCATATATTTATATATATTAAATGTATGAATATATGAAAAATATATCAAAATGCATGTGGGTACTCAAATGAAAGCTTTTGGTGAGTATAACTTCGGGATGAGCTTATATCTTTAAAAATGTCAATAATTAAGAACTGACATTGCTATCTTGCCAACTAATGACATTTTTAAAGATATAAGCTCACCACGATGTTACACTTATCGAGACCTTTCATTTGAGTACCCACATCAATTTTTCATATATTTATATATATTATATATATGAATATATGAAAAATATATGAAAATGCATGTGGGTACTCAAATGAAAGCTCTTGATGAGTGTAACCTCGGGATGAGCTTATATCTTCAAAAACGTCAATAGTTAAGAAAGTACAGTGCAATTTAACAAAAATCATTATTTAATAAAGCGAAATTTTATTTATTTATAGTTTATTAGTTACGGCAGTCACATAGTGACTGCGAGGTTGCTAATTATTATTATTGGAAAAAAAATTAAGGCAAAAAATCATTAATAAGTTAGAAAAATAAAATTTTCGATAATAATAATAATAATAATAATAGTGGTCACAAATATAGCGTACTTTTCATTTCCAATTGACACATCAGGTGTAAAATATAATATAATATATGAAATATATGAAGTGTAAGTGAAAATGAAATTTACGTCTGTCAAAAAAGGCGACTGGTGTGCGTTGTGCAGACGACGCGTGGCGTGTGCCTGGCCTACTGTGAAGACTCAATGATAAGCGGGAGAAATTGCCAACCAAGCGTCTGCGAGCTGAACTAGTCGATACTTATTTTCCTGGTTCTGTCTACAGTCTATTTTCCCCTCATTCTAACTCTTATTCGTTCTCGGGGTTATTTTAGAGAAAAACTCCAATAGAGCGACTGGAATGATGAAACAATCTCGAATAGAAAGAGAGAATTCAACCTGAAATTTTTATCACGAATTTAATCTATTTGTCAGCAGATATCTATACATAGACGTAGAGCGGAAATAAGGTCCCGATAAAAATAAGCGGGGTGTTTTATAATCTAACTTTAAAATGTGTCAACATTGGTGGATCTGGATCTCAATTATTGGTGATTCTAATAGAGAGACTGGTAGTGTTCTCGTGGTAGCTTACGCGAATTATAATCTCCTGAAATATTCAGCAGACGTGAGACGAGAGGTGCGAGATGAGAGCGAGTTTCATGCCGATTAAATTGCTTACACTGAATAACTGAATTTATAACAATCAAATTCAATCGGTCTGTACTTCGGTTTTATTCCATTGAATTTTGTATTTTTGTTTTATTACATTAATTTGATTGATTAAATTATTTATTTTATTATTTTTATTATTTTTGAATGTTTAAAATAATTCCAGGGTAATTAAATCAGCTGATAATTAATTAAATTGTACCATTCTTGATATTTCGCTCAAAATTTAATAATTAATATTCAACTTCATACAGTCAAATTCAATGAAGAGTCTATTAAATTTTGATGAATTAATATTTAAATAAAATAAAATCATGAAAGAGGAAAATTTTAAATAAACTTTTAGATAAAGGTTCAATTTTATTAAATGAAAAATGTTCCTCAAGTTTTTCATAAATAAAACATGTAAGCCACTAAAATTTAACCTGACTTTTCATAAGTAAAACTATGTAAAGACAATTCGAACTCAATAAACCTTAAACTAATTAATAATTGACAATTACTATCATCGAGGAGATTACGAGGTTGAAAACGGGCGCCGTTACAGTTAAATAATAAAAGAGACCTCTGATTTTATATTCAATGAATAATTAACAAATCTTATTATTCCCTGGCACGTATTTTTAAATAGAAGACCCAGTGAAGGAACCAATTCAAATAGCAAGTTTCTGTTTTTGCTATTTCGGCTAGGAAAATTAAAGCACATTACAATGTGTACCTTTTATTCAGCGTTAAGGTGTGCAGATAGTATAAATATTTTACCGAAACACTCTTTTAGATCTCAAGCTCCGACTTTACTCATTTCGGAACAAAGATAAACATCAAATTAATTCACTTAAATTATTTTTAATAATTTTTAAAATAAATAATTAATTCAATTAATTTTTTTTCAGTGTAAAAATTCCACAAGATTAAATTTTACATAAATAAAATAAGGTATCAATTTTTTTTGTTTTGTTTGACCTATTTTTTGGAAAAAGAAATTCTTAAAATTTACAATTCAAAAAAACTGCAACCGCTGAAGAAAAAAAAATTTCTATTGCAAAACAAAAGTACAGCGAAGAAACAAAAAAAATAGATGAGTAATCACATGAGTATGGACGTGCGCGACGACCTTGGTTTCTTGCAACTCACCTGGTCTCATTACAATTTTAGCAGAACAACCGATTGTTTCAGCGGCGTGCGAGAACTGCAAACGGGCTCTTCTGGCTCATATATATATGTATATATGTATGCGAAGACTGAGGAAGGATATAGAGAAGTCTGCGTTTCAAACATTTACGATTTTGTTCGTGAACTTTTGGTCTCCTTCGGTCTACTCCCCATACTCATTCCAGAGTATATACATAGTAGACACATATAGAGCTCTTCTCTGCTCGGTCTAGCCTGGTCTCAATATATCGATTCGAGCGGCTCGGTACACGGCATTATAATCGCGGTTAAAATTCACAGACGAAAATTTCCTAACGATCGCCGTCCGAATTTTAAACTTTAAAATTCACCCTCAAGATAGAGCTTCAAAGGAACTAAATGGAACAAAAACGAGCAGAATGACGCGATGCGAATGACCTCGCATGACCGCCAACGCATTCCGCTTTTTTTTTATTTATTTAGTTTTTTCACTGGCCACTATTTTTGCTCCTTCTTCGTCTACTTCCGCTCTTGCTGGTACTTTTACGGCAGAGGCTGCAGGAGTCTACACTTGACCGTCTATGTCTATCTCTGGTGTTTGTTTTTCGTTACGCGAAATTGCGACCTGTTATTTCTCGAGGGCTCGGCAAACTCGGGTGAGCATTGACCATAATGCTTCACTGCACATACGTCTTCCCTTCACTCTGTTTCGGATATGTTTCTCAAGTTTGTCAATTTATTTCATCAATATTTATCGAGTTGGACTTTTTATAAACTTTTTACTTATCAATTTATCTATCCTGTTTTTTTTTTTTTTTTTTTTTTTAATCAGTTAAATTAAAAAAAATATTTTTTAATTAAAATACTCCGAAATAAAATTCTAATAAAAGTTTGCTTGGTAATTTTTTAAATGATATTTTTTTTTGTTAAAAGCAAAAATAATTTTTTTAAAAATTTTGTGAGCAATTAGGAACAAGCCAGGACTCTAATTTCAATTTTGACGATAAAAAAATTGTTTTAAAAATTTTTAAATGCCCAGAAATTTTATTAAAAAAAAAAAAAAAAATTTCGGTAAATTTTCTTAAAATATTTAAGAATATTTTACGATCTAATAGTTTAACCAAATAAATTATTGAAATAAAAACACTTCAAACATTCTCTTCTATTTCCGTAGAGACTTTCCAAGGGTGAATTTGAAGCACAAAGCTTAGGACAAAGCAAAAAGCTTCAAAGTTACACAAAGCTACCCTTTTTTCCATCCCAAAAAAAGAAAAATAAGAACAAACACAAACAAAAGCATAAAAGCACTTGCATTCAAAAAATTCCGAATATTCAAACAAGTTCATTCTAATCTAAAAAAATTTTAGATTTAATTACTGATTAATAGATAATTGATAAATTGTCGATAGGTAGACGATATAGTAGTCTTGTGAGTAGATGACTGACTGAAGATTTTTATTTGAGGTAATACAGTCAGAGGTTACAGTTTGAGGAAATGAGGAAAGGGTCGATAGCCGTGGTAACGTTATTTGTGCAAAATTATTGGTAGTTGAAAATTGGAGGCGTAAAGAAATAATTTGTAGGTAGAGAGAGTAAGTTAAAGAACAGCTGTTATGCACATGGTTGACAGAAAAATTTTCTCATAGATTAGAAAAAATATTCGTCGTCAGATGCAATAAAAAGATAATAAAAAAATAAACTCAAGGATACTCAATCCCAAAATTTACGATAGTATTTAAAATTTTAGACTGAAAGGTTTAGCTTTAAATGAGGTACAGCAAATTCTAAGGAGAAAACTATTTGAAGGAATATTCAATAGCTTAAAGAAAAGAAAATAGGCTTATGATTATAAGCGGCCTAAAATTATTTTCCAATGCTAAGGTTTTTCTAACAATAAAAGTTTTAATTAACAAATATACTTACAAATAAAATATGTTTAAAAATTAACAAATTATTTTTATTACTAGACAAAACAGATGTTTTTAGTTTCAACTCTCCTCGATATTTTACAATTAGAATTATAATTCGGTCTGTTTGTAAAACGTTAACATTTATAAATAGGTTAATTACGCGAAAACATTGGAAGTAAACAACTCTGGTGAAAATAATGACCTGAAATAACAGAGGCGTAATCGAATAATAATGAAGCTGGCTGTATCAACAGACAAACAATCGCCGGTTTCGAGGGGTATAATTGATGACAAAATAATACAATATTTATTAATTAACCCAATAGACAGATGACGTTTAACAGGTCATGGGCCCATATATATGTAATATATAATGATAATGACAGTTAAATCACAGCGCAGCACGACTACTATCATTATATCAAGCTAGACCAGTATATCGAGGCAATCGAAAATGAACGGCAACGACAGCCTGTATTCAGCTCCACTCCATAGAGAGTGCCATCGATCTGACACGCGGAAGCTTAATTAGGATGGATTAATCGTTGTCAGAGAATGTGACAAGTGGAGAGCAGAGTAGAGGTCTGGCAGCCGAAGAGAGGGGGTGAGCTAGGAGAGACGGGAGCCAGTTTAGCTGAAGGGCTCTTTAATTTGGATAGATGAATTAATAAGTGGGACCGGTTGTCATTTAGAGGACAGAGTGCTTCCACAAGTGGCTCGATACTCGATTCCGTGCATCTTGCATTCCACATTTACATCAACATCCACAGATACTGAGCATACGGCATATAGAGAGAGCTGGAGGAAGAGCAGCATTGTAACCATGCCCTCTACCTGGTCGGCAATGCATACAGACCCACACAAATGTGTATTGTGCACTTGCAGATGATACTAGACTGGAATTCACCGGTACAGACTGCTGAACACCACCGAGTATTACGTGTTGGAGCACAACTCCGCTCCGGGAAATGCACGTCGTGGAAATTGCCTGGCATTTAATTACCATGAGTAGACAGAACCACCGGAAAACGTGGCTCGGGTGGGGAACGAAGGAGCTACTTGGTTAACTATATGCTATATATATTCTGCTTAAACTTACTCTAACTACCTCCTGATTCATGCTATTGATATCGCATCCGATGTTTTACGGAGATACTACTCAATATTTGCTGATATGCTTGTTGGGACGGTCATACCAAGGCTTTTTGGGGAGAAAATTCTTTTTTTTTTTATTTAAATCTATCGGAAAATTCTTGAAATAAGATAGTTTTATTTTTTTTCTATAATCCATAGTCATATGATAAAATCGGTTTTTTAGTGAAATTTAGTGTCATTGCAAAGGTCTTGATTTGAATTTATGCCTTTTCAAGGTTTCATATCATTCTCACCGATAGTCAATTTATTATGATAAGTATTTAGGCTTCATTCGAAAATACTCTATCTCTAGACACATAATTAAGAAATGACCTTGTATCTTGTGAACCATTGACATTTTTAAAAACATAAGCTCACTCCAACATTACACTCATCGAGACCTTTCATTTGAGTACCCACATCAATTTTGCATATATTTATATATATTATATATATATATATATATATATATATATATATATATATATGGAAAATATATGAAAATGCATGTGGGTACTCAAATGAAAGCTTTTGATGAGTGTAACATCGGGATGAGCTTATATCTTTAAAAATGTCAATAATTAAGAAATGACCTTGTATCTTGTCAACTATTGACATTTTTAAAGATATAAGCTCACTCCGACATTACACTCATTGATACTTTTCATTTGAGTACCCACATCAATTTTTCATATATTTATATATATTATATATATGTATATATGAAAAATATATCAAAATGCATGTGGGTACTCAAATGAAAGCTCTTGACGAGTGTAACGTCAAGATGAGCTTTTTTTTTTTTTTTTTTTTTTTTTTTTTTGGGCGAGAGGAGGGAAATCTTCATAGACACCGGCTAGATGTTGGTGATGTTGGTTGCCGGTAGTGTGAGATTCTTACTCACTAAAACCCTCCCCTCTCTTGTACCTGATACTGCGGGACCGCGTTAGCATTACTTCGCAGCACCAGGCCCCCTCCACGCTGCTCCTGCAGCTTATTTCTCCGTTTCATCTTATTCCTCCGCTTCTTCTTTTTCTTCTTCTTCCTCCTCTTTTCTCTTCTCCAGCAGGACCTCTCTTACATATCCCGTCATTGCTGTCCAGTTGTCTGTCGACGTCAGCATCCAAGGGACGACGTCTTCGGGCCTTTGAGGCACTTCCTTCTCTTCCCGCCAGCGCAGTCGTATTTCAGACCAACGTTGGCAGTCGAAAAAGGTGTGCTCAGCAGTGTCAGCAACTCCCGGACAGTAAACACAGTAAGGATCGTTTCGGATCCCCATACGATGTAGGTAGGCATTGAACTGTCCATGACCAGTAAGGAACTGTGTGAAATAGTAGTCTACCCCCCCGCAGTCCCTCAGTACCCAGTCACGGATCTGCCCAATAAGTCTATACGTCCAACGCCCTGTCTCCCCGGTTTCCCAGCGCTCTTGCCAGAGCTCAAAGGTCTCCTCACGTTCGCGGGTTCTCACGTCTTTCATGAGTCCTTCGCCAACATCGGGATGAGCTTATATCTTTAATAACGTCAATAGTTAAGAAAGTACAGTGCAATTTAACAAAAGTCATTATTTAATAAAGCAAAATTTTATTTATTTATAGTTCACAAGTCCCTGCAGTCACATAGTGACTGCAAGGTTGTTAGTAAATATCTATTATGAATATTTTGGTACACAAAAAAAAATTTAATAGAATCAAGCAAATAATTTTGAAGAATTTTATCTTTTTAATTTAAGTAGAAAACTTCTTAAAAAATTTTTTTTAGTTCAAGAAAATTTTATTTGATCCAAGAATTTTTCTCTTTATTAAAATTAATTTTTTTTGAATTTACAAATGTTAAATTTATCTAAATATCATATCAATAATTTTTTATGTATTTAGTTCGTAATAAATTAAATGAAAAAAATTTTTCTGCTTGATTCTAATAAACAAATTTTCTTAATTTAATAATTTATTTAAGTGTATTAAAATAGATTTATCAATATTTAAATAGAATAATATTATTAAAAAATACAAAATTTAATTATTTTTTATTAAAGTGAATTTTTTTTTCTGAAAGAAAACTCCAAAAAAGAATTTCACCAAATTAACTCATTACTCCCTAAAAAAAGCCTCCTATCAGTAAAGTAAATTTATTAGCAGAACATAATGATTGATGATGAGTAAACTTGTTCGAAAGTATTTGTTCTTACATAGAAAGAAATAAAAGCTTGAGCGGGATCGGTAGAAAAGGGGCTTTGCGATGAAAAGAAACCGGCAATTGACACTATTCCAAGGGAATCGATAGCGTTCTGGAGAGTAGTAAGCACTGTACCTGTGTGGTCGCTCTGTGCTCGAGAATGGATTAAAAAGCTTTAAGCAATTACAAGGTGCCATTGCTTTGATGTAGAGATATGAAGAAGAAGCAAATGGGGGACAGTTTAAATGCAAATTAATACTTTTTTGAGTTCTCTCAATAGTTTACCATCGTGTCTAAGTGTCTAAGTGTGTCGTACGTGCTGGAGTGTACTGGTGGCCGTGGTTGTGGTCTTAGAGAAAACGGTTCGCCCCAATTACGAGTTCTCAAGTCATGCGGCACGGAGCTTCCGACAAGTGGCGTGACTCGTATACGCCCAAGATATAACCGAATAATAATAAAAGTGAACAAGACTTTTAAAAATGTAACATTTCTTACGCTCTTAATTTTTTATTCCCCAGCTCTAGTCTCTGTCTTATTTACGCCCTCCTTGTTTTACTTACTCTTTACTCACTCCACTCGCTAAAATACTAAAATGTAAACCAGACAAGATACTTTACTCAACTTTTAAAAGTGTGAATAAAATAGCTTGCTGTCGGGGCAACCATTTTTTCATGTCCAATTAGAGGCCTGAACAAGTGGGAATTTAAAATAATGCTCTCGGAGCTTTTATTATTACTTTATTTATCGTCATTCCGGTCACAAGCCTGCTGACCTTAAACTTTTGGCTTTGTCTATGTGTTAAAGCTTTACCCAGAAGTAAAATAGTATCAAGGTATTAAAACATTGCATGCTTTTAATGCGCTCTGTTCAGCTGTCACGAAATTGTGGGAATAAAACGCTCAACACTTTTCCTCAAGTTGTCCGTCTATTAATTTATTGCATTCAAGTACTGCTGGGTAATAAGAATAGTCTATTATTTTATTGTAATATATTTATTCCTATTTAATAGACACTTAATTATTTAAAATTTTCCATTTTTTATTAATATTTTATTTATAAAATTCTTGAGAAAATCCTCGGAAGAATTTTTTTATTTCAAATAGATCAAAAAATTTTTTAATCAAATAAAATTTCTTTAAAATAATAAATTTTGGTAATTATTTACAAGTGCACTGATAGAAGGATTTGTTTACAGTTAAAAATATTTGTTGATATTTAACAAATCATTTATTAGAGGCCACTTTTTAGCCCTTAACAAATATTTCTTAGTATTTAAAAAGATTTAATAAATGAATATCAGATTTATTAAATACAAACAAATCATTTTAAATACTAAGAAATATTTGTTTAATACTAAAAAGTGGTATTTAATAAATCATTTGTTAACTATTAACAAATATTTTTTAATATAAATAAATCCTTCTATCAGTGTGGGGTCAATCCCATTTTGAAATTTTTTTTTAAATTCAGCTTGTTTTTACGGCGCATTTATGATAAAAAATATCGTGAAAGAAAAAAATAAAGATTTCGATAGCTTTTTTGCCTTAAAAAGTTGGGAAAAATTTTGGATAAAATTTCTATTTTATCTTTTTTTGATATATTTTTTTAAAAGTACATAAAAAAACGAACAATTTAAAAAAAGAAATTGATCAATTTCATAAAAAAAAAAAAATTAATATGGGCTAGCATGGGTTGACCCCACTTGTAAATAATTACCGAAATTTTTTTAGTTCAAGAATTTTTCATCTTGATTATAAAGAAATTCTTTAAAATAATTTTTTTAGTTCAATTAATTTTCTCTTAAATTAATTAATCTTTCGATTAATTTTCTAAAAAAAAAAAATTTGATTAAAATTGCTGAACCAAATTAAAATATTTTACATTAGTCAAAAAATTCATTAATGTTATTTAATTATTTATGATTACAACTAAATAGAATTTCGAACTTTTTCTAAAAGAAAAACTTATTATTATCATTATTAAAATTATAAGAAATTTATTTTTTGAAGAGCTACCTTAAATAAAACAATTATTCCTTCCATGCAAAATAACAATCCAGCAAAAACAAATGGAGAGATTAATTTACACAATAGTTTTCCGTTATTATAATGCTCCGTTCTGTTGGTATCCTTGAATCCACTTGCCATTTATGAATTAATTCATATACCGGTAAAAGAACTAAACCAAACCTGTAAGATTGTAAATTGCTGGCAGTGAACAGCATGTTCGCCTGAGGCGCTTCCTAAAACTCCTTTTCCTTCTCTGTCTATTCTCTGTATTCCATTGCGTCATCGCAGTCCCGGCTGATATGAAGCCATCAGGAGAACAACCGGCCGACTTTAATCGCGAATTTCCATCTTCTTGCATACATATTTACCCAGCGATCTTAGATTAGTGATACTAGGGTAAGTGCAGGTTCATCATTCGCGGAAAATACGGTGTATATATAGATATATGTAATTTACGATGTACGATGTATGTTATGTAATACGCTGTTCGAGACACAACGCCATCCCTCGGTAAACTATTGTATGTAAATAGCTACATGGAGAGCGGTGTGTGACGAGGAACAAAGATTATACTAGTGCTTTGCTGCACACCAGTCAGAAGTTGCGATTTAAAGTACACGGAAAGGCATAAGGAAACACGAGCTTTGGCACACGGTTGTCGGAACACTATATAGTATACTCGCTGTTTAATTAACTCAAGCCACTGCACAACACTCCGCTGAATTTCGATGGCAAAATTTTTAAATCTTTAAGATTTTTTATTAATTTTTATTTTTCGCAAGAAGCTCAATTATTAGTCAAGGAAAAAATTCCTTAGAAATTAAAAAAATTTTAATATTTTTCATGTTTTTTAAATATTAATAGCAACCTTGCAGTCTTTCTGTGATTGCCGTGACTTGTAAATTATAAATAAATAATTACTTTTGTTGAATTGCACTGTACTTTTTTCACTATTGACATTTTTAAAAATATAAGCTCATCCCGTGGTTACACTCATCAAGAGCTTTCATTTGAGTACCCACATGCATTTTCATATATATATATATATATATATATATATATATATATATATATATATATATATATATATATGTATATAAAATATATATAAATATATGAAAAATTGATGTGGGTACTCAAATGATAGGTCTCAATGATTGTTATGTCGGGATGAGCTCATATCTTTAAAAATGTCAATAGTTCACAAGATACAAGGTCATTTCTTAATTATTGATATTTTTAAAGATATAAGCTCATCCCGATGTTACACTCATCAAGAGCTTTCATTTGAGTACCCGCATGCATTTCTATATATTTTTCATATATACATTTATATAAATATATAAAATATATGAAAAATTGATGTGGGTACTCAAATGAAAGATCTTGATGAGTGTAATGTCGGGGTAAGCTTATATCTTTAAAAATGTCATTAGTTGGCAAGATAGCAATGTCATTTCTGAATTATTGATATTTTTAAAGATATAAGCTCATTCCAGTGTTAAACTCATCAAGAGCTTTCATTTGAGTACCCACATGCATTTTGATATATTATATATTATGTACATATATATATAATATATATATAATATATATAAATATATGAAAAATTGATGTGGGTACTTAAATGAAAGGTTTCGATGGGTGTAATGTCAGAGTGAACTTATATCTTTAAAAATGTCAATAGTTCACAAGATACAAGGTAATTTCTTAAT
The DNA here is from genome assembly GCF_020080835.1 of Cotesia glomerata. Classification (NCBI taxonomy): domain Eukaryota; kingdom Metazoa; phylum Arthropoda; class Insecta; order Hymenoptera; family Braconidae; genus Cotesia; species Cotesia glomerata. The sequence goes on from NC_058164.1 coordinate 5,008,984, forward strand.
TATGCATCTAGAGATAGAGCATTTTCGAATGCAGCCTAATATCATCATAAATTTACTATTGGTGAGAATGATATGAAACCATGAAAAGGCACAACTCTAGGTCAAATTTAACCATGAAAATCCATTTTATCATATAAATACACTAGCAACAAAATTTTGCTTATTCTATTAATAATATAGATAATTTGAAACTTTTTTTAATAAGCTTCTTTTATTTTAATTTTGTACTTTTTTGTAATTTTAATCGTGAACAAATTATAAAGATATTTATTATAATTAGGCAGCACTTTTGCAACTTGTACCAGAGCTGTTATTTTGTAAATAAAAAATTTTTAAAGTTAAAATAAAATATTATTTAAATTAAAAAAGTTTATAATTGTTTTATTGCCTATAAAATTATACTGATAAAAGGATTTGTTAATTTTTAATTAATTATTAAGAAAGGATTTTTTACAGTTAAAAAATATTTATTAATATTAAAAAAAAATTTCTCTAAATAAATAAATTTATTAATAGTTAATAAATTTTTCTATCAGAATAAATTTGAAAAATAACTTATTTTGAGCCCTGTGAAGGGATTTTGTAATTTTTTATAAAAATTCAAAAAATATTTGCACTTTAAAGTTGGTATAATAAACTCGTTGTGAAAGTATGCAACACATATATAATCTACACTCGAACCTCAGGGTAGAAAAAGCATCATCGTAATCGTTGGTAAAATTTACAAGTTTATTGTAAAAGTAATGTAAAACCGAGGCGAGTAGTCTGAGTTAACCCGAGTTGCGTGACTTAAATCGAGTTTAACACTCATGAAATGGTAACCGCAATGCGCGAGGACATTAACATCGCTCTCGGAGCCGACATCGAGTTTTAATTTTTTGTCTATATAATAAACTGCAGTCGGGCATTCTCTACGCTCGTCAACCATTTTTTTTTCTCTCTGGATTCTTTATCCCGGGTAGAATAAAACTGAAATGGTCAGCGGGGAAAAATGGGGACGAAGGTGAGGGGCGAATACGGTATTTTAGTGTTGATTATTTAGAGCTTAAACGTCCGCACACATATACTTGATAATGGTATTAGTTGTATTGTATCGTATGAAGTAGAGATACTTCTTTGAATGGCACAACGCCCGTAACACAACATAGCCGTGGATTATTATAGAGTAGAGTGGGGTAATGCGAAAAAAATAATTAAAAGTTTATATGACGAGGCATCAGCGCCAGATAAAGCGGTGCATAGAGAGTAATAACAAAAGCGGCCGAGGGGAGCAAAAAATTCAGAGGAAAGGATACCAAATAAAGTTTCGCCGTGTTTATAATACACAATAGTTGAGGCTGGCAGGTATGATACTCTTATACGAGCGTACTGATACTAATACTAATACTAACACTGATACTCGTGCTCATAAGGCTACAAAGGCATTCCCGAGATAGACTATGGGTTATTATTATGTGGCAACTGGCAACCCTCTCTGGGTTCCGGCTCGTCAGGGTGCTCATACACCAACAACACACACAACCCCTTGAGGCTCAACAGGCCCCCATTCAAACCCTGTCAGCTGCTACGGAGAACTAATCTCTGACGCGTCTATTATTATGCTCGCCCGTTGTTTATTATAACATCAATCTAATAATTTTTTTCATAAACATTCAATCATTTTTATTTATTTTTTGGGCTTTGTTTATTGTTTTTGTTGCTAGAAATATCAATTTTTAATTCCGTGAATTTTAATAGAAAATTTATCTTAGAAATTTGGATGACTTTTAATTGATTAAATTATTTTTTTCTATTGAATAAAAATTAAAAAAAAATTTTTTTTATTAAATAAAAATAAAGAAATATTTTTTATCGAAATTTTTTAGATGTAAAATTTTTTTATTACATAATTCATATTATTTAAAATAAAAAAAAAAATTCTTAATGGACTTCATCGGAGATTGTTGTTTATTATAACATCAATCTAATACTTTTTTTCATAAATATCCAATCATTTTTATTTACTTATTTTTTGGGCTTTGTTTATTGTTTTTGTTGCTAGAAATATTATTTTTTAATTCGGTGAATTTTAATGGAAAATTTATCTTAGAAATTTGGATGACTTTTAGATTGATTAAATTATTTTTTTTTATTGAATAAAAATTAAAAAATAATTTTTTTTTTTATTGAATTTATTATCGAATTTTTTTAAATATAAAATTTTTTTATTACACAATTCATATGATTTAAAATAAAAAAAATAATTCTTAATGGACTTCAGCGGAGATTGTTGTTTATTATAACATCAATCTAATACTTTTTTTCATAAATATCCAATCATTTTTATTTATTTTTTGGGCTTTGTTTATTGTTTTTGTTGCTAGAAATATTATTTTTTAATGCGGTGAATTTTAATGGAAAATTTATCTTAGAAATTTGGATGACTTTTTAATTGATTAAATTATTTTTTTCTATTGAATTTTTTTAAGTATAAAATTTTTTTATTACATAATTCATATGATTTAAAATAATAAAAAAATAATTCTTAATGAATTTCAGCGGAAATCAATATTTATGCAATACTTACATTCAGTGATTTAACATTTTGACCGAGTTTTTGGATCGTAAATAAATGACCAAAATTTTTTTTTTTCATATTTAATTAAGAGGAATATTCAATTAATGCATGTTTTTGCATATCAATTCAATGAATAAGTCTGCCATACATGAATTAAAATCTTGTGACTGATTTATTTATCATAAATTAAGTATTAATAGAATACTCAAATAAAAATTCCGCATTAATACTTACCTGAATTTAAAAGACACTTGTTCATTCATTAGAAAAAATTTTAATTTCATTAAAATAGAATTTATAAAAATTTAAAGAGTAATATTTGGTTAGTATTTTTTTTAAATTATCGGAATGTTTAATAATAAATAAGATTAATTATTATTATAAATAAGTATATTACAAGTAAATAAGACTTTAAGTGAGATGAAATTTTATTCGAGGGCATCGCGTGTTTTTCGTTGTGAGTACGATCGTTCCGCGAAGTTATCGCGAGGCCAATTAATCACAACGGGATAAAGAATTAAAGAGTGTATTTTATCGGTGGTTTAGGATCTACTGAAAGAAAGTGAAGCGAGGCGAAGTGATAAACCGGGCTGAGACTAATTGGCCAAACAAAGTATATGGATAGATATATAAAAATAAAAATAAAAAAAAATATAAATTTACTATAAAAAGTAACTGGAGTTCCGTGGTGTCACGTCCTGTGTATCTCCACAGCTCGGCAAACTACCTTCACCTCTATTCGAAAAGTGAAAAATAATAATCGCGATGATAATAATAATAAATAAGGAAAATAGAGAAAATTCATGTGGGTAAAAAATGTAAAGCAACGAGTACGTGTGTCTTTGGGGACCAATTCCAGTCACGTTTTCACATTGATCGATTCAATTGTCGCCGCTATACTATTTGCCGACCACTCGAGTTTTCAGTTTCGAGTTTCTTCGAGCTTTTAGACTGCGTCTGTGTCTCCGAGGTCTGACTTGTCCGCGTCGTGACCACTTTTAGCCCCCTAAGTTTCGATACATGTCTAGTTGGCTTTTCATTCAATTTTTTAGAAAAAAAAAATAAATTGAAATAATAATAATAATAATAATAATAATAATAATAATAATAAATTTATTGGATTTTAATAGAAATAAATCAGTTGAGAAAATTCATTGAGGGATTAAATTAATACGAAGAGAAACCAATGAAGTTTAATCAGCGGTCCGTTGAGCTTTCAAAAATATAAACACGCATGAAATAATGACAATATAAATTGAAGCTTGTATTCTATACTTTACTTGTTTTTGGACTGATATCCAGTTACAGGTTTGTCCAATTGTAAACTTCAATATTCCACAAAACACCAGACGTTTTATCAATGTCTTTCTTTATTCTCCCTATTGCTATTATTATCATTATTATTATGATTATTATTATTATTATTATTGAGTTGTTTTTTACTGCCGCAGAAACAACTGAAAAAGATTTTTTTGTTTATATTCTTGAATACAACCAGTGAAATTCGTGATGAAGCGGTGAATTGAAATGCCTACGGGGAAAGAAAGAAAAGTGGGTACGCTCATGACTACATGAGAATCGATTTGTTTGAGAATTTCAATAGACAAACGGAAAATAGATTTTATCGGTGTACCACGCCGCGAATGTTCTGCTCAAAAAAGTGTAAAGTACAAAAATACTTTTATACCTTCATTTAATATATCGACTTTCTGCACTGACTATATTTACCACGCTCTTGTCTTTTCATATTATTTTTTCGCTTCCATTTATTTATTTATTTATTTATATATTTATATATTTATTCCACCTTCCATCAGATATAGAAAATAAAACCGCATTTGACATGAACGAATTCTCCGACCGATAAAGAGTCGTTCTCTTCCCTCCAATTCCTCTTCAAGCGTCTTCTATTTTAAATACTGTCAATATTTGCTAAAAGCTTATATCGAGACCTCAAATAATCGCTGTTACTCCAGATAAATCAACTGTATCCGTTTATCAATTAATCATTCTTTATTGATCACCTGCTTCTTTAAAGCCAAAAATTCTCCGCTCAAAAATTAACAGCTTCAATGACGTTCGAATATCTGATATCCTCTGTTGTGTCTATTTTTGGTTTTTTAAATTAATCTTTTAAACTTTTCCATTCATCTCACAGCAGTTTATTCTGTCTTCTGCCTGTTCAACCGATTGTCAATTAATTAAATAAGGAACCATTTTAAAGAATTTTTTCGCCTTCAAAAATTATTTTTTTAATTAATTTTATTAAAAATTTTAATTGAAAAAATATATTCTCAAATTTAGTTAAAAAATAATTTTTTTACAAACTAAAAATAATAAATTTACCCAAGACTGGACTCGAACCCTGTTCGGACTCGGTATAAAAAAAAAAGATTAATCACTTAGCCAACATAATAATTGCAGGTGCGTCCTAAATGAAAAATAAAAAAATTATTAGACTTTTTAATGAATATTACTTAAAACTTTAGAATAAAAATGTTAAATATAAAAAAAATGATTCGATTCAATCAAAACATTCATCTTTTTTGTAAAAATGTTTTTTAAGCAAGAATTATATTGCATAAATTTTTTTTCTGGATGTTTTTGATCATTGAATAAAAATATCGAGTAAAAAAAGGAACTTGCAAGTAAAGGATAATTATAAAAAAACGTAGCAAAGGTTTTGATAATCCCAAAGACATGAAAATTAGAGCGAGCCACTGTACTGAAGGTCTTGGTATTTTAATCAGACTCTTCGCCTTCTCGACCTCGATTTCTATTTAAGATACTGGAATTATTTTTGCTCTTATATTTTCCAGTATTATTTCTCTCTCACCGCAAATACTTTAATTTTAATCTCAGCTGGGTCACGGGAAATAAAAAATATCAACGAAAAAATATTTGAATGATTCGCAACACACAATCGATTTTTTCGGAAAAATTTGAAGTTCCATTTGGCTGCGGGACTTTTTCGACGCTTTGCCGGGGAAGTATGTGAGTTATAAAGTTGAGATCGAACGCAAGTTTTTTATGTTTTTACCGATATCTAAAAAAAAAAAATTGCTAAACTTTTGAATTTTTTAAGTTTTATTAAAACTTGCTACCATCTTTTGATTTTTTTTCTTTTTTATTTTAGCGACCAAAAAAATTTATATTCAAGTTATTTTATTGAGTTTATTACCGTTAATAAATAAATAAATAAATATGAATTTTTTTGTGAAGACTGGTGTCATATTTTAAGGTATATATATATATATAAATATCGAGTTTCGACATAAAACAACGGGTGTCAGTATCGGCAATAAATAACGAAAAACGACAGATTGAATTATGGCCGCACAATATTTTTTCGTTATACACAGATAAATATTTTTTCACCTCATCCTGTGAGTGATTAAGATCAAAAAAGACAAAAAACAAAATAATAATAATAATTTTATAAATCTCCAGGGTTTTACGCGTTAACAGCAAGACTCGAGTTATTAAAATGTGATAAAAAAAATCTATTACACAAAATACACATTGATAAAAGAATTGACGTGATTTAAGAGAAAAATTTTTGAACCAATAAAATAAATTTATTAAATTAATAACAAATATTACTAAAGACTAATGCGGTTGAATAATAATAAACAAGATAAATATATGCATGTGTAGTTATTATTAAATAAAATATAATAACAAATCGGAAAATGATGAAACTGCTCTTCGAAGCATATAACGTCTGCTGGAAAATAGTCGTATCGTGAGCTTCGGAATCCAAATTTTCCACGTGACTGCTCAGTGAACTACCTGAGTACGTCTGAGAAACAAAAATAAATAAAATAGAAAATCCACTGTATAATACTATACGATACGTAAAGAGGTGAACGAACAAGCAAGCAAACGAGCGAGATAGAAAGCAGTGGAAGATAAAAATAAAGGAAGGCGAGTAAGGAGCAAGTTTAACAAAGTTACGCCGTGGAATTCGTGACTTGAGCCTCAAAGCAGGATGGAAAAACAAATCAATTTTCTTGAATCAAACTTTTAAGCGCTAGTATGCGACTCAGCATTTTTAATTGTTCTGATTTTATTTTTTTTATTGTCGTTAACATTTTATTATTATAATTATCTATATTATTATGAGAATAAGACAAATTTTGTGTCCAAGATAGTAATATGATAAAATCGGTTTTTTAGTGAAATTTAGTGTCATTGTAAAGGTCTTGATTTGAATTTGTGCCTTTTCAAGGTTTCATATCATTCTTATCAATAGTAAATTTATTATGATAAGTATTTAGGCTGCATTATAAAATTCTGTATCTCTAGATACATATTTAAGAAATGACCTTGTATCTTGTGAACTATTGAAATTTATAAAGATATAAGCTCATCCCGACATTACACTCATCCAGATCTTTCATTTACGTACCCACATCAATTTTTCATATATTTATCAATATTATATATATGTATATATGAAATATATATCAAAACGCATGTGGGTACTCAAATGAAAGCTCTTAATGAGTGTAACATCGGGATGAGCTTATATCTTTAAAAATATCAATAATTAAGAACTGACATTGCTATCTTGTCAACTAATGATATTTTTAAAAATATAAGCTCACCCCGACATTACACTCATCGAGATCTTTCATTTGAGTACCCACATCAATTTTTCATATATTTATACATATTATATATATGTATATATGAAAAATATATCAAAATGCATGTGGGTACTCAAATGAAAGCTCTTGATGAGTATAACATCGGGATGAGCTTATATCTTTAAAAGCGTCAATAATTAAGAACTGACATTGCTATCTTGTCAACTAATGATATTTTTAAAGATATAAGCTCATCCCGATGTTGCACTCATCGAGACCTTTCATTTAAGTACCCACATCAATTTTTCATATATTTATATATTTATATGTTTATATGTATGTATATATGAAAAATATATAAAAATGCATGTGGGTACTCAAATGAAAGCTCTTGATGAGTATAACATCGGGATGAGCTTATATTTTTAAAAACGTCAATAGTTAAGAAAGTACAGTGCAATTTAACAAAAGTTATTATTGTTAATTTTTTTTTAATATATAAAGTTTTCCATAAAATAATATAAAGTTACATAACATTGTAACCCATAATTTATTAGATCAGATGCCAATGAGGATTTGTGTTTCACATTAAAGCCGAAGAAATTGGAGACATGAGACATAAGTCTAGAAGTATTGTACCTAAGAAGTCTTTTCACCGGGGAAAAAATTCCCCCTCTTTTTTCCCACCCAGAGGAATATAAAAATGCGATAAAATGTTATAAAACGAAGGCGAAAAATAAAATAAAATAAAAAAAAACTTGGTAATCTATACCATAGCATAGTTGAAGTGTACTGTTCACTATGTACTGCTACTGAGTGTACAGTAAAATGTAGTAGGCCATTGGAAGAGTACCGGGACTGTCGCTCGACTCTTAAGGCACCATAAATTTCACGGTGTGAATCCCGTGATATACTCTCGCTCTCCAAGACATATATCTTTACTGCACTTCCAAGAACAAGAACAAGAACACGAGGACCAAGAAGAAGAAGAAGAAGAAGGACCGAAAGAAAGAAACAGAGAGGAACAGAGTTCTTTCCCCCAAAAATCTGCATCCATTGCAGAACAGAATAGAATCTATACTCGGAAGGAAAAGTCTTAGTGCCGGGCTCACGAGTTGGGGAACTCTCGCTTTATCTTCTTTAGATAGAGAATGAAACTCAGCGAATAGACTGTAAGTATAACACATAGTACTTGCTACTGCCGGTTAAGCTGATGGTGTGAGAACAGCACTTTGCTTTAGTACTACTACTAAGACTTTACTTGGCGGTGGATGAACTAAGGACTGTGTTTAATGAAATTGCAGTGGTATGATCAGATGTAGAGCGGCTCTGAAAACTTGGAATGTCGCCCCGAGCGACTCAAGGGCGGTGAAAACGAGTTTCCGCGGCTCCAACACTGGAGTGACCGCGTGGTCGTAAGTCAAGTAGTAGAGCACGACGTTTGCTAAGACGCGGAGCGGCGATGTACTCACTACCAAGGAGCGGGAGCACTTGAGCAGTTTAGGGGCTAAGACCCCGGCGGAGGGGAACGGCCGGGAGTTGAGTGGATGGGCGGAAGCTAATTGTGAGGATGGCGAAGTCGTTTAGAGCTATTTCAGAATGTAGAAGAGCCTGTTCTACACCGGGAAAGACACTTGCCGGTGAATTGAACCGCGGTATTATGCTTCTGTGCTAACACTACCATTAAAGACCCCGCTTTCAGTCTCGGACTTTTTTTTTGGGATTAATTGTTGATTGTTATTAAGAAAGTGTTTGTTGGACGATTGAGGGTTTCATTTTTGTAGTTTTGCGGTCCAAGGACTAGTTATTGCTTGATGATTCATTTGATTTTTAAGAGGCACAACCTCACAGTAAAAAATTCTACGTCATTGCATCAAAAAATTTTGTGTTAAAAATTTTTATGTTAAATATTTAACACTTTTTTGTGTTGATTTAACAGAATCAATATTAAATTTACCCATAAAAGTGTTAAATATTTAACACAAAAATTTTTAACACTAAGTTTTTTGACGCAATGTAAAATTTTTTACTGTGCAGTATGAAATTTTCAAAAAATCGATTTTTTCATATTTCGATAGGTTATACCTTTAAAAATAACATATTAGAATTTCAAATCGATATCTCAATTAGTTTTTGAGTTACAGCCATTTAAAGAGTAGTCGCTCGGCAGGTAGAATAGGATCATTTTGTCTTTAAACGCGTTTTTCTCGAAACAGCATTTTTTGAATTTACTAGAAATGATCCGATCGGTACCAAATTTTTTTTTGCTTGTTCTGTAGATAGCTCTCCATACGATGACCCTCCAGTTTTTTTGATCTGATCAAAAATCGAATTTTGGCAGGCCAAAAACGACCAAAATTTTGAGAAAAAATTCAACTTTTTTATTAAAAACGCCGCCATTTTATTAATTTTTGATATTTTTTTTCGACCGTGAGTCATCGTACAGACAATATCTTCTAGTTTAACAAGAATTTTTTTTTTTTGGTTTTATCCACGGAGAAGGCCGGAATCACTCCAGCAGTGGAGGACCTTTTTTTTAGCGCCGTCGGAGATCGTGTGTAACTCGGAAAATATTTAATTTTTTTCTTGAAAAATTTTACTGTATATTCTTAAAATATGTATTAATATACCCCTAAAATTGTAAAATAATTCATACAGGAGTTTTTTTTATTTTAATTCCCAAAAATTTTATTTATAATAAATTTCAAATGAAATTTTGATTTTAAAAATATCGTAATTTTTTGATAACAGCGTCGGTAAGAATAGAAAACTTGATTGTTTATTATAAATTAGAAAATCTAAATTATTATGACCCCCAGACAATTTTTGATAAATCAAAAATAAGGGATATTCGGAATAAGATTTTCCAAACTCATTAAGAATTATTTATTTTTATTTTTTATTAAAAAGTCGCTAGGATCGATTTGTAGTACTTGGATGCAAAATAGTCTGTGGCCCAGATTTACTTACTCCATCATATACACTCTAGAGCTTTATTTAGTCAAGAGTATTTTCACTATTTTTAGAAACCCCAATTTCTCAAGCAATTGATTTTTTTTTACCACCAGATACAAGTTTTTTAAATTATCATCAATACTTTTGTCTCTTTCCTAATTCTATATTTGATTTGTGAGATTCTGATTTATTAAAATCCTTCAGATCAAAATAAATCGAAAGAAGTTTATTTAAATAGTAGAAATAAATAATTAGAGAGAAAAAATTTTTTTTTAGCTTTGGAGTAAAATTTGTTTGTAAAAAAATTTTTTTTAAGCTAAAAATTTTAAGAAAAAAAAATATTTTTTTAAGCTAAAAATTTTAAGAAAAAAAAATATTTTTTTCGCACAACCCTTCTGATTATCTAGATCGAATAACAATGACAATCAATGACAGTCATTGGTTTATTATTTCCCTTGTTGCGAACGGGCTGGAAGTTGACGTAAATGACAACCATTTGAGGTCTCGCTGGAATTAAATGGAACAAAATGAAAATAATAACAGCTATCATTTGGATTTATGTGCTTGGATAATATCTGTGGACAGTAGTCGGTAGGTGGGGGTGGTAGGTCGCAGACGGATGATAGTGACGTTATCACAGCATCATATACTCATAAAGGGATTGAATAATATAATTAAATTGAGAGGGTACACTCCGCGGTACTCGATTTGCAATCCAATTATTTGCATCGATGTCGTAGGTTTTGCCCGCTCGAAATATCGTGACGAGGAGCGCTGGCGTAAATGTTGCCATCATCTATATATGAATTTGTGTTTATAGATATATAAAGAGAGAGGTGGTATGTATTATGTCGCAGTCGCAGTATTCCCGTAATCCTGGATTCGAATCTCGTTTCGAAAACGTATCCCGGCGTGTTCTCGTTTGCAGATGGTGTGCCTGGACCACTCGCATCCGTTTACCCGTTAAATCCTCGCGAACTCGTAAATTACACACCAAAAACTCTTTCACTAATTTACTAAATCCTATTGAAAAAACAAACAAACTTTTTATGCTTCGATCTGCTTCAAGTGGGAATATTTTTCTACTATCAATTTAATTTCTAGTGAATTAAAGTCTTTTGATGGATTTATACAGACTAATTAAAAAATTAACCTGATTTTTGAGATCAACTTTAGGACCAAAAAAATTATTTTGAAGAATTTTTTATTTTTAATCTAGAAAAAAATTTTGAGTTAATAAAATTTTCTTGGCTTATGTAAATTTTACTTGTTTTAAAAATTTTTTTGCCCTCCGGGCGGAAAGTGACAACTTTCGTCCCGCTGCGCTAAACTAAGTTGCCGCTTTCCGCCTTCGTTGGACAAAAAAATAGTATACACTCCACGGGAAGTAAATAAGAAAGCCTCAGATCACATGTTTGTTGACCTCGGCTTCGCCTCGGCCAACAATTACATGTGATCTGAGACATTTCTTACTTTACTTCCCTAGGTGTGTAATATACTATTTCGGCTTAAAATAAGCTGGAAAATTCTTAGAGTAAAAAATTCTTTTTGAATTATGTGAATTTTACTTTATTAATAAATTTCTTTATTTTGATTAAAAAAAAAATTTTTGAACTGAGAAAATTTTTTTGAGTTTTAATAAATTTTACTTAATTAATAAATTTTTTAATTTAAATCTGTCTAAAAAATTCTTGAATTGAAAAATTTTTTGTGGCTAAAATAAATTTTAATAATCAATATAATTTTTTATCAAGAATCCTGCTAAAAATTCTTGAATTGAGAAATTTTTCTTAGCTAAAATAAATTTTAATTAATAAATAAATCCTTCATCTTAAATTAATCACAAAAATTTCTGAATTAAGATATTTTCCTTTTTTTAACCAAATTTTATTTGTTTCAAGCTAAACAAATTTTTCAAATTAATTCTCTCGATTAAAGAATCCTTTGAATAAACTAAATCTTACCTCCCATAAAAAAAAGTATATTTTAAATATATTAAAAATCTATAAAAAATATATAAATATATAAAAAATATGTATAGTAAATATATTTTTAATAACTAAGTTTTGGCCGATTTTCATATATATTTTAAATATATTCTAGATATATTCAAGATATATTTTAAAATACAAAAAAAAATATAGCTAAAAATATAAAAAAAATATATTTTTAATATATCGAAAATATGTTTGAAATATATAAAATATATATGAAAATCGGCCAAAAGTTAGTTATTAAAAATATATTTACTATACATAATTTATATATTTTCTATAGATTTTTAATATATTTTTTATATATTTCAAAATATATTTTTTTTTCATGAGGGACACCAATATAATTTTTTCTTATAAAAATTTATAAAAACAATATTTAAAATTCTTAAAAGCAAACTAAACAAAAAAAGTTTTATTTACCAGCAAGAATAAAATATTTGCTCGGAAGCAAGTGTAAATTAATTACCCTCTGTCTTATGAAAGAAATGGTCTGTTAAAAAGCGTGTGTGGAGCGGAGCAGGATTGTCGGGTGCCCCATACTCCTCTTAGGACACTCGGGGCTTACAAAGGTCGTGTTACGTCCCCGTGTAAAATATGTTAGAGGCGCTATCTTCTGGGCGATTGCCTAGAAAACTCACGCGAAAATATCGATCTGGGAGGGGGCATGAGGGTGGAGGATGTGTAATCAGATTAACGAAAGAGGGGCAAACAAGCCGCATGCTTATGAACGTGTTATACGATAGAGTGGAAATGTAAAACGGGTGTGCTTGTAGGGCCGGAGGAGTATTTGCTGTTTTTGTTATTATTATTATCATTATTGTTGTTGTTGTTTTGTCAAACGGAACGTGACTCACTGCCGACTTTACTGGTCACGATCTTCTATTTAAATACATACTGCTTCACCTGTTCTTTATCTCTTTTAATGCCGTGAGCTCACTATTTCACACACACACACACACACACACACACACACACACACACACACACACACACACACACACCCTCACACACACCCTCACACATGATGATGAATTTAGCCAGTGAATTTAAATCTACGCCAGAGTTTTTAATTTTTTTTTTTTTTTATCATTCTCTCTCACTGGTTGCTTTTTTTTAGATTTTTTCATCGCGCTGATGAATGCACTAGAGTTAATTTTGAATTAAATTCAAGGCAAGTAGGCTAGACTAGTACTATACTACTGCTACATACTGCCGCACTGGTGTTTATAACTCTATATACATATATGTGGACGTATATCTCTAATTTGCAACTATAATTTTGTGAAATAGTTGTTTCATTTGGGAACCCTCGTAGAGTTCCTTCCCATCCGAGTTTCAGCTCGAGTGTACCGAGTGTATTATATGTGCAACAACTCAAAAGCACTCGCGGTTATAGCGTTGATAGTTTTATCTCACCGTCTCTAGTTTCTGTGTCTCTGGTCCCCAGAACTCACACTCGCTACGACTAAAAGCTCTTTTATTTAAAAAACTTTTCGTACAAGCCGCTGATTCATTCGGACTCGGACTTCCGGGGGTCGCGAACACGCCGCGCCTTCCTAGATAGAATGTACGTACGTTCATGTATGTTGGTATGGGTTGTAGATGTAGGAATAACTCATAACATGTAATAATGAAGCGCTGGACATTTTTTACCTCGAAATATTACACGGCTCAATCTCGGTCCGATCTCACTCGTGTTTTATTACTGAATTTTAGTGCTTTTTGTAATTAAGTTTTTTTGTTGGGCTGGGGAGGCTGACTAAGAATTTTTTAGGAATGGTTGATCGATTTTTTTGATAAGACACTGGAAAAAAACTAGTTAATTCGGGGAAAATTTTATTTTTTTAATTTTACGCTGGAGAGTAACAAATTTTTCGACACAAATATTTGTGTTACTGACTGTTTTTATACAAACTAATGTTAATTCCACATTCTAGTGTGTTAAATCAACACATAAGGATGTGAAATTCTACATAAAAATTTTTACACTTTACACAATGGCGAAAAATTTTTTATTGTGTGGTTTTGGATATGATTTTTTAATTAATTTAAAAAAAATTACACAGGAAAAAATTTTGCGTCGTTGCGTCAAAAAACTTAGTGTTAAAAATTTTTCTGTTAAATATTTAATTAATAGAAAATTTTTTGACGCAATGACGTAAAATTTTTCACTGTGTAGGAATTTTATGAAGATAATTGAATGGCTTCACTGATGATGATTCAAATTGTTAAAATTGGTGTGATTTGCAGTGCTTTAAATCTATACCTAGTCTGATACTCATCCTAAAATTTCTCGCTTACTTTTATTTCATTTCATTTTTACTAATTGCAAATAGCCAATGACATTTCTCAAATTTTTTATTGTTTTCCATTGTTCCATTAGCCAAAATCTAAATATTGTTAAAATATCCATGTAGATCTGTTTATACTCTTCTATTTATGTATTTTTGTCATTCGGCCATTGCCTTGGCATTCAAATTAAATCTATACTAATAAATGGAGAGACGGTTTTTTTGTCCGCTTATACTGCAAAAACTACTGAACCGATCGGAATAATACTTATATCATAAGATGCAGCGTATTTCGGAGAAGGTTTTAGTATATGATATGGTGGTGATTACTTATTCGGAAGCTATATTTTTTTGACTTAGAAATAATGAATTTTTGTTGTAACTAAATTTATTCTATTCGATTGTCATTTGTTTAAAATAAATTTTTTAATTCTATTAGTTATGTTTATATACTAGGCAGATTTCTTCACTTATGAGACCTGCAATTTCTTTAACTGAAACTTTCAATGCTTATTACAAATTTTTTAACTTCCCGCTACGAAAATCGAAGATTTTCAAAAATCGGGAAGTTATTGTTTTCACCCCGTTTTACAAAAACCGAGTTTTCATCAGATCTCGACGTTTGAAGGTCACAGGAAGCTTCCCTGACTATCCCCGCAAGGTTGTCACGGTGTCTGTATGTGTGTGTGTGTGTGTGTGTGTGTGTGTGTGTGTGTGTGTGTGTGTGTGTGTGTGTGTGTGTGTGTGTGTGTGTGTGTGAAAGTATGTGAACCGCTTATAACTTTTGAACGGCTTGACCGATTTCATCGCGGTTGATGCCATTCAAAAGGACTTGACCAAACT
The DNA here is from genome assembly GCF_020080835.1 of Cotesia glomerata. Classification (NCBI taxonomy): domain Eukaryota; kingdom Metazoa; phylum Arthropoda; class Insecta; order Hymenoptera; family Braconidae; genus Cotesia; species Cotesia glomerata. Next base: position 5,024,219 of record NC_058164.1, read on the forward strand.
TAGATTTTGAAAACTATTTGGACCGATTCAGATCAATAGATTTTGAGAAATCTTCAAAAAACTGAAAAAAAAAAAAATTTTTTCAAATGTGGTTTTTTGGAATAACTTTTAAACGGCTTGATGGTTCAATTCCAAAAACTAATCAGCTCTTAACCTTAAAAAACCACGTTGATCGCCACCAGTCCGGTCAAAATCGGTTGATTCGTTCGAGAGATATCGTGAACGAAATAAAACCGAAAAAAGTGTTTTTTCGGAATAACTCCGAAATTTTTAGCGCGATCAATTCAAAATTTAAGATTCTTTGTGAGGCTTGAAAAACTGCGTCGAATGCTGCCAACCGCGTGAAAATCGGTTTATTCATTCAAAAGTTATTGCGGTTTAAACATTCAAAAAATAGTGTCATCAAATCCCTATCAGACTTTTGAGCTCAAAAGCTCAAAAGCATAGGAAGACAATCTCTTTGAGCTTGGAGAGCTCAAAATAACCCATAAATTGTATTTTTGAGCTCGAAGAGCTCAAAAACGTCATTGGTGCAATTTTAAGCGCCTAAGTATGGAATTAGCGGGAAGTTGCAGGGATGGCCTTCAGGGTGAACCGTTTTCCTAATTTTTTTTTCGTATCAATTATTATTCATTTTTGTAAGAAAAACACGTGAATGTTATAATGATTGCACATTGAAAGTTAAAATGAATATTAGCTAGAATAATTGATAGAATTTGGAATTTGTGCAAGTCAAAACTATACTTTAATTAAATTTCAAGCTTAGATCTAAAAATGCAATTCTATAAAGCGCCCAGCGGAGTGGGCAAGTAACAGCTAGTAAATAAATAAATAAATTTTACTATTCAAATTTGAAAAATTTAATTCTTGATAAATAATATTTTTCAATGTAAAATTTTATTGATTTTAGAATAAAAAAAATTTTAATAAAGACTTTAAAGTTCCTTTCAAAATAATTTTGTTCTTAGATCAAGAATATTTTTCCGAATCAATTTTTTTCGGTACAATTTATAAAAAAAATTTACTCACTTAAAAGCTTTGGATAAAAAAGAAAGAAAAATTAAGAATATTTCCTAATATTTTAACCGTAAAAATAATTGGATTAGTAGCAAGTAACAAATATAACTAAAATAATAATCTAGTGTGTCCACCTCGAAGCCTTTCAGATGAGCAATTATCCGGTTTGTATACAAGCGGATATATTTAAGCTTTAGTCATCCGCGATCGCAAATGATGCAAATGCTTTGAATTAAAATTATCAAACGGCGGGCAACGCACATCGTCATTACTTGTTTTATTATATAGTGATTATTATTATAATATACCGACGCAATGTGAGCATTAAAGCCTGGCAGATACACACACAGAAGTAGCTATCACTTGTCGCGGGTAATCCACATAATGATCTGTTTATTATCCAGATGTAATGGTCGTGTAGATGCACAGTAATACCGATTTCAGTTCGTGAATATTAAATTAAAATTACAATTACGTAAATGTTGTTAATATTTGATACTGTACATTAAAGGTTTCCGTTAAATACGTTTAAATAGTTTAAGCTAAATAAACTTTTTAATTGGCTGCTGTTACAGTTTAATTTCATTATCAGATAATTATTTCTTGATGAGTAATGATGACTAATGATTGATGAAGGCTCATTATTAATTACTAATTATTACGAGTCATTATTCCAGGACGTTATTATATAAGAGATTGAACGCAAGTGACATCAAAGTTTAATAACGAGTTATTTTTTTATCACCAGTTACAGTGATTAATACTTTTTCCGCAATTCCGTGTCACGCAAAGCCACACCACTCTCGGTGGAGCGTAGCCTGATCTCCAGAAGTTCAGATACTGATAAAAACAACGCTAATCCTTGATAACGCCAAAACGTAACTCCTCGATATCTTTTCTCTGTTTTTAACGAGATTTATTTATTCACAATTTTAGGAGATATTCAATACGATAATTGGTTGTCATTCTTTATTTTTCAGACACGGGAATTACCAAAATTTTTATTAGAAAAAAATTTATTTAAGAAAAATATTCAATTTTTTAATCAAGTAAAATTTACTTTAAAAGAAAAAAAATTGTTAAGTTCAAAAATTAATTTTCTCCATTTAAAATAATTTTTTTTTTATTTAGTTTTTTCTTTTCAGCGCACCTGCTGTTAGTAAGATAATAAAATATTTATTATTAATTAAATTAATAAATGATATTTAAAAAAAATTTAATTTTATAATTGACAGTGACAATTATAATTAATAGTGACAATTTTTTTTTAATATTTTTTTTTTTTATTATTTCGATTTTTACTTGTATACCGTTCTTGGTTTTTACAAGGCTGGGTAGGTAGTAGCTGTCGCATTCCACGAGTGCGCCACCATCCTGTGTTTTTATACTGTCCTTGTTTTTATTCAACGCTTTTTTGAACCCCAGCACATCCTCTTTTCACTCCTGTATTTTCACTGCATAGTCAACCTTATTTTTCGCACATTTGTATACTCAACTCTTTTTTATTATCACGCGGCTGTGGACCGACTTGTGCTTTCTGTACTGTATTTACCCTATTCCTCACCCCTTTCTATCGGTTGTTGGAATAGTGGCGATGGGGAAACCACAGAGAAAACCCATGCCAGTACAGTTCGGCTACCGGAGCGACCCCCGACGGTTGGTGTTGGAACTATTCGAACAACCGTCGGGGCTCGAACCCTCGCCTCACGGCATGATGTGTGAGCGAACTAACGGGATAATGACTTAACCCGCTCGGCCATCATGCCACTCAATTTTTTTTTAATATTTAAAATAATATATACTTACAAATAATTACAAATTAACGAAGCTATTTTCATAGCTACAATGCCAGCTGTTACTCGCCCGCTCCGCTGGGCGCTTTATAGAATTGCATTTTTAGATCTAGACTTGAAATTTAATTAGAGTATTGTTTTGACTTGCACAGATTCCCAATTCTATCGAATTGGCATCCACCTTTTATCCATGTAATTATTCTAGCTAATATTCATTGCAACTTTCAATGTGCAATCATTATAACATTCCCGTGTCTTTCTTACAAAAATTAATAATAATTGATATGAAAACAAAATTTGTAATGAGCATTGAAAGTTTCAGTTAAAGAAATTGCAGGTCTCATAAGTGAAGAAATCTGCCTAGTATATAAACATAACCAATAGAATTAAAATATTTATTTTAAACAAATTAAAATCGAATAGAATAAATTTAGTTACAATAAAAATTCATTGTTTCTAAGTCAAAAAAATATAGCTTCCAGATCCACAGATTCGGTAGATTCTGGCGCCAAGTTCCGTTCAAATATGCTGTAAACGGAGCACCAGACTACCGACTGTGTTTACTGTAAGCAGAACGGTATTTTGAGGTTGCAAAATTTTATTTAATTCTACGGTACTTGTTTTTCCTAAATTGTATATTATAACAGTAATTCATACTTTATTTGACTGTTATTAATTAATTATATTCACTTATAACAATTAATCTACTTGAGATTATTAAATTTAATCAGCACAAACTATAGCAACGCAAAAATTTCGATCCTGACTTTTTTTTCGATGGGCTAAGTGATCTGCCACAGACTAAATAATTCGAGAATGCATAGTAATCCTTCATTAGATGGGAAACTACAGTTAAAAATAGATATTTCACAGCTTGCATCAACACCCGCCAGGGTGCGCTGGAATTATTTTTACGTAAACTGTAGTTTCAAGGGGATAGTTTGCTATAAAAAATGCAACCAACGCGAAATTTAATTAAGTTGGTACCAATTGTAAATTTTTATTATAATTACAAAAAATACTAAAATACGAACAAAAACAGTTTCACAGTAAAAAAATCGCGCCAAGTCCACGTTCATAAGACTATTAAGAAAAAAAAAATTTGTTTTTTTCTTTACAGAAATATATAAAATAAAAAAATTAAAAAATCCAAGTAACCGATATGATTGTTTATGATTTTCGGAAATTAAAAAAAATTTTGTTACAAATTTAAAAATTAAGAAAAAAATTTTGGAACGTACTTGGTGTGCGTCATTGTGTATTTCAATTTTTTTTAATTTTGCAACCGCGCACACTAAATACGTTCCAAACTTTTTTTTTAATTTTTAAATTTGTAACAAAATTTTTTTTAATTTCCGAAAATCATAAACAATCATATCGGTTACTTGGTGTAACGTTCTAGCGAATTTCGAAATTTATTTGACGGTTCTAAGAAATTATTTTTATTAAATAAAACCTCGATCATTCCGTTGCAAGAATTATTTAACGGAGTGACGAGGAGATAAAGAAATTCTGCGAACGCCATCGCGACTCGAATTCAAAACTCATGACGCTGCATGAGATTCGGGCCTCGATGGTGTTCACTAGGGTAACCTGAGATGCGGCGTTGCGACATTTAATTATTAAAATCTATTGTACTGGATGCAAATCCAGAGGAGTCTGCCCTGAGCAATCAAGCGACAATCATCTTGGGGCTCCGGACGTATGTCCGGTGCCATCTGGCCCAAATTATATAATTAATTAAACAATTTACTTTAATTTTATATAATCGTGTGTATTATTTTAAATATAATACCCTTAATAATTATTCTAAAAATTTATAGAGTATCGAAGAGCAGGGTGCGCCTGGAATCTATAGATCTCCTATAGACACCTGCCTGGTAAATTATAAAAATATGAGCTGGAAAATCCAGAACGTAACACTTGGATTTTTTAATTTTTTTATTTTATATATTTTTGTAAAGAAAAAAACAAATTTTTTTTTTCTTAATAGTCTTATGAACGTGGACTTGGCGCGATTTTTTTACAGTGAAACTGTTTTTGTTCGGATAAGTAATTACCACCATATCATCTACTAAAATATTCTCCAAAACACGCTGCATCTTATGGTATAAGTATTATTCCGATCGGTTCAGTAGTTTTCGCAGTATAACCGAAAAAAAAACCGGCTCTCCATTTATTAGTATAGATTTAGGAGATATTTAATACGATAATTGGTTGTCATTATTTATCTTTTAAACACGGGAATTACAAAAATTTTTATCAGAAAAAAATTTATTTAAGTAAGAAATTTAATTCTTCAATTAAGTAAAATATACTTTTAAAAGAAAAAAAATTGTTAAGTTCAAAAATTAATTTTCTTAATTTAAAATAATTTTTTTTTATTTAGTTTTTTCTTTGTAGCGTACCTGCTGGTAGTAAAATAATAAAATATTTATTATTAATTAAATTAATAAATTATATTTAAAAATAAATTTAATTTTATATTTGACAGTGACAATTATAATTAATAGTGATATTTTTTTCTTAATATTTAAACTAAAATATACTTATAAATAATGTTTAAATTAAAAATTTTTTATTAAACTGGACATTGTTTATTTTTACATGAATCTGTCGTAGATAAATTGATAAGCTTTATTATTGAAATCAATTGAAGAAAACTAAATTTATTAGTGTATAAATATTAAAACACGAGGGAATTAAAATTACTTTGGTCTAACGATTTGGAAATTTTGTCGGTGACTTTTACTCGATAATTAATATACCGTATAAATTAATGGAGGGGTTACTCCAATGATCATTACGTGGTAATTACCGTGTATGGGCTTCATTAAAGCTGCATTAAATCTAAACATCGTTGTGGACAATTAGAGTCGGAAATTTCAAACTTTAATTATTAAATATTAAAAATTCTTAAAGAAAATTTAAGCGTGAATAATTTAGCAACAAACTATTAAATACTCGGCAAACTTACTTCAAAATTTGCGTTGTAGAGATTCCTAACCGTCTTACACTTCAAAGTCTTCGCGCTCATCATTTTATATATTATAATACCTCTCATCACATGTTTCGAATTAACTCCTTAAATATTATATTACAACCCTTTGCCAGAAAGTTGGATTTCCTGGCGTATGGGATATGATGGCCGAGGCGTAGCCGTAAGTTCTGGTCGTGGGTTGTATACTATTTTTCTTGCTCTCCACCCGAAAGTACGCAACTCCGTGGAAGGGGTTTTGCAAAACCGAGGCAAAGCCGAGGTTTTGCCGGGCGCGAGGGGGGCGCCGCCCGACTTTTGCAAAGCCGAGGCTTTGCTGGTCGGGGCGGACATAAGAAAAAATGTAAAAATTAATAAATAAAAAAAAAAAAAAATAAGTTATTTTAAAGTTTACAAATAACTGTTATAATTAAGAGTGCACAGAACTTGGCACAAATATTTAAACTCGTTCTAATAACAGAATTTATTTTTTTGAGTTGATTAAAAATTAATTTTTTTATTAGTAATCGACGGCTAAGAAAGATTGAAATTAAATTATTAGAAGCTTGTAGAGTACATGTACCTATTGTTTTATAAACATTGCTTCACTAGCTGTCAAAATATAAAAGAAAACAAATAAAGTCCACAAAACTTTTATATTTTATTTTGCATAAACTTTTTATATAAATCATTTGTGTAGTGTTATTATTGAATAGTTCATTAATAATAATCTAGTTATAAATTATTTTTTATTTCTTTGACATTTTTTGGTTAGTTTATACGCTGACATGTTACATACAGACGATGTTGTGACTGTTAGACAGTTAAAACTCGCGCCAGGAAAATCCCATAATAAAATTGAGATGAAATGTATGTGAAACCAATCTATTCGTGATGTGATTGGTTGAAAATATTTATTCTCATTCTGATTGGTTGAAAATGAATATAATATACATAAACGACACATAAATATATCATGACAAGAAATATGAGGCGCGCGCTTGCGCGCGCAAATTCAATTCTAGTATGAAAAAAAACAAGGTTCAGTGCTGCCCGGCCAGAAAATATGCGTAGCGCGCATGTGCCAAAACAAGCCACAAATGTTGCTCTTTCTGGAGTAAAGTGCGTCCAGAAAGAGCGTACTTTCGGGTAGGAGAGCAAGAAAAAAAACTTTCTAAAGAAAAAAAAAATAGTTTAAAAATAAAAATGAGAATTGTCAAGAGTAAGGCCGGTTTAAAAGAGCTCCATTCGATTTGACGACGTACATTATCGAGTGTCCTGTTGAGCAAGTAAAGGTGAGTGACAGGTAACCTGACGGATGACAACCCTGTCCATATAAAAGAGCCTGGTCTCTTGGTCGTGCTCGTCTCGGTACAGTATCATTTTTACGAGGCCTCAATACTTCGGGAAATAACTCCGTAACGACCCCGTCGCTGGCACTCAAGTCGCCCCAAGACGCTCGTCACCTACCGTTTCTACATCTGACCTCGGGCGAAAAGATCCTCGCTACTGACAGCCTCATTTTTTCCCCTATTTCCCCGGCATATAACGACAAACTTTACTCTCAAGTACCGCTAAATTTTTATAAACAAGACTCACCCGAATAATGGTCATTGTCGTCGTAATTCCTCGGTAATTTTGCGGTACGGTGTAACTTTTAATTGTAGATGTTGTGTAACTATGAAAAATATTTTTAGTAATTTCTTGGGAGAAACATTTTTATTAAAAATATAAAAAATAAATGGATAGTATATAAAATATATTTTTGAACATTTTTACACGTGAGAATTTTTTAAATAACTTAATTAAATTCAATTATCTATATTATTAAAAGAATAAGAAAAATTTTGTGGCCAGTGTATTGATATGATAAAATGGGTTTTTATGGTTAAATTTGGTATCATTAGAAAGGTCTTGACCTGGAGTTGTGCCTTTTCAAGGTTTCATATCATTCTCACCAATAGTCAATTTATGATGATAAGTATTTAGGTTGCATTCGAAGATGCTCTATCTCTATATACATAATTAAGAAATGACCTTGTATCTTGTGAACTATTGACATTTTTAAAGATATAAGCTCATCCCGATGTTACACTCATCAAGACCTTTCATTTGAGTACCCACATCAATTTTTCATATATTTAATATATTATATATATCTATATATGAAAAATATATGAAAATGCATGTGGGTACTCAAATGAAAGCTCTTGATAAGTGTAACATCGGGATGAGTTTCTATCTTTAAAAATGTCAATAGTTAAAAAAGTACAGTGCAATTTAACAAAAGTCATTATTTAATAAACCAAAATTTTATTTATTTATAGTTCACAAGTCACGGCAGTCACATAGTGACTGCAAGGTTGCTAGTAATTAATATTTATAAAATATATAAATTGATAAAAAATATTTTTTATTTAATTCGTTAATTTAATTTTTAAAAATAATTTTCCTATTTACAGATTTTTGCTTTTTGACCAAATTTTTTTATCAGCCCAAAGTTCTTTTAATAATATATATTTTTTTTAATAGTTTTATTTTGATCTAAAATTCATAGACATTCTTTTGATATAAAATTTTGTTTTCAAAAAATATTTAAAAATCAAAACAGAAATAAAATATCATCATTGAAGTCGAGGTTTCATAGACAAGCATTAATAAAATATGAAAAAACTAAAAAGCTTAATAATAACAGTGTATTGTCATGACCGGAAATTATAAATCCACAAGTTGGTTCACCAAGTGCGATGTTTTGAATTTGATTAGCCAGAAATTGATGGCTTGTGCTCGTTAACCCGTAGCCGCTCCTCAGTCGATGCTTGTCCGGTGCGGCATACGCTCAAGGCATTTATATTTACGAGGGGGTGCGGCTGTACTAACTTTCACACCGGCATATCATCAACTCATGCATACAAACCAATATAAACTACACCGTGTATTAAACCCTTGTATTTGTATTTATATTTGTATTTGCATTTGTATTACATACAGTACCCCCTCCCCCTCTCCACGTATGCCTTGAACCCTAGTTACTTTATATCTTTTGGTGCTGTTTAATGTCGTTCAGCACAATACCAGTCTTAATCCGATTATCACAATTGATTTTTTCCTTCACGCAATGCGTGAGCGTTAAATATCTTTTAAAGAAATAACTGAAAGAGGATAAAGTAAAATAAAGTAATGCCGATAAGTCTAACGTTTTTGAGATAATTATATCAACGTCTCGACAAAATAAATTCTTGTGAAACTTTTTTTTTATTCTATTTTTTTTTTCGGTAACTTTCTTCAGCAATTATGTACAATAAGAATGAGAGTAAGAGCTGGAAAAGTTTTATTTTGTAAGTATAAAGTATACTCTGCTTTAAAAATAGTTGCTCAACTGTTAACTGTTCTTGGTAAATATTTTTTTAACTCTCTGGGCACGTAAATATTTACAGTTGAAATTAAATTAAATATTTTTTTTTTAAATATTTTTTTAATGACGCGTTGATAATCGCACCTCGTATTTTAATGATAAGAAAAAATATTTTATTATAGTGGCTAAATAATCGGATTATAAAGACCTAAATTAGTACGTGTTGTTTGTTTATAATTTATTCGAAATAATTTTTTTAGCTTATTAATGCTAAACTTATCAAATTTAATTACGTGATTTAATCTTTGATTTATTTTTATCTTTTTAATAAGACGCTATTATATTTTAGTTATTATTATATTTATAATTTTTATCTTTTATTTTGTACAAGCTATTAAATAAAGTTAGTATTGAAAATCCCCGACAGGTGGCGCATGGTCGCTGATTTCTCTCCTTAGAAGAAAGTTCAATTTTAAACTATTTAAAGTAATTTATTTTTTTATTAACTATTGAAATAAAATTAATGATTTCATTTAAATAGATTTGCACTTTATAAATATATAATAAATACTCTAATTAATTTTATAATTTATAGGGATAATTAAAAGCGAAAGAGGTGTAGAATAATTATCAGACTTTTCAAAGTGGTCATAGAGTTAGCAGCCGGAAATTACCTATCGGGCATGTTAATATTCCAATTCATCTAATAGATATATATATATATATATAGATATATATATATATATATATATATATATATATATATATATATATATATATATATATATATATATATATATTGTAGATTTAGAGTGTATGCATATAGTAGAAGGCAATATTTAGTAATTCCGTCCGATCGGGTGCATTAATACAGATTGTCCAGATCGTCCGCGAACGAGAGAGTATATATTCGGCGCGAAACCGCTTCTAAATTGATTCATCCTTGATCATTCGACCATGCGAGGTCTTTGGGAAATCTCGTATTCTGAATGAAGCACAAACTATCTGCCCAATCATCCGTCCAGACAAATTTCCATTTATATTCCATTCAATTAAATATTCAATTATAAATATTTTTATCAATAACACCCTTCATCATATCAGAATAATAATAAATAATTCATTAAATTATTTAAATTTCATAATAAAAAAATTATTTTTAGTCGTTTAATTAAAGCAATTTTTTTCTACAATTTTAAGATTTTTATATTTTAAATTTAACTCACCTTTATTCAATTGAATGACACCATTATATATTAATAAAATTTTTTTATTAAATTCCCTCGGATCTTAAAAGAAAAATGTCTTCATAAATGTTAATTAATAAAAAAAAAATTAATATTGTAAATTCTAAAATAAAACCTTTGTTTCACCTTTTCTCAAGAATAAATTAATTTATTATTACACAGAAAAAAGGTTTACTTGAGCCAAAAAAATATTGTTCTTCCTAATTATTTTGTTGAGCGAAAAAACAAATTTTTTTTTTACTCAAGAAATTTCACTTATTCCAACAAAATTAATTCTCTTGCTTTAAGAAATACGGATCTTGATTTAAGAAAATTTATTTAAGTCAAGAAAATCTTGTTGTTTTGAGAAAATTCAGCCTCTTAATCCAAAAAATTAAATATAAAGATAGAAGTAAATTTTCATTAATATTTTTATTGATTAACATGTCAAATAGCAAGATCAAATAATATTTCATCATTTTTTTTTCATTCAATATGTATAATTCCACACTAAAATAATACAAAATGGGTATCAAATATTCAAGAGAAAAATTTTCTCAGGGTGAGAAAATTTTTTTCTCAGCTGAAGTAGGTGGCGCTGCTTCCCTTACGAATCTAAAAATCTTGATCAAATATAAAAATTTATTGTATCAAGTATTTATAATAATTTGAATTAAGAAAAAATTACTTCTACCAAGAATAGAATTTCAAGAAAAATTTTAACTTCGGCCAACACAACTTCGGTTTTCCTTCAGGCACCCGACAATTTTTTTGAGCCAAGAATTTTGTTCTCCAGTCAAGAAATTTATCTTTCTGTGTGCAGTTTTGAATTGAAAAAAATTTATTATCTCTGAAAGGAATTTTTGTATCGAACTTTTGTAGGTAGCGCTTCGAAATATTTTTTAAAAAATTTTCTAAGATAAAAATTAGTAATGATAAGAGTTTTTTTAGAGTTGAGTAATATTTGACAAAAAAAAATTTCTATAGTCTTGTATCACAATATTGTAGTTAAATAGTGTAATATATATAAATATATGCCGATAACTTTTTAGTAAAAATACATCGCACGGTAATAGAACGATACTCGGTAAAATTAATAATTAAAAAATCCATTAATAATAATTACTACAATATAAAATCTTACCATTTTTAAGCTACTCTCTTTTATATTTTTTATAAAATAATTAAATTAATAAAATTTTTTTAATTAATAAATCTCGAAAAACGGGCTTGAATATTTGTTTGACTCGGAGTAATTCAATGAATCCACTCTCACACCTTGGCCAAGGACAGTGGTTGTTTTGGATGTGAGCCGCGTGGAAACACGGCGAGAAACTCTTCACCTATTCACCTCCCTGGGGGCTTAGGGGCGAGTAACTTCCAGTAACAACCACCCAACCAACCAACCAACCACCAGCAACAGTAGTAGTAACAGTAACAGCAACAGCAGCATAGGACCGTCTGTTGAGGCTCGACTAATGGCCAGTTAATTGCTGGAATGTAAATAAATATCTCCCAGCCGAGCTCGCGACTCTCCCTCCGGTCCGCGGGTCTATTTCAATGAAGATATACTGTCTTCAGACATGCATTGTTACTTGAACAAGCATCAAGCCGGGTGTACTAGCAGCGCACTACCAGTACGTCATCCACCTACACCCAGCTTCTGCACCTGTTCTTGTTTACCACTACTAAGTAAGCTTCCGATGGATTTGCCACTTTTTCATTTTTATTACGCTTTTTTATGACCCGCGGTATTTATCACCGGGCACAGTAACCAAACCTATTGCCGATAACTCAAAACTCCCGGAAATATATATTTTTTCCTTCTTTATTAGACACTTTTTGATTTGAAAAAAAAAGTGATCAATATTCGATCACTTTGGACACCGGAGCTGAGAAGCTTTTAGCTTGCATTGTCACCAGTCACCAGTACAGTGCTCTCGGGGCGCCTAAGTGGAGGATCTGCAAAGTACTCGAGAGCTACTTGCCCTACCCTCCGGGCTTTGAGCTTCGAGCATACTGGAAATGAGAAAAAATGACAGCCGAGTCTCTCGAAGGTCACTTCTATGCATTAGGGAAACTTACACTGCCTGGATATATATGTATATTGTATTCACTGGAGTGGCTGCCTCAGTCTCAGTAACTTTGAGAAATGATAAGACCCTCCTGAGTTTTACCTTCACTTTTACCGACTCCGGTCTTTGCTTTTTACACATTTTAACCATCAAAATTTTTTATCATCTCTAACTTTGTTTTATAATAAATTTATTTCCATTTCTCTAAAATAGCGGGTTATTTTCGTTTAATCCGAACGCTAAGCTCGGAACAAGGCTTTTCTTTTTCCCGGTTAGTGGTTCATTTTGTTTGCATTATAATTACCGGAAATATTCTGATAGTAAAGAAGCTAATAAACTAATAGATATAAAAATTATATTAAAAGGTGCAGTGTGGTGAGGAGAAAGTTTTAATTTATAATACACGGCCGATTAAGTTGTAATTTTTAGTCTGGAAAATAATAAGTTTTTATTATATTTTATTTTATTATTTTTATAATTTTAGGAGATATTCAATACGATAATTTTGGTTGTCATTCTTTATTTTTCAGACACGGTAATTACCAAAATTTTTATTAGAAAAAAATTTATTTAAGTAAAAAATTTAATTATTTAATCAAGTAAAATTTACTTTTAAAAGAAAAAAAATTGTTAAGTTCAAAAATTAATTTTCTTAATTTAAAATAATTTTTTTTTATTTAGTTTTTTCTTTTTAGCGCACCTGCTGGTAGTCAAATAATAAAATATTTATTATTAATTAAATTGAAAAATTATATTTAAAAAAAATTTTAATTTTATAATTAACAGTGACAATTTTTTTCTTAATATTTGAAATAATATATACTTATAAATAATTACAAATTAACGAAGCTATTTTCATAGCTACAATGCTAGCTGTTACTCGCCCGCTCCGCTGAGCGCTTTATAGAATTGCATTTTTAGATCTAGACTTGAAATTTAATTAGAGTATTGTTTTGACTTGCACAGATTCCCAATTCTATCGAATTGGCACGCACCTTTATCCATGTAATTATTCTAGCTAATATTCATTGTAACTTTCAATGTGCAATCATTATATCATTCCCGTGTCTTTTTTACAAAAATGAATAATAATTGATATGAAAAAAAAAAATTTGTAATGAGCATTGAAAGTTTCAGTTAAAGAAATTGCAGGTCTCATAAGTGAATAAATCTGCACGGAAAAAAAATTTCGTTCTGGTAACGTAACTGTAGAGTTACCACAACTATACACAGTTTACTGTTCGTTGTAGAGTTACAGTAACAAAATGTTATTTAGTTCTGATAACTCAATGTTGTTGAGCTCTCAGAGCTCTACGGGATTGTTCTCAGAGCCAAACGGTATAGTTGGGAGCGCTCTACGTTGCGCAGTAGTGGAGTGCGCTGACATATTTCATAACCTTCTAAAATGCCAAACATAATTATTTTGTTACTAATCTATATTATTAAAAATATATGAGGACAATTAAGTTCCCAATTCATTTATTTAAGGAAATAGGTTTTTTTTCGTCAAATTGTATTTCGTTAGAACAGTTTTGTATTTATGGTTTTACAAGGTTCATTTGCAGTGACTGTTAATCAAATTTATTAGTTGAATATATTGTGATAAGTGATAAGTTATCGGAATACATTAAAAAGACCCCATTTATCACAAAATAAAATTTGTTTTCGTTTATTTATCTTTTCTCGTGCATATACGGTAGTGATTTTATGTCCAATATTTATTGATATAATTAAGAAATATTATAATATATAATAATAATAATATTTCTATTATAATACTATTCTTATTTGCCATATACAATTATTGTTGGCAATATAAATTCATTCTGCCGCATGTATTTATTAAATTATCAATGGTAAATCGTAAAAAAAAATTATTAAGCAGACTTCCAAAAATTTTTTATAGTCTTAGAACGATCCTGTAGAGTTGTGAGAGGTAAATAACGTTAAGCTCTCAGAGCTTAACGATGTAGAGTTGCAGGAGCTAAACGGTATTGTTACTATAAGAATACGTTAACCTACTGGAACTTTTTACAACTACAGTCGACGCTCTCTGTATTGGACCTCTCTGTATTTGACCGCTCTCTGTATTTGACCACATTCTTCCTCTGTATTTGACGATTTTACACAGCTCTTATGGACAAGGACGAGTCAAATACAGAGAATGGTCCTGTACGGGCGAGTCAAATACAAAGAGCATTGACTGTAACTAACTACTATAGAGTTCTTATAGCAAAATTTTTTTCTCCGTGTGCCTAGTATGTAAACATAACCTAAAGAATTAAAAAATTTATTTTAAACAAATAAAAATTGAATAGAATAAATTTAGTTACAATAAAAATTCATTATTTCTAAGTCAAAAAAATATAGCTTCCGGATAAGTAATCATCACCATATCATATACTAAAACCTTCTCCGAAATACGCTGCATCTTATGGTATAAGTATTATTCCGATCGGTTCAGTAGTTTTCGCAGTATAACCGGACAAAAAAACCAGCTCTCTATTTATTAGTATAGATTTGAATGAACATTTATTTGATATTTTATTTAATATTAAATAAAATTAAAATAATAAATAATTTCAAAAGTTTATTTTAAATATCAGGCTGAAAGTAAGGAACCAAACTACCTGACTTTTCATAATAGTATTTATATTTTTTAATAAAATGTCCTAAAAATAAACTAAATATTCATCTTCAATGATCTAGATCTGTACTAATAAATCAAAAGACCTTTTTTAGACATGCCTTACCGAACAAAATTATTAAACAAGTAGACTATAATTAATCTAATAAAATCCATTGTTTTTCAGTTAATATTTCAAGTTTATAATATTTTCTCCATATTTTTTTGATAAAAAAATAACTTTTAATTACAAATAGTTTCTTTAGTAATTTTATTAAAGTAAATAAAACGTAATAATTATATTGTTGATTGGCTAATTTTATATTTGTTAAGTTCAATAAAATCTTAAATCTATTAGTAATGACTGATGATTTTTAAGTTGAGAATAGCTAGGAAGAAAAGAAGTGATTAATGGGAATGATTCGAATGATGATGGAGAAACTAGTGCAGCATGATCATCGACACTCCAGTGGAGTACTCTGGGTTTAGTGCGACAGTCTATAGTTTCTATAATCTATAGTTGGTATAGTCTATAGTCTATAGTCAGAACCCAATCTCTACAACCCTGTAAACCCGTTCATCGGCACAAACCCGAGGTGAATATCAACCGATCTCTCTCGCTGGCAATAAAAGTAGCATGTCGACCGAAGCGTGCGTAATTTGCATTCGCTGACGTCACGTCCTGTCGGCGCTCAAGGGAGTTGCTGGTTGGTGTGCTAGACAGTGAAAAATACAAATAATAATAATGATAATAATAACAGTAGCAGTGGAAGTTGAAGAAAAAAGTAACAAAAGATCAGAGAACCCAAGACAGGGTAAGAAAATTTAAATAGCTTCAAATTTTTTATTATTTTTTTCTTCGTTGAAATTTAGGGCTTTTATTTTATAATAAATCAACCGTAAATTATTTAATTAATATTTAATAAAATGTTGAGAAAATTTTAGGATAATTTAAAAAAAAATATTTATTAAAATTAAAATTAAAAAAAAATATTTATTTTTAAGAAATTAGAAAATTTTAGGATAATTTCTTTCAAAAAAAGGATTTATATTTAATAAATTATTTTTAAAAAAATTTTTAAATAATTTAAAACAAAAATATTTATTAAAATTAAAATTAAAAAAAAATATTAATATATTTAATAAATTATTTTTAAAATAATTTAGAAAATTTCAGGATAATTTTTTTCAAAATAATTTAGAAAATTTCAGGATAATTTTTTTCAAAAAAAATGTTTATATTTATTAAATAATTTTTTAAAAAATTTAGAAAATTTTGAGATAATTTAAAAAAAAATATTTATTAAAATTAAAAAAAAATATTCATGTTAATTAAATTATTTTTAAACAAATTTATAAAATTTTAGGATAATTTAAAAAAAAAAATATTTATATTTAATAAATTATTTTTAAAATAATTTAGAAAATTTCAGGATAATTTTTTTCAAAATAATTTAGAAAATTTCAGGATAATTTTTTTCAAAAAAAATGTTTATATTTATTAAATAATTTTTTAAAAAATTTAGAAAATTTTGAGATAATTTAAAAAAAAATATTTATTAAAATTAAAAAAAAATATTCATGTTAATTAAATTATTTTTAAACAAATTTATAAAATTTTAGGATAATTTAAAAAAAAAAATATTTATATTTAATAAATTATTTTTTAAGAGATTAGAAAATTTCAGAATCATTTTTTTCAAAAAAAGGATTTATATTTAATAAATTATTTTTAAATAAATAAAATTATTTTTATTTAATAAATTCTTTTATCAGCGTCTGCAATATTGTCTATGAAAAAGAGAAAAAAGTGTTTTAAAAGGAAATAGTTATCTTTGACACATTGTTTTGCGAAAAAGCTTTTTTATTATTATACATACTTGAGTCATTTTGACTTTACCGGTAAAAAGTTTTTGTCTCAGATAAGAAAATATGGCTGGCGACTGGATTGGATGGAATAACGTCGAGCTTAAATTTCCGGCTTACCTCGGGCTACCTCCATTTTAAAGTGAACCTCGAGACGGCGAGAGCGCCAGAGGAAGGAAAATAAGAGACCGCCGTATGGGAAATAGAAAAATAAAAAATATAAAAGAAGATAGAGGAAAGAATACATAAGCCGAGACAAAAGATGGTAAAAGTGATCCGATAAAAAAGGCGATGCATCAGCGGACATACGACCTACACTGCCGAACACTCTGGAAGCGGAATCGGTAATAAATAAATATTTGGCCTCAACTTCATTTGATATTTTAAAGCAGATCGCGCCATAGAATTTAGTGTGCAGTGCGTAGTAATGGGTATTAATTATTTAAATATGCATGGACGGCAAATTGATACACATGTATTTATCGCGTCGCCCTTTGCGCTCCGTAATTTGCTGTTTACTCATTACTCGTTAGATAGCCGTGAGACAAGCTTTAAATCATACTGCGTGTTCCATGGACTTAATAAATAGTTGTGTTATATTTGCGTATGCTAATATAAACTATACGTCAATTACCAGGGTTATTGACTAATTTTGCGACTGAGTAAATTGAACTAGTAATTATTCATTCATTTGCCGAGTGAGATTAAAGCTTTTTGCATTTTTTTGCTAGATTTTAAAAAATTATTTTAGAGGGTAGAAAAAAATGGAAATCGGAAAAAATAGACCTGGAAAAAATTTTAGTTATGAAAAATTAATATTATTTCATTAAAATTATTATAAAATATCACACCCAGAATTTTCCTGAAAAACAAGCACGCCCAGAATGATCGCTCCATCACTGAGAAAAAAAAGTACTACTCTTGAGAAAATTTTCTTGTCACAAAAATATATATTCTTGATAATTTTCAAGAATATATTTTCTTGTCTCAAGAATTGATCGAATGATTTTTTGTTTAATTCAAGTGAACCTATTCGTTTGTTAATCTATCAAAATTAATACCAATATTTTATTATCATGCTAGATATTGATATTGTTTGTCAAAAAACCAAAATTTATTTTAAACAATTCGTGAACCAAGAAATTTTTTTCTGGACAAAAATTGTTTTTTTTTCTCAGTGCATTTTTTGTTACAAAAAAAAAAATTTCCGGGTCTTTTTTTCCAGGATTCATATTTTTTTTTTTTTTTTTTAAAATATTTAGAGTTTAATAATTTTAATTCAAAGTACTTGCATCATTTGTGACTGTATAATTGCACATTTAAAAGGCTTTAAGGTAGGCACTACCTAAAAAAAAAAAAAATTTATTTGTGTCAAGTGGACAATTTTGAAAGACCTGATCTTCTTGTTTTGAGATAAAAATGATTAATTTTATATGATCAAAAAATTTTTAGTCTTAATACAAAAAACTTAGTCTTCAAAATTATTTCCTTGGTTTAAGAATTTTTTTCTTAATTCAAGTTAATTTTTTTTTATCAATGTAAAATATTTTTCTTGATTCAAATATTGTTTTTTTGACAATAAAATTAAAAAATAAAAAAATTTTTAAAGTTATCCTCGATCAAAATTAAAAAAAAAGTTAATTATGAATAATTAATAACTTACAACAGAGTCTTAAATATTAAAATGCAAACAAAATGTATCGAGCAACCATCAAACGTGATTATAGAACAGTATCGTGCTCATGTAAGTGTAAAACGTTTGTCCATTAAATTGGATTCATCGAGTCGGTTCACGTTTATATATATAGTATAGAGTGCTCTCGGGAACTTTATCCATCCCTATTTGTCTCTCACTCTATCATCGAGATGTTGAGCGGTGTATTTGCGCAGCCTCGTTATCCCTAGCCCGCGTAAATTAACGTACGTTGGTTCGACACGCGTAACTCGGTTGTTCACACAGGTGTGTGGTCTGAGTGTCGTCGGATGTGTGGCCAATTACTTGTTGCCATTCCCTTTTATCCTTCCTGATGCTCCGGTGAGCCCGTCAAATTAATGTCCCTGATCCTGCGCCTACAAAATCCGTCTTTTTTCTTTCCTATCTTATTCTCTGTAAATTTAAAACTTCAATTACAATCTAAAATACAAAATATAACAATAAAAATTTACAACGATCCAATTTACCGCGAGCATTACTCAGCACCGCTTGGCCTGTCTTTGAAGCGCTCTTCTCTTTGTTCCGATACCAATTGTCGATTGCAGGCTGTCACGTCAATCAAAATCAATGCGAAAAACGGAAAAATCCGGAGGCAAAGGATACACTACAGTGTGGGGTAGTTGTGTAAATTGTTTCCCTCACAGTTGTGTTACTAAAATAAAGAATTTACATGACATCCAAGAGGAGCATTCTGAATTTGTAAATTGAATTTTCGGTAGTGGGATCGCTATCGGTTGTAACTTTTAAATGACGGATAGACAACTCGCTAATTACCTGGCCTTCCATTTAGTTGTATCGACGTTTCCTTGGATAGGAGCGTCATTTAAATAATAGACTGACTCTGATAGCTGAAATATGTCTTTCTTTGTACCCGACAAAAGGAGCTTAAGAACATGTAGGAGAGAAAATATTCAAATTTTGGACAAAATACTGAAACGCTTTTTAACCAAGTAATTTTTGAATAAAAAATCATCAAACTTGGCAGAATTATGTTAATAATAGTCTTTCGTAAATTGATTCTTTTATTTTTAAATTTAATCATTGAAAAAAAATAACAAAATGATAAATAAATAGGTAGAGTTCGCGCGTAAGACTACCTTATCTCCGGGCCCATCACATATTCAAGTAAATAAACTTTACGATAAAGAAATTACTAATAAACTTACAACCAATATAATCTTCGAGATTGATTCATTTTTTTGGTTAATCTTTACTTTAGTTTAAATTACTTATAAGACAGAATTATTAAAATGCAGCTAGGTTTGGATAGAAAACTAATTATCAACAAAAGATTTCATTTACTATAGTAAATAAACTATAGTTTAATTTTTTTGAACAGTGTTTGGAGTATTGACAGTCAGCCTGATAACCTCCAGTGCATTTTTATGTGTTTTAAATAAACAATTTGATATATATATATATATATATATATATATATATATATATATATATATATATATATATATATATATATATATATATATATATATATATATATATATATATATATTCAATTGGAATTTTTTTCACTAGTCCAGACTGAATTACCGACAACAGACTATACTACATGCTCTTAAAGCTCCGAACAATTATTGATAGGTTCAAGGTAATAGCTTCAATTATATTAAGCTCTTTATTTGATATTTATTTCAATATCCGTGATTTTGACGGGTATATTGATTCAACGCGCTCACCGAAGGCGGGCGAAGTTTTATTAATATTTTAGTAAGCTTATTTTCGATCAATTTTAGTTTTTTCAAAAATATTCGGTCATAAGAAATTTGAAATAATTGCTTTGAATACTAGAGCCCATTAAATTTAAAGGGTTAAGTTCAAAAATAAATTTTTTTTCTTCATTTTTTTGAAAAGCTTATCTGTCATTGATTTTTAAATTAGTCAACTGCTAAACCAATTTTTGTCTGATAAAATATATAGATTGGTACATTTTTGGTAAAAATATAAAAATTAAAAAATTATTCCTTTATCTATTTATTTATTTCTTTATTTATCATTTTATACTAAGGGTTAGTTTATTTTTTTATATTATAACGAAAAAAATTTTAATTATTTTTACAATGTAAAAATTAAAAAAAATAATCTGAAGCTGTATTGTTTAAATATTTTACTTATTTAGACTGAAAAAAAAATTATTTTTATTTTTTATTTTTATTTATTTTTGAGTGCTTTTATAAGAATACATCTTTGATACACATTGTTTAAGTATTTTATTCTCAATTAGAGAAAATTAGATAGATAAATAGATAGAATAGAACTACTTATTTTAATATTAATTGATTCAGTTTCAATTTATTATTTATTGTAAATTTAGATTTCTATTTAACTGAGAAGATAACTTAAATTAATATTTTTCGGTAATATCATACAATTTTCTAATAATCTTAAAGCTTAAATGATGAACAACTATCATTATATCTTATAATGACTTCCTTAATATTAGCGTAAAAATAACTTATTTTATTAAAAAAAATGTTTGAAAAAATGAAGAATGATTCAAAAAAATTTTTTAAAATATAAAAAACAACTAAGTGTTTAAAGTTTAAATAATTGTAATAGTGATATTTATAGTTATCAATTTTTGAAACTGACAACCAAGCCACGAAGGTATAATGACAACTACGAGCTCTTCGAGTGGAAGTTTGTCCTCTGGGAAACATATCGACACACTCTGGAATTGAATATATATTTCAGTGGTGTAGCATGTCGGATCCATAATACATGCATATCCGACTATTACACCCACACACCGTAACTTCACTTACATACAAACATATATATCAACTCTTCTCTCGAGCTCGATTTGAAATGACGTCTACAGAATCATACTGTCGACGACTGGAGCAAGTGGGTGTGACAGAGAATGAGAGAGAGAGCACCACAAAGCCAACGGGGAAAGAGGGTACTTAAACGTCAATGACGTCGTATCCCAGCGAATCGAGGGAACAAAGGGTCAGCGTGCGGTGGATTACCGTCTGTCGATGTCACGGCAATTAAAAGACGCGGTATTAATTAGCTCAATAGTGTTCTCTATAGTAGCTTACCCAACATTCACCCTACTTCTATTCAAGTGTTTATCTTCCGGTAAAAATCTTTTTGTTTCTTATTTTTGCTGTCACGGTTTTGTTTGTGTTATCTTAACTGTAATGATGGAAATAAAATACTATTTACGATAATATTTAAATGCTTTTTATTAAATTTCTTCCTTCCAATAAATAAAACCAAAAATATATCATGTTTATTTCTTATAAAAAAAAACCTGAATAAATTTATAATTTTTAATATTTCAATAATAAATTCTTTTTTCACGTTCGCGTACGAGGATCTAGTGTCTTGGAATTTATCTTCAGAAATATTAAATACATTTATGGAGTAACTGCGTCAGGCGCCGCGGAATATTGCATACTCGATACAATATCTTTTCTCATCCCCGAGTAGAGACTGCGACCCTGCAGTACTGAGGAATTGTGACACCTTCCCTTTATCCTTCACTAGCTATCTATTTCCCGTATAAAATTTTTTTTATGGCCATGATAAAAAAATTATTTATCATTATTAAAAATATATAGTTTAATTAAATAAAAATTTGTTTTTATATCTTCAAAAAAGTCAAAAAATAATTTTTATTTTACAATTATATACTAAAAAAATTAACTCTCTGGTATCGAGAGAATTTAGCGATCATGCGCTACCTGTTGGAAATTTTTGGAACTAAATTTAGTAAAAAAATTGTATATCGAGAGTTATGACTATCAATAGTAAACTGAAGCATTAGATAAATAATAATTGATAATTTTTACATTAATTAAAGGAATTTTAACCTTATTCATTAAAAATCCTCCGAATTAAATCCATCGGAACAATGAGAATTAATGTACCAGTTACTGCAATCATCCTCTATGCCTTTTTAATTAGCGGCATAAATAACTTTATAACCATCATAATTTCCACAAAAAAAGAATGATAAAATGTTTATACAATGACAATAATAGTTCAATTAAATAAAAATTAGTTTTTACATCTTCAACAGAGTTAAAAAATAATTTTTATTTTACAAATATATACTAAAAAAGTTAACTCTTTGGTATCAAGAAAATTTAGCGACTATGCGCCACCTCTCGGAATTTTTCGGAACTAAATTTAGTAAAAAGTTATTTATCGAGAATTATGACTATAAACAGTAAATTGAAGCATCAGATAGATAAGAATTGATAATTTTGATAGAAATAATTTTTTAATTAAGGAAATTTGAACCTTATTTATGAAAAATCCTCCGAATTAAATCCAATAACAATAATTGTAGTAATAGTTCAATTAAATAAAAATTA
Organism: Cotesia glomerata; assembly: GCF_020080835.1. Taxonomy (NCBI): domain Eukaryota; kingdom Metazoa; phylum Arthropoda; class Insecta; order Hymenoptera; family Braconidae; genus Cotesia; species Cotesia glomerata. The sequence continues at coordinate 5,047,211 of NC_058164.1, forward strand.
GTTTTTACATCTTCAACAGAGTTAAAAAATAATTTTTATTTTACAATTATATACTAAAAAAGTTAACTCTCTGATATCGAGAGAATTTAGCGAGCATGCGCCACCTGTCGGAATTTTTTGGTACTAAATTTTAGTAAAAAAGTTATTTATTGAGAGTTATGACTATAAATAGTAAATTGAAGCATTAGTTAGATAATAATTGATAATTTTGACAAAAATAATTTTTTAATTGAGGAAATTTTAACCTTATTTATGAAAAATTCTCCGAATTAAATCCATCGAAACATTGAAAATTAATGTACCAGTTACCGCAATCATCCTCCATGCCTTTCTAATTAGCGACATAAATAACTTGATAACCATCATCCCATCAATATTCCCTCAAAAAAAGAACGATAAAATGTTCATGCAATGACAATAATAATAGTAAAATTTCAATTCGCCATATCGATGACTCGTAAATTCAATATCCGTGAAAATGAAATTATTCCGGTCTTTTCCAGCTCCTGTTTATGTGAACTCGCCAGTATCGAGTATGTGTCGACATAAACGCGCTGTTATACGCTCATGTATCACATCACCAACGGAGATGAGAGAAACATACTCGTATATATGTGAGACGTAGTATAAACCCCACAAACTCGTTAAATTCTATTGATTGTCGTTCCACCTGGTCTTACTGCACCACCCAGGCCTCTGTTTTCCTCTTTTCCCTCTGCGTAAACCGGCGGTTTACCACAGACGGATGAATTTAAAAATTGCTAAAGTCGGCGACAAAATCATTTATAAATGAATAAGAATCCAGCGGGAAATCAGGGCTCGAAAAAATGAAAAATAAATTATATAAAACATAATAATAAAGTTGAATTTCTTAAGAAAAATATAATAAAGTTAGGGGGATGGAATTTTTGTGCTTAGCAGAGCAGCCTGGGGCTCTCGAGTGAGCGAAGAATTAAGCGGAGCGAGTGGTGTGGCGGAAAAACTAAATAAATGTTAAACTACATGTAAAAAAAAAATAACTATAATAATAATAATGAAATAAAATTACTAAAAAATTTAGTTAAGGCTGAGAGGAGTGAAACAGTGGAGCCAAAGCCGAGCGGAGTTGAGTCAGGCCAACGCGTGGCTAGGATAAAATTTAAAGCGGGATGAAATTTTTCAATAACTCACTAAATTGCGGGCCTCTCGACGCTCGTGTTTCTATACCGCGGATATAACCGCCGCCTAAAACTTTTGGTAATTAGCACCCTCGGAATTGCCTCGAGAGGTAATTTGAGGTTAGTTTCGGCTCGAGGATACCTGCTTCCACATTCTTGTCCTCTTAACTTTATAGCTACCGCTAATTATTATTATCATTAATTTAGTTCTTTATTTGAGGATTTTATCCTTTGAAATGACTAAATATCCGCTTGTTATTCGCTCCTTTGTTATCGGGACACATTTCAGCTAAATTAGCAAGTCCTGACAATTGTTTTCTCCAAAACTACTCAATAAAAAAAAAGTTTGGCATACCCAAAAGTGCACGACTTATAATGCTCATTCGTTCGATAAATAAAAAAAAATAGTTAATGTTCTGAAAGAATATTTTTTTTTAAATGTTATTTTATTTTTTTTATTTAAATATTACTTTTGCAATTTACTATTTTTTTTGTCACGAATTTTCTTTCAGCTATTTTGATATCTTTTTCTGGTTATATTATCTTAAATTGATTTTTACCAGTGACAGAATTAATCTTCATTAAATTATCTATCAAAATGTTGCGCAAATTAATTAGACTACGTAGATTATCAATCGTGTAATTAATTAAATAGTTGCGAAATCGAGGCAAAACAAAATTTTCGATCGTAAAGCACTCTCTGATGCTTCGCATAATAAGTCGTGCAATATTTTTTTCAACAAATTCATTTCTAAAAATTATAAAAATCAATCTGTTCTAATTTTTCTAATTACCTCCAGAAGTCTTCAATATTTAAAGAGTTAATTCTTACTGACTATCGATTAACATTAAATTTTAATGCTAAAAGCTACTAAAATATTTATAAGAAAAGAAAACGTCAATCTCAGGATTCTAACGATTTAAAACTTTTAAATTTTCATCACTTGATAAGTGACAATTCGCAATTTTATTAAATAATATAGATTATCATTATCGCTAATGGATTACATTAATTCAATCAATATTAATGCCGGTGAAAGCTTTTCAATCATATTGATACAATTAAAAATTTAAAGAATCGTAAAAAAAGTATTGAGTTGATAATTACATAAAAAATTTTAATAAAACATTTAACAAAATTCCCTCGTGAAATTCAGTTCGATCCCGACGTATGATCGACTCCTAAAAAAAAAAAAAAAAAAAAAATACAAGTCGATTATAAATATTCACAGAGGACATTGCCGAGCTCTCGTGAATAATTGCTGAAAGAGTAAGACAGGATAGATAGCGTGGAGTGCTCGGGTGTTTGCAGATTCCAACGAGGGATGATTAAGAGGATAGATATCTGTGATTCCTCTCAACAGGGCATTAACATCGACTCGTCGCTATGCCAGCTATCACGGATACACTCAACCCCTGAACCTCCCACCGCCCACCGCCCACCCGTTATCATCGTTGCCGACACATTGCGCTCAGCACACTGCACATCTATTATAAATACGTACATATCAACTCGATCGCGTCGTTAGGACACCTAAGGAATCCAATAGACATTCTGTTTATCCTTCGCGAACCTCTATCAAGCATTAATTTCGAACATCTTGGCTCTTATCATTATTCCTGTTTCCTGGCCCTTGATAGTGTGTAATATTGTCATATATATCTAGATATCCTTAAGTAATTTTATACTTTTTTAGTTTTATCTAAAGAAAAATGTTGTCATTATAAAAATTTTTAATTGATAAAAATTTCTCAGTTGAAGATTTTTTTTGACATAAATTACGACAATAGTTTATTAAAAATAATTTTTTAGTTCAAGATTTTTTTTCTTTTATCAAATTAATTTTTTTTATGTTTTCAATTTTATAAAAACTAGGAAGAGCATGTCGTAGATTCACGGAATTTTTTTTTTTATTAGTCATTAAAATAAATTAGAAACTTTGCAGTCACTATGTGACTGCCGTGACTTGTGAACTATAAATAAATAAAATTTTGCTTCATTAAATAATGACTTTTGTTAAATTGCACTGTACTTTTTTAACTATTAACATTTCTAAAGATATAAGCTCATCCCGATGTTACACTCATCAAGAGCTTTCATTTGAGTACCCACATGCATTTTGATATATTTGTCATATATTCATCTATATAATATATATAAATATATGAAAAATTGATGTGGGTACTCAAATGAAAGGTCTTGATGAGTGTAATGTCGGAGTGAGCTTATATCTTTAAAAATGTCAATAGTTCACAAGATGCAAGGTCATTTCTTAATTATGTAACATATATTTTAAAGATATAAGCTCATTTCGATGTTACACTCATCAAAAGCTTTCATTTGAGTACCCACATGCATTTTGATATATTTATCATATATTCATATATATAATATATATAAATATATGAAAAATTGATGTGGGTACTCAAATGAAATGTCTTGATGAGTGTAATGTCGGAGTAAGCTTATATCTTTAAAAGTATCAATAATTGACAAGATAGCAATGTTAGTTCTTAATTATTGACATTTTTAAAGATATAAGCTCATCTTGATGTTACACTCATCAAGAGCTTTCATTTGAGTACCCACATGCATTTTGATATATTTTTCATATATACATATATATAATATATATAAATATATGAAAAATTGATGTGGGTACTTAAATGAAAGGTCTTGATGAGTGTAATATCAGGATGAGCTTATATCTTTAAAAATGTCAATAGTTCACAAGATACAAGGTCATTTCTTAATTATGTATCTAGAGATAGAACATTATCGAATGCAGCCTAAATACTTATCATAATAAATTGACTATTGGTGCGAATGACATGAAAAAAACTTTTTTTTTTCATTCTTCCATCAAATCAACTCACTTGCAACTAAATAAACATTAAAACACCAAAATAACTTTTTATTCCCACCAACAATTACCAACGAGAACCGACAAAATCACACCTGCTCTCCTGTTTTGTTTTTACAACCCCTCTACCCCTCTCTGCTTCGTCATTGTTCCTCTCTGCACTAGCATACTACAGCAGCAAGCGCTCAATCAATTTAATCTCGCGCCATTTGTCCCGCGTCGATTCAAAGTCGGAAATAAAATGCCAGTAATTACGCAGCGTTTCCTACCCGTAAATTTAGACACCGACTCGGTCCTATTTATACCTCAGAACTCCTTCACTTTCAACCTGGAACCTCGAACCTCCACCCTCCTCCCATCTATATCTTCCTCAACTCTCATGCAATCGATTTCCAGGACGGTTCGACGACCGGCATATTTATTTCACTGTTCTTCCCGGAGCAGTTATCCGATGTTCCGGCAACCGTAGCCGGTTTCTCTTTCTCGACTCACTCTATTTGTGCTTTCCAGCAGAACCGGAGCAGAGGGTTCATCCCCATAACCGAGCCATCCGATTCCGACACTACACTTTCGACATCCGACAACACATTTTACACAGTACACTACCAATGAATGTGTACGCTGTGATCCTTATTCTTATCTTTATCCTTATTCTTATTTTTATTCTTATTGTTATTGTTACTGCAGAGTTCTCCCTGGAGCAGAGGACAATACAAATAAAAAGAAGCAAACCTATCTTGAATAGAGTTAAGATTTTTAAGTTTGTTCGCTCAACTATCGCGCATTGCTATCCAACACTCCGAGTTACTTCGATAAACTTGTTTCCGGATTGTCAATGATACTTTTCCGTTGATTTCGCGAGATCGGTGAAATATACTCTCGTAGTTTTGCCATTATATTAAATTTATCGACATTTTTGGTCCATGCATTTCATAGACAACTTGATTGCTTTGTTCTTTGTGTTGTTAACTTTTTTACTTTTTTTTCCGACTGAGGATAATCTGACAACGTTGTTTGTTGTGTAACCCGAAGTTCTATTGTTCAAAAGTATTCTATTACATTGAGCTTTTGCAATATAAATATCAAAGATATAACTTTGATTTATTTTAATGTTTGAGAAATCATACTCTCCATTTCATATTAATTTTATAGTGAATTACCTCAAGACACTCGGAAAATATCAAGTAACGAATAATCGACCATTTTTAACTTTTTAAAGGTGTTAAACTTATAATAAAAATTTTCTAATAAGTAAATTTATCATTTTTAATTTTTAAAATTACCCGTTCGTAATTTTTAACTTAATTTAGTTTTAAGAATTTCTGACAGATGGCGAATTGTCGCTGAATTATCTCACTACTGGAAAGTTAAATTAAAAGTATTTAAATCGAAGACAAAAATTAATTATTATTTGTTTTAAGTTTAATTAATTACTATATTTTTGTATCATTTGACGAATTAATTTACGAACATGTATCAAGTGACGAACCATCATTGTCGACTAATCATCGAATAATCGACTACTTTCAACTTTTTAATAAATAAAATTGGCTATTAGAATTTTCAAGAAGCAAAATTACATGAAACTTGCAAAAAAAAAATTTTTAATAAGTCAATTTATCATTTTTAATTTTTAAAATTGCCCGTTTATAATTTTTGACTAAATTTAGTTTGGAAAATTTCCGACAGGTGGCGAACTGTCGCTGAATTATCTCACTACTGGAGAGTTAAATTTAAAGTATTTAAATCAAAGAAAAAAATTAATTATTATTTGTTTCAAGTTTAATTAATTACTGAAATTATTTTTGTATCATTTGACGAATTAATTTATGAACATATATCAAGTAATTAACAATCGACCACTTTCAACTTTTTAATAAATAAAATTAGCTTTTACGATTTTCAAAAAGCAAAATAACAGGAAACTTATAATAAAAATTTTGTAATAAGTCAATTTATCATTTTTAATTTTTAAAATTGCCCGTTCGTAATTTTTAACTAAATTTAGTTTTAAAAGTTTCCGACAGATGGCGAATTGTCGCTGAAATATCTCACAACTGAAAAGTTTAATTTAAAGTATTTAAATCGAAGATAAAAATTAATTATTATTCGTTTTAAGTTTAATTAATTACTAAAATTATTTTTTGTATTATTTGACAAATTAATTAACGACCATTATTACAATATTAGTATTATAACAATATTAGTAAATTTTTTCGAAAAATTATGAATTTATTTTTGTTGTAATTACTAGAATATACTTTAAATAATTACTCAAGAGAATGCGGAAGCGGAAATCCTAACGGAAGCTATTGAAACTGAAATTGAATTAACATTCTAGGTGAATTATTGAGTAGCAGTATCTTCAAAGATAATCGAATTATTAAGTTAAGATTTTTCTAATTCGCTTAAAGACACTTTAGATGATGACCAAAGAGAAAATAGAACTGAAAATCTGTTTCAATAATTGAAAATACTTTTGGTAAAAAACTTTTGAGTTAATATATTTAATTATCAAATGTGAGAATTTCAAATTCAATGAAATTAAAGCTCTCGCTTCATTTAGAATCTATCCAAGCGTCACAAATTATCTTTGAATTCGATAGTAATTATTTTATGCTCGTCAATCTAGCAGAACTCAAGCTCAATTCAATTAACCCATTTTCGATTTATAAATAAAGCTCTACTAAGAAAAATAAAAAATCTAAATTTCCGTAGAAATATTATTTTATTTTTATAAAATAAACTGCTAAATTTCGACTTTTTACTTGAAAAAAAAAAAACTTTTGAAAATTTTTAAATATCATTGTCAATTTAATAAAGTTTTCCAGCACCTGGAGTGGATAAAAATTCACCTTTTCACATTTCTCGGTATTTCAAGTTCTCCGATGCAAAATAAAAGTATTGACCGTCTTTATGTTATTCAATAACCTCTATCCCTATTTTCAGGATGTTTTTTCAACTGAACGTTAGTAAACTGTCAGTAAGAATTGCACCCTCTCTGTCACATACATCGCTTCTTACCCACACTTCAACATCGCATAAATGTTTTACGATCGTCTGAGTGCTCTTGCATTTTCCGTTATCGAACATCACTATATGCTTACATACCATTTACTAACATCACAACGTAGTACGTCTTACCTGAATACATCCTATCACATCTGCTCTTCTCTAAATTTCCTTTGACTTTTTTTTTTTTTTTTTTAAGCCGACCGACCCTTGCAATACTCACTTTTAAGTTTTTACCTGCTTATAGATTATTATTATTAATTTTTTTTAGTAATAAAAATAAAGCTGTGATTTAAAAGTAAATTTAACAATCAACCTCACTAAATCCCCGACTAATTATGAAAAATCTCAACAGAAACCTCAGAGGAAAATAATAGTTCCGTAGTCCATTAACAATTAATTACTATAAAAAAATAATAACAATAATACTTGTAGAAGCCAGAAATCCCCTTGTCAGTTTTCAGTATTTATTAAAACAACGATTAAAATAAAGCAACCAAGCTGAGATGTTTAAACTCCGTCATACCTCATCCTCGGGCTTAGCTACGCCAAGCCTGGGTCTAATTTATAAATGAACATTATTATTTACCTTAATCTAAAAATGTCAGGGAAAAAGGGATACGCGAAATGATACTATCGGTTAAACGAAAAATTACACTGTACAAGTATCCAAAGGCGAACCCTTTTTCCCTACACTACTGAGACTTTCTACCTCTTAATCAATATTTCAACCTTATAATAATATTTCTATGATGTTTATTACATAATTCCTGATAGCAATCATGTGCCGTGTAATTTTTCCGGTCTACCGCTGTATACTTCTGTAACACTACCGCACGCGAGCATCCAAATTAATCGATTTAATGCGTGTGAACTCCTGCTCTGCACTTATTGTCAATTATAACTTTTAACCAAAAGTTAATGCTGGTGTTTTCATTTTAATTTTAACAAAAGCTTGGAATATTAAACAGGAAATTAAAATTAAATCAAATATTTATCTAATAAATTTATTATTCTTAAATATATTTTTAATTTAAATAATTAAAAAAAAGTATAAAAATATGGAAGAAAAATTAATTTTGATACTATAAAAAATACTAGCAACCTTGCAGTCACTATGTGACTGCCGTGACTTGTGAACTATAAATAAATAAAATTTTGCTTTATTAAATAATGAATTTTGTTAAATTACACTGTACTTTCTTAAATATTGACCTTTTTAAAGATATAAGCTCATCCCGATGTTACACTCATCAAGGCCTTTTATTTGAGTACTCACATCAATTTTTCATATATTTATATATATTACATATATGTATATATGAAAAATATATCAAAATGCATGTGGGTACTCAAATGAAAGGTCTTGATGAGTGTAATGCCGGGGTGAGCTTATATCTTTGAATATATCATTAGTTGACAAGATAGCAATGTTAGTTCTTAATTATTGACATTTTTAAATATATAAGCTCATCCTGATGTTACATTCATCAAGAGCTTTCATTTGAGTACCCACATGCATTTTGATATATTTTTCATATATTCATATATATAATATATATATAAATATATGAAAAATTGATGTGGGTACTCAAATGAAAGGTCTTGATGAGTATAATGTCTGGGTGAGCTTATATCTTTAAAAATACCATTAGTTGACAAGATAGCAATGTTAGTTCTTAATAATTGACATTTTAAAATATATAAGCTCATCCTGATGTTACACTCATCAAGAGCTTTCATTTGAGTACCCACATGCATTTTGATATATTTTTCATATATTCATATATATAATATATATAAATATATGAAAAATTGATGTGGGTACTCAAATGAAAGGTCTTGATGAGTATAATGTCTGGGTGAGCTTATATCTTTAAAAATATCATTAGTTGACAAGATAGCAATGTTAGTTCTTAATTATTGACATTTTTAAAGATATAAGCTTATCCTGATGTTACACTCATCAAGACCTTTCATTTGAGTACCCACATCAATTTTTCATATATTTATATATATATATTATATATATGTATATATGAAAAATATATCAAAAATGGATGTGGGTACTCAAATGAAAGGTCTCGATGAGTGTAACATCGAGATGAGCTTATATCTTTAAAAATGTCAATAGTTCACAAGATACAAGGTCATTTCTTAATTATGTATCTAGAGATAGAGCATTTTCGAATGCAGCCTAAATATTTATCATCATAAATTGACTATTGATGAGAATGATATGAAACTATGAAAAGGCACAAGTTCTAGTCAAAACTTTTCCAACGATACCAAATTTAACCATAAGAGCCCCTTTTATCATATTAATACACTGGCCACAATATTTTGCTTATTCTCTTAATGATATAGATAATTATAAAAACATTTTTTTTTAATAAAAAAAAAAAAAACATAATATATTTTGTACTTATATTTATTTGCTTAAAAAAAATAATTTTTATTTTTATCAACATATATATTTAATAAAAAATTTATGATGGAACTATAATTGTAACCGTAACACTTGTCCGTGTAAAGTTGATTAAATTGAATCGATTTTATGGTAGAAGTTATTACCTGAAGTTAAGGAAAAGGGAATAGAAAGGTTAAGGTGGAGAAGGGCGAGGGTGTTGCATCATCAGAAGTTGTTGCAACAAGATGGACCTTGAGATAACACGGGATTTTATTTTATGCCAAGGCTGCAGAGTTCACTGTAGAGCGGAGGTAAGACTTGCTAGATACAGACATACACATCGAGACATTGTTCCCAGTCACGAATAGGGATGTAATTGAAAATCGATATTTCAAAACTGGTTTTCTTTTTCCAACTCATTGTTAAATAACCTCACATACTTGCTTACTTGCTTACTCACTTACAATTCTCAATCTTGTGTATATATAGCAGCAACATAATATAATACATTATAAATGTGAGCGAGTGGGTGTATTAGTTTAACGTGCAACCCTAGCAAGTTTTGGTTGCAATGTTGTAACCCTGCACAGCTCTGACTGATCCAAATCTCCCCATGTGTTCACGTACAACCTCTGTCGAGCTTAAGTACTGTGCATCACGAATGTTTAGTGGAGTAGTGCCGATACATCAGCTCAAATGTGTGTACCGATATAACCTTTTCGTGACAGAAACATTGGGTACCCTTACATACACTTACATTTATTCACATCTGTGTGAGTGTATGTAAGCCGATATAGTCCGCGTAATTTTTCCGTTACATCTACTTCGCGATACGGCTCGAGATGCTAAAAAATAATATTTTTTACCACATTATCTTGATTGCCGCAATCATTTTTGGGATTAAGGAAATAGCTGCAATTTATAGTAAATTCAAGGCAAAGCCTTTTTGTCGAGGAATTTTGTAGTTGCACAGCGTAATTGGAATTTTTTAAATTTCACATTGTTGGCCCCTATAAAAAATATATTTTAAATATATTAAAAATCTATAAAAAATATATTTTAAATATATTAAAAATCTATAAAAAATATATTTTAAATATATTAAAAATCTATAAAAAATATATAAGTCATGTATAGTAAATATATTTTTAATAACTAACTTTTGGCCGATTTTCATATATATTTTATATATCTATACTTATAAATGGAGAGCCGATTTTTCTGTCCAGTTATACTGCGAAAACTATTGAATCGATCGGAATAATACTTATACCATAAGATGCAGCTTGTTTCAGAGAAGGTTTTAGTATATGATATGTTGGTGATTACTTATCCGGAAGCTGTATTTTTTTGACTTAGAAATAATGAATTTTTATTGTAACTAAATTTATTCTATTCGATTTTCATTTGTTTAAAATAAATTTTTTAATTCTATTGGTTATGTTTATATACTAAGCAGATTTCTTCACTTATAAGACCTGCAATTTCTTTAATTGAAGCTTTCAATGCTCATTACAAATTTTTTTTTTTTTTCATATCAATTATTATTCATTTTTGTAAAAAAGACACGGGAATGATATAATGATTGCACATTGAAAGTTACAATGAATATTAGCTAGAATAATTACATGGATAAAAGGTGCATGCCAATTCGATAGAATTTGGAATTTGTGCAAGTCAAAACAATACTCTAATTAAATTTCAATTTTAGATCTAAAAATGCAATTCTATAAGACGCCCAGCGCAGCGGGTGAGTAACAGCTAGTATATTTTATATATTTCAAATATATTTTAGATATATTCAAAATATATTTTTTTTATATTTTTAGCTATATATTTTTTATGTATTTTAAGATATATCTTGAATATATCTAATATATATTTAAAATATATATGAAAATCGGCCAAAAGTTAGTTATTAAAAATAAATTTACTATACATATTTTTTATAGATTTTTAATATACTTAAAATATATTTTTTATATTTTTCGACATATATTTTTTTTATATTTTTTTTTTTTCATGAGGGGTGAGTGGATATTGAAAATTTAATACAATACAATTCAATACAATGTTTATATTTCAATGATGTTGTAATTATTGTGAAAATCATTGTTGAAATTATATTCTGCATACTTTGGTTCTTTATTCCAATATAAAATCAGGGGTTCAGTCGATGGGTTAATTAAATTGTTGATTAATTAATGGTTTTTAGGTTTACTTTTCCTGGATGAATGCTCTGCTTTGACCGAATTAAATTACGCTTTTTAGTAAATTTATTACGATAAATATTTGCGTTATTTTCTATTAAATTGAAAAGGACACTTTGTAATTTATTTTTAAAAATTTATTCATACTCGGAAATAGAGTTTCATTATATTTAATTTAAAAATTTTTCATTTTTTTGTTTAAAATAAAATTTGTTGTAATTTATTTAATTATACATTTTTTTTTTAATTTATTTTAATTAATGGTTTTTTTTTAGAAATTTATTCACTTAAAAAGTAACAATTTTTTGAAGAATTTCAAAATCATTGATTTTTTCAAAAAAATTAATGATTAAAAAGAAATTAATTAATTAATGCATTTATTATAAAAATAACAATTAAATAGAAAATAAAATTACAAAAAAATGTATTTTTTCTAAGAAATAATAAATTACTTTTATTTTCTATCTAAAAATTGAATATTAAAAAAAAAATTGAATTTTTTTTTTAAAAAAAATATTTAGTTATTATTTCCGCTTGAAACTTAAAAAAATAAATGAAAGGATTGTTTATTACCTCAAATAACATATCCAATAACTCAAAAGTTAATGTTTGCTTTTACATTTACATTAGAGATATAATCTGATTGACCATAAGAGAACGAGAAAGGGCAACTATAGGTTATACAGCTCGAAGACTATTCGTGACAGTCGTATATGATTTCACTAATATACGGTTAATACAGATGTAGCGACAGAAATGGAGATATGCTCTGCCAATACAATGCTTGGCAAGAATATGAGAACACCCGCATAACCCTTTCCCTTAACTATCAAATATCCTCATCCAGAACTTAATACTTCGTGGCTATATTTAGTGTCCTCACGAAACCCGGGGTTAAGTCGGTGCCGTGTGAGGGTGTGTGACACGTCAATAGTCCAAAGTGGTATGTTATGATCGCAATATGAAGGACTAAATATAATTCCTTGGTATCAGTTCTACGCACTTTAGTTTCTCTCTTGTCATGTTTTACGATGAATCCGTAACACGACAATGACCGAGCTTTATTCCTCGTAGATGTGAAAGCTGATATTGGTGACCCTATCATAGAATCAGTAGTCTAATAGCAGTGCTTCTGACTTTTCTATCGGATAATTAAATGTAGGAGAAATTATTTATTTTATTAAAAAGTAATAATGGATTTTGTGCATTAACATAATTATTTGGGGCGATATTAATTTTAATAAATTATGTTATGCTTTTAGAGAAAAAAAAATAAATTTTTGTATTTCAAAAATAGTAATTATATTAAAAAAATTTTTTTTTTATTATTAAAAATATAATTAAAATAAATTTATAGGCTCCAGAAACAAAATTAAAAGTATTGTTTAATTTAAAATAAAATTTTTAATCTATATTAATAAAAGAATAAGAAAAATTTTGTGTCCAGGATAGTCATATGATAAAATTGGTTTTTTTAGTGAAATTTAGTGTCATTGCAAAGGTCTTGAATTTGTGCATTTTCAAGATTCCATATTATTCTCACCGATAGTCTATTTATTATGATAAGTATTTAGGCTGCATTCGAGATTGTTCTATCTTTAGATACATAATTGAGAAATGACCTTGTTTCTTGTGAACTATTGAGATTTTTAAAGATATAAGCTCATCCCGATGTTACACTCATCGAGACCTTTCATTTGAGTACCCACATCAATTTTTCATATATTTATATATATAATATATATATGTATATATGAAAAATATATAAAAATGCATGTAGGTACTTAAATGAAAGCTCTTAATGAGTGTAACATCGGGATGAGCTTATATCTTTAGAAACGTCAATTATTAAGAAAGTACAGTGCAATTTAAGAGATATCTTGTGAACTATTGATATTTTTAAAAATATAAGCTCACCCCGACATTACACTCATCGAGATCTTTCATTTGAGTACCCACATCAATTTTTCATATATTTATATATATGTATGTATGAAAAATATTTAAAAATGCATGTGGGTACTCAAATAAAAGCTTTCGATGAGTGTAAGATCGCGATGAGATTTCTTCAAAAACGTCAATAGTTAAAATAGTACAGTAAAATTTAACAAAAGTCAATATTTAATAAAGCAAAATTTTATTTATAGTTCACAAGTCACGGCAGTTACAAAGTGACTATAAAATTGCTAGTAATAATAAAATTAATAATGCAAATTAAAAAGTTATATTTAATAGTTACAAAAAGTATAACGATCGTGAAATGATAAAACCTAATTACAATAATAATTATAACGTTCATTATATCTCCGAGCAGAGATTTAGCTAAAGAATATTGAAATTTTAGTATTATATAATTACAATAATTGAATTAACTGAAATTAAAGTGACATTTACAATTTATCGAGTGAAGACACATCTAAGTGCAAAGTGAACTTGTGCAATTATCGTAATTTTAATGATACTTTTAATAACTTCTATTTAAAACTTACCTGCCGTCACTTTTCAGAGCTATAACCTCGGAGAATATCAGAGTTAATTATTATTAAAATAGAACAAAAGAACAAACTTTTATGTCAATTTAATATTATTATTTTCCTAGCAAAAAAAAAAAAAACCAAAAAATAATCAGAGTAAAACATCCTTCGTGATTAATCAATCGGCAACATTTGTCACGGCTCATTGCGGGTATTTGTACTCAATGTAAATGTGTCCCGGGTGTGATAATTTAACGGCGTTTTAATGTAAATATATAATTGAGGGGCGTAGCGGTCTCCTGCTCTACAAATTGTCAATAAATATATTTTATCCACATGTACACCAGCCGTGATTTGATAATGATCAATATTGAACGATTGTTATAGTGAATTTTCAGTCCCGGGGGAGAATTGCGCATTTCCGTTGATAACTTTTATTATTTCCCTTGCAAGCTCCCTCACGCTCCAACATTTGAATGTTTACCTCAAATAGAGATTTTAAATAAAATTTCTAGTATTTTTAAATAATTAAATCCTCCTCTGCGGTATTATAATCACAATTATCGGCAGTCAATCATTAACAACCGATTTAGGCGATCATTACGCGCATAAGAAGAACACAATCCGATAAATTCAAATAATAATTAAACGCATGGAATAATGCAAGTGATAATCGAGTTTGAATAGATATATTATACACGAGGAGTGAACAGGCGAGACTATTCAGTAAACTACCGATCTGCATACCCCTTTATAACTGTGTACATGTACTCTATAGTTTAACTTTATATTCACAAGAGCCATCAGTTTGACGTAAACTATTTCATTAAATATTTTGATAGACCGGGCAAGTTTCAAGTCTACTTGGTTAGTTGGTAAGTTATATTATTAATATACTCTCGCTGGTGTCTAGTATTATAGCTTGAGTTTACTCTACACTCTACTCGATACTGGCACTCTCCAAAGTACTGGCACGGTGCAATATACAGATAGGAGATGCTAGATAGATCTAACAGTCGGTTGGTAGGTAATACGAGAAATACTGTTTATTTCATTATCAAGTCGGTGCAACTAAATCAATGTGACCTGTGAACCGGGGGAGGACTCTGGTGTCCGCTAATGTTAAATTTGTCTAGTTGGACGCGTCGAAACCACCTCGTTCTGATGAATAGACTATTATAATTCACAACCGGTGTAACACAATAGCTCAAGGCTTTTATCTATAATTCACCTCTAGTTTCAATTTATTGTTCGTTTTGTTATTGTTACACTTATAGAATTTGATAACTGGGTGAAAATTCAGATTAATATAAATATTATTTAATATTTTTTTTTATTTTGTTTAAAACAATTAAATTTTTTAAAATGATTTTTTTAAAAATATTAATTAATTATAAACTAGCGACCTTACAGTCACTATGTGACTGCCGTGATTTGTGAACCATAAATAAATTTTTGCTTTATTAAATAATGAATTTTGTTAAATTGTACTGTACTTTCTTAAATATTGACGTTTTTAAATATATAAGCTCATCAAGATTTTACACTCATCAAGAGCTTTCATTTGAATACCCACATGCATTTTTGATATCTTTTTAATATATACATATATATAATATATGAAAAATTAATGTGGGTATTCAAATGAAAGGTCTCGATGAGTGTAATGTCGGGGTGAGTTTATATCTTTAAAAATATCATTAGTTGACAAGATAGCAATGTCAGTTCTCAATTATTGATATTTTTAAAGATATAAGCTCATCCCGATGTTACACTCATCAAGAGCTTTCATTTGAGTACCCACATGTATTTTTGATATATTTTTCATATATACATATATATAATATACATAAATATATGAAAAATGATGTGGGTACTTAAATGAAAGGTCTTGATGAATGTAACATCGGGGTGAGCTTATATCTTTAAAAATATTATTAGTTGACAAGATAGCAATGTCAGTTCTTAAGTATTGACATTTTTAAAGATATAAGCCCATCCCGATGTTACACTCATCAAGAGCTTTCATTTGAGTACCCACATGCATTTTTGATATATTTTTTATATATACATATATATAATATATATAAATATATCAAAAATTGATGTGGATACTCAAATGAAAGGTCTTGATGAGTATAACATCGGGATGAGCTTATATCTTCAAAAATGTCAATAGTTTACAAGATACAAGGTCATTTCTTAATTATGTATCTAGAGATAGGGTATTTTCGAATGCAGCCTAAATACTTATCATTATAAATTGACTATTGGTGACAATGAAATGAAACCATGAAAAGGCACAACTCCAGGTCAAGACTTTTCCAACGATACCAGATTTAACCATAATATAACTAAAAAAAATTACTAATTTTTCAAAAATTTGCATTTCAAAATTATCTAATCTAAACAGAAAAAATTGCAAAAAGTTAAAGTTAAATATCATTTATATTATTAGCTAGTTTTTAATTTGCTAAAAAATTGGTAAAGAATATTAGACTAAAAATAATATAATTGGATAAGAAAAAAAATTCATCGATCTACAATAGCAAAATAAACCAATAATTACATAAAGCAGTAGATAGTCAACATCGACGGAATATCTAGTCGGTGGAAACACATATTGCATTGTGTTGTGTATTATTGGTGCATTGTATCTCCGATGATAACATTGCTCTCTTATTCGATTCAATCTATAAAATTTGCATTAATACATATTCAAAGCAGGGCACTTGCCCGTTTTATACACAACGAGCCATTAGAAGGAACGGTAGGAAGTATGTGTATATCGTAGATCGTATTGTGTAAAGAGAAACAGTAATATAAATAGAAGGAGATATATATACAGTGTGCTCCAGGAAATCGGACCGCTAACGAGGTTTTATTATCGTGGATCCACTACACGCTGCGCGAAAAAAATTTAAGTCCAGTAAATTATGGAAAGCGTTTTTGTAATAGTTCTGAAGCTTTGAGTTGCGTTATGAAAATTCTCAGCTGGAAAATTACTGGAAGGGCTTTTTATTTTGAGTTAGAGCAGAGGGCGTAGATATCCAATCGAATTGTTACGAGTTGGGAATTACGAGAGATGTTTCTGGGGCATGGTTTCAGTTGGAATATCCGATGACCACGTTAGCAAATAAAATATCAAATGACTATTAATATATGAATAATTCAATTAATTTATTTTATTTGATTTATGATAACAAATTTCATTCGAATATTTTATTGTAAGTAATTTTAACTAAGCAGAAATTTATTTAATTTGTAGTAAAGTTTAATTTATTAATCGTATTTAATTCAGAATTTTTTTTTACAATGAAATTAAATCTGTATTTACATTTTACGTGAAAAAAATTAATTTTTGATTAAAAAAAAATCTTTTGTTTTAATCAAGAAAATTATTTTGAAGAGTTTCATCGTTTTAAGTCGAGAAAAATGAATCAGAAAATAATTTTTACATAAAAATAACTTTATTTTAATATATTTAACTATTATAAATAATAATAAAGACAAATATATAATAATATTCTGTTAAAAAATTAATAAATAGTATATTACATACCTAGGCCAGTAAAATAAGAAAAGTCTCAGATCACATGTAATTGTTGGCCGAGGCGAAGCCGAGGTGGACAAACATGTGATCTGAGGCTTTCTTATTTACTGGCCAAGGTGTGTATACTATTTTTCTGCTCGACGTAGCCGGAATGTGGCAACTTTGTTTAGCGCAGCGGCCAGAAAGTTGCCACTTTCCGGCCGGAGGGCAGAAAAATAATTATTTAACTTCTCATTTAATTTTTGTATTTTAAAAATACACGAATATATTCGGCCACATTCGACATTTATTCAATATCTCGGTAATAACTCCGATAATTTTGTCATAATTAAAGATAATATTATCAATAATTGACAGTGGTTTGATTATCAATTTTATTCTATTCTAGTAATAACTTATCGGAATATATAATTAAATAGAAACAGCAGGTAAGTATTAAATAAAAGTAAAGTAAGTTTTGAAATAATATTTTTATTTAATTTATTACTAAATATGCAAAGTATATACATTAGGCCATACACATAAATACGTAATATTTAATAATTAATATTTAATATTTAATATTTAGTGAACGCCTCAAGGGTGTCTAATAAGAGCAGGTATAATTTAGCTCCAGGCACACGCAATAATTATTCTACGAGCTTTCCTTGTCATCTTGTCTAGGCATTAAGACAATCGTTATACATTGTTTCGAGGGTCGCACAGTTATGCATTTATTTACAGGCATGTTTATCATGTACAATTTATTATTTTCATATTTATATTTATATAATTATTCTTATTAATATTCATTACGTATTTATAATAATTTACATTTTACAATTAACATTTTTTTTCGTTCCAGGGATGATTTTATCGGCAAAAATTATTTTGATTGTTATTTTACTTTTCGGACTGCTGGCTCACATTTTAAAGGTAATTTTTTATTTTTTTATAAATAAATATTTAATATTTTTTACTAAAAAAATTTTTTTCTAATTTTATAAATTATAAATATTTTTTTTTTAAATGTATAAAATTATTATATTATAATTAAATTTATCATAAAATAAATTAGGCCGTAAATAATTGGTGCTTTATAATATTTTTATCAAACAAAAAAAAAATTTGTAAAAAAAAAAGTAAAATTTTAATCTAAGAAATCTTTAGAATTCTTTGCTCCGAAAGGATAAGAAAGAAATGAAAAAATATGAACCAGCAGAGCGAAGCATCTATTGCATCTTGAAAGCTGCTCATCCGTACTTTCCATTCACTTTGTTTATTTTTATTTCATTATCCCCATTGCCATTAGAGTAATGAAATTTCAGGGATATCTCTTTCAGGTTCAGTAGGTGATACGTCTGATGAGATAAGGCTGAAGAAAACTCAATTTTAGTGTGTGCTCCGACCACAAAAAGAGCACAAAATTCTACTCTCTTTAAGGTGACTATCGGAGCTCTCGGTATTTTGCTCTACTTTATTCTACCTCCAATTCCTCTAACCTTTTATCAGCATCCCTCTACTCTGATCTTTTGTCGGAATTTTCCCGACTAAAAACCCATTGACCTCCTATTTCTGTAATTGTACCGTGAGCACTTTTGTCTCTCCGCTCCGCCTCTTTACCTCCGCGCTCTTACCGCTTTTATTTTCTCAAGACTTATCACCCATCACATACGCTTGATAACTTATTTTTTAGCTTTTTATCCTACCCAGTAAGGTCACCTGAGCTTTTATCCCCCACAAAAAAAATATCGCTTCATATTTTCTCAAATCTATCCCAAAAATTTCATTAAAAAACTAATAACAGATTTATTTAATCGATAAAAATGAGGTTTGGAATTTTTTTTTTGATCAATCAAATAATTTTTTTTTTTAAAGTTCATTAAAAATAATTTTTTTTTTATTGCCAATTTTTTGATAGAAAAAAAATTTTTTTACGAAATTATCAAAAATTGAAATTTTTTTTTTCATGGAGAATATTTTTAATGTTTATTTTTATGTGAAAAAAATTAATTTGACTGAAACTAAAATATAGAAACTAATTTTCTAAATTTATTATCAGCTTTTAATGAAAAAATTTCTTAAGAAATTAAAATTAAAAATTAAAGTGAATTTTTGTCCCGCAATATTTTTTTTTTGCTTGGAGATAAAAGCTCAAGTTACCTTTTATTCTTTTTTATCTAAATTGTAATTACGATAATTGCAATAATAATAATAATGATAATATTTAAACTCTCGATAAATCGCTCATTCGTATATACACTTAGCTACTTATCAAAAATTATTCAGCGCTCATTTAAAATTTATTCAGCTAATTTTATCCACAAAAGACTTTTTCACCTTTTTAAGACAAAAAAATAAAACTTTATACACTTATTTTATTTTATTTTATTTATCAACGTCCAACTTTGTCTCGTTAGTCAACAATTCAAATATATTTCATTTATAATTATAATTATTTATTATTTATCTAATATCTTCCTCAATGTCAAAATTTATATTTACACTTTATTTTTTCTTTTTATTCATTTTACCGCTTTACTTGTTCACTTAATGACAGTACTTGTACTGTTCGAGTGAAAAAAATAATTATTTTTTTTGAACCTTCTAAAATTATTAATGGGTAATTTTACCAAATAAAATTATTTTTCTCCGATTATTTTCAAATTTTTCTAAAAATTTCTTTTAAGGAGGATATAATAGCCACTGTAAAATTTGAAAAAGAAAATTTTTTTTTTTTCCATTAAATCAAAGTTTATACATTAAAAAATATATATCTAGAGTTTTATATGAAAATTCCGAATATTTTTCGAGTTATAGTAATTTTTGTAACAGTGTGTTAAATGACCATTTTGAAAATTTTGATTTTTAAGATTTTTTAGGGCTGTTTAAATCCAAAAAAATGAGAAAAAAAAACGAAAAAATTTTTAATATGTCACCATTTTTTTTTAAATCCAAATTTTCAAAATTCCCTACGTGCAACGATAATCACATGCATGTAGATTACAACGCTGTTTCGTTTTTTTATTTTAGATAATCCGTTTTTGAGTTAGAGTTCGCATCGTGGTGGGGGAAATTTTTTTGGTCCTCCACAGAAATGCTAATAACTTTGTAACAACATGATATTTTTTTAAAAAATTCAGGAGAATATTCTTTAATGTATACTTTATAAAACAAAAAAAAACTCGATCCCTACACGCAGAAAAAAATTTTGTTAAGATAACCGAAGATATGTTGTGGTAACACGGAAAAAAGAAAACTCGAAAAATTACAGTATAAAATGTAAAATCGGTCCCGTCGTAGTCAAAACTAGAAAAATTACAGTTTGAAATAACAATTTTCTAAATTCAATTTTTTAATTTAATATTCAGAGCTTTCAATGTAAATATTACATTCTACAATGTAATTCTTATACAACCTGTAATAATTACAATCTGAAACTGTAATTTTTTCAGTTTTCATCACGAAGCGCCACGTTGCATTATATACTGTAATTTTTCGAGTTTTCTTTTTTCCGTGAACAAATGAATTTGTTAATTTGTTAACATATGGATAACACAAATTATAAGTTAAAATAACAAAATTTAGGTTATAACAAAGTTATTGATATATTATAACAACAAAACAGTTTCATTACTATAGCAAAATCTTTAAGAAGATTCGACAAAATACTTTAGTTGATATAGCAAATTTTTTTGTTGAAACAGCAAAATTATGCTATTAAAATAACAAAGAGAATTTGTTGGAGTAACAAAGACAATTTGTTAAAGTAATTAAGAGAATAAATAATTTAAAAATATGCTATAATCAGCTATAGCTGATTTGGAAAATATTTTAGCAACAAATTAGTTTTATTATTGCAACAAAATCATTTTGTAACAGCAACAAAGTCATTTTATGACAGTAACAAAATGATTTCGTTACTCTCTAAACATGAATTAGTGAAAATTTACTAGAATAAGTAAATATTCACTAATTCTAAGTGCCAATAGAACCACTTTGAAACCACAGTGGTTCGATTGGCACTTAGAAAAAGTGAATATTCACTTATTCCAGTGAATTTTCACTAATTCATGTTTAGAGAGTAGGGCAACAAATTGATTTTGTGAATTAACATTGGTTTGTTAGTACAACTTGAAACATTTTGTTAATGCAACTAATGAATTTGTTGCTATAACTACACTCATTTATTATCAGAACAAATTTTTCAGTTATCCCGTCTTTTGTTATTTCAACACGGAAAAAAGTAAACTGTTATATTCACTCAGATTCCGGTTAATTTTTATAGTTTCAAACAGTAAAGCGGACATCGGGGTGGCAAAAATATAAATATTACAGAACTTAATGTAGAAAGTATAAAAGCCACAATTTATAATTTAATATCCAAAATAAGTGAATAGTAGCTGTCACTCTAGTAAATAACGACTCTTTCATCTTAAAAAATTACAGTTTCAAACAGTAAAAATTGTCATTTCAATATATAGTCCATATTATGAGGAGAAGGGGAACTCAAATAAAAGAGAAGAGGGTCCCACTCTGGGAGAATTTAACATTTGAAACAGTAAAAATTATACTTTTAAAATATACATTTTACCAGCCCAAGCAAGTCAATAATTACAGTTTGATTTTTAGCGTTGCGTTTAAAATTTACCATTTTACTTTGTAAATATTGACGTTGTTTGTATTAAAAATTTACTAACTTTATTTTATACTTTTTACATATCATAACATCATTTTTTAGGTACGAAATGATAAATATCAAAGTCTGAATTGTTAATTATTATACTTTAACATTTTATACATTTACATAGCGAATATTACTGTTTGAAATAGTATTTTCTTCCATGTAAAGAGTAAATTGTAACGTTTAAATGGTAAATATTATATAGTGAATAGTAAAATCACGGTTTTACTGTTTGAAATGGTAATTTTTAGCAGTTGATCATTACTTATTATAAATCGACTGTTATTTATTACAGTTTACTTTTTTCCGTGAACAAAATCGTTTTATGCGTGCAAATTCTTTTATTATCCCAGTCAAAAAAATTCCCGAAAATCACCTATTTTTTCGATCCTCACAGTGGCTATCCCCTTAATATTAAAATTAAAAATAATTTTAAAAATTTTTCTTTTTAATAAAAAATATCACAAAATTTAAAAACTTCAGAAAAATAATTTTATTTATTAAAACAATCCATGAAAAAAATATTTTCCAAAAAGTAAGTCCCAAAAATCACTAATAAGGATGAAGAAGATTGAAAGAAAGCTCAGTAAATAAATAAAACTCAAAACGAATGATGATTTTTTCCACCCGAGCATAAATAACGATACAATATCTGCCTAAGAGCACAATAGGTTATTTAATAAACTTGTAACTGAACATTTGTAGAGAAAAACAATAAATAATTGTTGATATGAAATTAACCTAGAGAAGATTTATCGGCAGTATTAGCATCTAGTTTCAGAAATAGGGCTTACAAATGGAACCCGCGAAGCTGATACCGCGGACAAACAAACTAAGACAATAAAATACATTTGTAGTCGAAAAACAAAGTACAATAATGGTAATATATAAAATATAATGTATAAATAACAGCGGGAGAGAACAAAGAGCGGAGGAACTGAAGACAAATAAATCCGCACGTAATAAGTAAACAAAGATTAGCAGATACAAGGTTAAGAAATAAAGCACACACGGGCTGTACATATGACGATTAATTAATTTACCCGGTACCGAACTCTATCCCGTCCCGTCTGGAAATATCTCGAACAATATCCCATTATATTTGAACATGATTGTCTTTGGTCATGGAACACTGGTTGGTATACAACAAACGATACGTTCTACCACCAATACTAGCAGAGCCGTCGTATCGCTATAGTTATATATTTATAGTTAACTATAGCGGAAACTTTATATTTATCCTCGCACACTCTACTGGCATGGGGCTACTGCTCTATCTCAGATCCCTCCTTCTACTCGGCATTGTACGTGTTACACGCATTCACATACTCCTTCAGCTTTATCCCAATGTTCACAGCCCTTTGTTGCTTCGAGGCTTACAGAACAATCTGAAACCTTTCGCCGTACTTACCAAGTGCTTTCAATCCATCCTCACTATCCGATCCAGTAATACCATCACTGCTACCAACACCAGCGACAGACACGGCCTGATAAAATTTCCGCTCCCACGGACTGAAACAATAATTAATTGTTACATTTTATTTTTCGGTTGGAAATTATTTTTTTTTGGTGATATTTATTTTATTAATTCTAAGAGAACATAATTTATTTTTGGGAAAATTTGGTAGTCATTTTTTGAGGGTTTTTTTTTGTAAAAATCAGCTTGTTATTAAATTTATTAATGAGTTCAAAAAATTAAAATTTTCATAATTTTTAATCTAAAAAATAAAAAGATAAAAAAATCAAAAGTTAAAAAATTCAATTTTTTTTTTTAATTTGATTGAACTTAAAAAATTGAAATTTTGATGAAATTTTTGAAATTTATATCATTTTAAATTGAAGAAATATAAAAGTAACGAGAAAAAAAATGGATAGTAAAAAAATTAATTTTTTTTTTTTAATTTTGAGTAAATTTAAAAAATTGAAATTTCGACGAAATTTTTATAATTTTTTAATTTAAAAATTATAAAAATAACGAGAAAAAAAAATTGATAGTAAAAAAATTCATTTTTTTTTAATTTTGAGTGAATTTAAAAAATTGAAATTTCTATAATTTTTAATCTACAAAATAAAAAAATATAAAAATTGAACTTTTGTTTGATTTTTAAGAATTTTGATAATTATAAAAAATCTTAAACGATCCCTAAAACTATTTTTATCAAATTAATTTTTTTAAAGCATAAAAAAAATCCTTTATTTTTGCGCCAACCCATTATACAGAACAGAAAAACTCTTACAAAAAATAAACCCCAGTTATCTGTTGCAATAATAATGTTTATAATACTCGTTAATTTATAAAATTGAATCACGGGCAATTGAATCGTGGAATGGAACTTGTTGAGCGTTTAATAAAATCAATAGGTGCAGACACCTAGTCGCTGTAGGTGCCAGACAGAAAACGTAAAGGATTCGAAACAGGAAATAAAGTTTAAAAAACAGCGATGGAAAAAGTACGTGCGAATGACGACGGGCGAAAAGTTTCCGGTAAATCGGTGGCGGATTCAGGTACCGAGGTGAGTTCGCCGTACTGTGTACAGAATCAGCGATAAATGGAGTAGCGTGAGTCTGAGAAATAAAAATAGGAAAGGACAAAACTAATATAGCGCAAGATGGAAGATGGAAGATGGAAAATGGAGACGGGGGTGGAAAGCCGGGGAGCCGGAGAACGACTTGAAGAAATTGCTCTTAACCATCTTCGATTTTCTCGTTAGACGAATCGTTCAGCGGATAGAAGTAAACCCGAGTTTTCTCGGTACACCTTTCGCATTTTACCGCTTCCTCGGTCTTTGTCTTTCGGCGTTTTCTCTCGAGCTAACCAAAGGGGATGTGTTACAACGGTAAGCTTCTTCTCTTTGTTTTCGTCTTCGTCTTTGTTCTTTCTTCCACGGACTTTTCTCCTGGGTCAGTGGTGCTAAAATGGCGGCTGAAACGGCAAAACAATCGGTTCGTATCTGTACCTGTTTCTGTACACGAATAGAAAGAAAGTTGCGGTGGTGTAAATTCTGTTGGTGGAAATTAAACAAAGAAGAAAAGAAGAATCTCAACGTCCCCTCACGATTATATCCGAGCGAAACAGCCAATTCCAATGAGAGCCAGCACAGGGCGATGAGGGATCATCACGTGCAGAAAAAGTGTAAGGATAAGATGAGTGAGAGAGAGTTATAAATGAGTGCAGGGTTTCCAGTAAAGAGCTGAGGAGAATTCTGTTGAATAAAATGAGAAGAGGAGGAGAGGAGCAAGAGAGAAACACACAAGTCATGGGTTTTGTCCGCAGGGAGCTTTTTTATAAGGCCATTTTCTCTCGAGACATATAGTCCAGATAAAGAGAGCCAACTAAAATTGGATCGTGGCTTTGACTTGATAATTTTGCTCCAGATATAACTGTTATAGTTAACGTTACTCGGCTATCATATTTTATTTTATTATATTTTATTATTTCATACGGATCGAAGGAGAGGAGAGACTTATAAGCGGGCTGTATAATTAGTTGTTTAACGAGACGAGCCAATTACGATTCAAATTAAAATCAACAGACCGAGGTTTGTTTTATGCTGTTTTATTCTCCTTTTTTTGCGGACTGTATGTCGCTCTTGACGGACTAATTTTAG
Source organism: Cotesia glomerata (assembly GCF_020080835.1). Classification (NCBI taxonomy): domain Eukaryota; kingdom Metazoa; phylum Arthropoda; class Insecta; order Hymenoptera; family Braconidae; genus Cotesia; species Cotesia glomerata. The sequence continues at coordinate 5,073,162 of NC_058164.1, forward strand.
ATGGGAATTTCTTTTGTTTTAGATTATTATTTAAATGTCTCTTCTTTGCGAGGTTTATTTTGGATTGTTAAGTACTTGTGAATGTTTTTTACTAACGTTTATCATGAATTAGTTATTACGGTTTTAATGAGATGTGAGTTTTCAAAGTTTGACGTTTTTTTTTAGAGAGATTTATTATTATTACTATTAATCAAATTGACGGTCTAATTAGCAATTGGGCTAACTTCTTATTTTTTATCTTTATTTAAATGTAGCAATAGTCCAATTATAAATTATTTAAACTATCCAAATCAAAATATTGTACCTCTATTAGATATTAAATCGTTTTTTAAAATGATAATAAATTTCTAACTAATTGTTTTTTCGTAAAAATGGAAGATTCTCTAAAATGGAGTTAGACAATTTGCTAATTAGAAATCAAAATCAAAATAATCCAGAAAATTATTTTTAAGAAATTTATCAGCTTAAATCAAGAAGATATTTTAATTAAGTAAAATTTAATTGAATTAAAAACAATTTTGTAACTTAAACATTTTTTTATTTAAGAAAGTTCGAGCGTAACTAATGAGTCAAAATAGTGTTAAAATTTTTTTTTAATTTTAGTTTTCCCAATATTCGTTAAAATTTTTTATTTTAATTTAAAATAATTTAAACAATTTAATAATTGATGATTTTTACTTATTCAATAAAATAAAGTAATAAAATGACTTTCATATTTATTACTTGCCGGAATAAATAAACAGATTTGGAAATAGCGCGTTTGATTATACCCATAACTGAGACGTGGATGAGTATGTGAGTTAAACATTACTTTCTCTGTAACTATATTTTTATCCTTTTCTTTTTTCTCAGCTGTTGACGCGATGTTGTCAAATCTTTATTCGAATGAATGGCTGACGATAAACGAGTTACAAACATAAAATTTGACTTTAAATATTTCAAAAATTACATCGGTAATGTATTATTATTAAATTGTTTTTATATTTTGCAATAATCCAAGTTTCTTGTGTATAGTTTTTTATCCGTTAAAGTTGAGAGGTTAATATTGAAAAAAATAATTAAACTCTCGACAAAAGTTTGTCCGCCATAAGAGCTCGTGTATAAGGAGATAAAATATGTGATTTTTAAAATTTAATATCTAAGTAACTAAACGGTGAATCTTTTTTAAATTTTGGGATTAGATAAATTACGTATTTATTTATACTTATACTTAATTTCAAAGCTCAAAGTTGAAAATTATTTTTTACATTAGATTCGCTCGAACCTCTTTAATTCAGGATAAAAATTTTTAAAATAATTTTTTCGCGTTTAAATTTTGACATTTTAATTTGCAAATTATCGAACTTAAAATTTTTTTAAAAGGTAATTTTTCGACATTTTCAAGTAGCAACAGTCTAAATACATTTTATTTGGATAATTTAAATAAAAATATAATTTGTATTATAAATATTGAATTGATTTTGGAATAAAGAAAATTTTTTTAATTTATTGTTTTTTCTCCACGGAGAATTATTCATAATTTAAAAAAAATTGTAATTATAATAATAATGAAAATAGAACAAAATAATAACTTTGATCGCGAGATCCCTAAAAGTAATCACAGTTATAACTATTCGAATAAACAACCAACTAAAATCACTTATCGTAGCCGGTGTTTAAGCAAATTAGCGAGTTATATAGATTTTACAAGCTCATAAAATTAGCGGTGGCGCAGATACGGCTCGGACATCTCAGCAGCGAGGTAGTATACAGTACGCGAGCAGAAATTAAAACAATAATTTACAGCGGCGTACTTAACTCTTACTCTAACTCTTACATTTACACTTATACTGGCTGTTGATGTTACTCTTAGCCTTTACTTAGACCGTAGCTTATTGCTAGCGGGCTGCCGCACCGTTTCTCGGGCTCGCCGTACTCCGAGTGCCATAAGTTACTGTCTAATTGCGATTTAAATTAACCCTGCCCGGAATTAAATGTTAAATAGACGCCACGCGTAAACACCCGACTAACCACGTCAAGCTTGTTGTCTCGTTCATTCCAACTTTTAGCTGCTGTGTGTTCTTGCCTCTGTTCTTATTCTTGTTCTTGCTTCCCTCCTTTTTCATCACTCACTATCTGCCTCGGAATCATTACCCGAAAGTTTGCTCACCGGGAATTAAACACAGAGAGAATTTTAGTATAAATATTAATTCCAGTGCAATTTATTTTTAAAATTACTTTCAGACGGTATCAACTCAAGATTCTAGAGTTTTTCAATTTAATTAACTCAATTTTTACTTTTTACTTTAATTGTTTTATTTATTTTTTTCTTTTTAACCAATAAAGAAATAAAACCGGTGGAATTAATAATTATAATTAATAATAAATTAATTTATTACATCAAATTTATAGATATTAAAAAAAAAAATTCTAATAAATCATCATTTACTTTTATGTCACTGTGTGACTACCGTGACTTGTGAACTATAAATGAATAAAATTTTGCTTTTTTAAATAATTACTTTTGTTAAATTGCACTGTAATTTTTTAACTATTGACATTTTTAAAGATATAAGCTCATTCCGATGTTACACTCATCAAGAGCTTTCATTTGAGTACCCACATGAATTTTGATATATTTTTCATATTTACATATATACAATATATATAAATATATGAAAAATTGATGTGAGTACTCAAATGAAAGGTCTCGATGAGTGTAACATCGGAATGAGCTTATATCTTTAAAAATATCAATGATTCACAAGATATCTGTTAAATTGCACTGTACTTTCTTAATTATTGACCTTTTTAAAGATATAAGCTCATCCCGATGTTACACTCATCAAGAGCTTTCATTTGAGTACCCACATGCATTTTGATATATTTTTCATATATACATATATATAAATATATAAAATATATGAAAAATTAATGTGGGTACTCAAATGAAAAGTCTCGATGAGTGTAACATCAGGATGAGCTTATATCTTTAAAAATGTCAATAGTTTACAAGATACAAGATCATTTCTCAATTATTGACATTTTCAAAGATGTAAGCTCATTCTGATGTTACACTCATCAAGAGCTTTCATTTGAGTACCCACATGAATTTTGACATATTTTTCATATATACATATATATAATATAAATAAATATATGAAAAATTTATGTGAGTACTCAAATGAAAGGTCTCGATGAGTATAATGTCGAGGTGAGCTTATATCTTTAAAAATGTCAATAGTTCACGAGATACAAGGTCATTTCTTAATTATGCATCTAGAAATAGAGGATTTTCGATTGCAGCATAAATACTTATCATGATAAATTAACTATCTGTGAGAATGATATGAAACCTTGAAAAGGCACAAATTCAAATCAAGACCTTTGCAATGACACTAAATTTCACTCACAAAACCGATTTTATCATGTGACCTACTTTCTTATTCTCTCAATAATATAGATAATATATATTAACTGTTAATAAATGCAATTTTTTTCTTAAAAAAATTAAAAAATAATTTTCATACTCAATAAATTATCTTTAAATGAATAAATAAATTTATTTACTCATTTAATTAATTGTTAATTTTTTTTATCAATCCAGAAGAAATAAAAACCTTTAGTCAATAAAATAATAATAATAATGGATAGTTGGTAGAGAATTGCTGTAATTAAAATAGCATGATTGACTTGTAAAGAGTACATCAACTTGTAACTCGACTATACTCGTTAATGAGCAAGGAGGAGTGAGCAGCGGGAGATAATATTATTCGAGTGGTCGGTATTACTTCAGATACTGATCGGAATGATTAGAAATAAATAATTGTTGCAGCGGAATACCCGAGTTGGTTAATTGATAATCCCATTATCGTACTGGGAACTGTAAACGTCGGGTAAATTGAATTTACCGTCAACGATCGGCGGTTTAAACCAAATTCAACCCGTTTCACTCTGCTGCTGCTACGATAATTAGAGAATCGGTCTCCGGTAATGAGAAACTGCTGTAATCATTAAGTCGCGAATTTTCCGGTCCTGGAAAAGGACTTTCTCTTCTTTTTTTTTTATTACTTTCCTCCGCGCACTCGGAAAAACTCAATGGAGAAAATAAAAGTTTAAGTCAGCGTTTAACGGTGACCTACTTGCGGATTTTTACTCTTATTTCAGAATCATTTGAATTAATACCGAGCCCGGTCGCTTACCTGCTACTTCGGTGATGCGATCATCCACCAAGGCTTCGCGGGCTCTATCACTCGTTTCTACCCTGGATTTGCATCTGCGAATAAATAAATAAATATATTTAAATAAACCGGTTTTTTTTTTTTAATAATATTTTTGAAGTGAAACTTCTTCATTGAAGTATGAGAAAAATTTTAAAGCAATGTAAAAAAAATCCGTCACGATTTTCAATTACGCGCCATGTTGTTTTTTTTTTTCATCAAAGTTCAGAATAGCGACGTAAAGAATAAATCTACACGGAAAGATCAAGATGACACTGGATATCATCTCAGATTATATTTTGTGAAAAAAAATTTCAGATAGTAGCTAGTATAATCCAGATAACAATGAGTATAATCCAGATTACAATGAGTATAATCTAGATATCACGCAGTATAATCTGCATTTTTTTAGCTACAATATGAAATTTTTTTTCACCACAGATATCACTGACTATAATCTGGGATGATATCCAGTGTCATCTTGTTTTTTCCGTGTAGTAAACATTATTAAATCTAAAAACAATTAAAAAAACAAATTATATAATAATTTAAAAATCAAATAAAACACAATTAGAAAATAAAAATATCTATACGAATATTTTTTTTAATTATTCGTTTCTAATAATTTATTCATTCATTTTGAATTCTATAAAATCATTGCATATCTACAAGATTAACTGTCGTCTTATAATTTAGTTGTATTACTTTAAGTAAATAATTGCAATTATTTACTCATAACTTGTGTAATTAAGTAAGTTATTAAATATCTGCTTTGAATTATTTTTACTAGTTATTACATGAAATATGAATATTAAAGTTCGTTATATAATTTTTGTAAGCTGATTAACTAATTATTAGATTAAATAATGGCAGAGTCTAAATAATGACAACAATGCCAATAATGATGTGATCATAATTGATGAAATACAATAATTATAATAAGAGCAATGACAAACGGAATTACTCATATTATTTGTATGCATGTCTATAATACTAAAATAGCTTTAATTTAATACGGAAAAAAATTTTTTTAAGCCTTATCGACCCAATTTCTGTGAAGTTGTAATTGAAATAGTAAAAAAAAGATACGTCATAAAGAAGTTTCACTTCTTACCTGTGTACTTTGGTACACAGACATATTTTTTTTGCTTACTTTACTTTACTCTCCCCGCTCGAGAGATGGTGCGGGCCTAATTCAAGGCGTAGAGTCGATATCGTTGTCACTAATCGATCTCGATGAATTATTGTCCTCGTGGAGTCGGCTTCGACCTAAAAAAAAAAAAAAAAACATGGCTTTAAAAAAATATTTTTTTAAAAATGAATTTTTTATCACCAAAATAGGGTAAATGCACCAATTATTGACCGATTAAGGTTTTCTTTTTCTGTACTAAGCTACAAAAAAACTATTAACTTATCAAGTACAATTTGTAATGGATTTTATTAAAGTTAAATACTTAATTAATAATAATTAATAACTATTTATAATAAAAATTAACAAAATTATATTAATTTTGATATTTAAATCTTAAAATACTAAAATCACCAATTATTGACCGAAGAAACCCAATAAATGACCAACCGTTCTCCAATTAATTTACCGCTGAAATAATTATAAGTAATTTTGTAAACTACATGTCTGTAATTAAATTTGTTCAGTACTTTTGAAGTATTAACGACATTTTTAACAAAACTAAACTTACAATATAATTTTAAATCGAACTTTTTTATAAAATAATATAAAGAATAGTAATAATTAACATAAAGTCACATTTCTTTAGGTCACAAGTAATCACAAATTCATTTTGAAGACGATAGTTCTTCTGATTCACTTGAAATTTTTTTATTCTTTTTCTTTTTTTTATTTTTTTTTTTTTTCAATTTAAGCTTTTTCACTAGCTTGTAACTCATTTTTTTTTTTTTTTAATTGCTTAGCAATTTTTTTTTTTAATAATTCGTTCCTTGATACAACCGTTCACTAAAAAAATTAGAATAAAATAAAATTTAATAATCAAAAAAGATTTAATGGTTGGTCACGTTGTAAACAAACTCAGAATATTTTTTTTAAAGCTATAATCACTGCACAATGAATTGCGTAATTTTTTATTATGATGATTAAATGCCATATTTTTTAATTTTAATATTTAAAGAAAAAAAAACCTTTGTAAATTCTTAATTAATTAACTTTTTTATACATCGGTCAACTAATTGGTGACTGGTCAACAACTGGTGCATTTACCCTATTCTCAATTTAATTTAATCTTTTTTTTGAGCACAAAAATGGTGACAAAAAAAAATAAATCTACTTTTTATTATCCCAGATTTTCTATTAATTATTCATTTCTTTAAAAAGCTTTTAAATTTTTCTGCTGACCAAACTTTTCTTAATTATTCCACTAATTGGCGCTCTCGACACTGATCATTATTTTTCTCAATTATTTAATAATTCTCATATTTTCTCTATTAAATAAAAAATAATCAGCTTACTTCCACTCGTTCAACGTCTAAGAATGAGTTTTCTCTCCAATTAGATAATATAGATTTTTTTATTTTTTTTTCTTCGTAAATAATATAGCAATTAAATGTTCCTCACTCGGTGGAATGATGGCCAATGTTTATAGAGCGAATCAATTAGTTGAGCTTAAAGCTCAAGAAAAAAAATTATCCCGATTATGATAAAAAATGTTGCTGAGAGATTTAATAAGAAAAGCCGTTCTTACGTTGATTGGAGCTTTAGCTCATTAACTCAATCTGTACTCTTCTTTAAGTAATGACTTTCAATAAATTGTCTTTTCTTATTTCAGTAATAATAATAAAAAAAAATTACTATTAAAGCCTTTGGAATTTTTTGTATTGAAAAATTAATAATTTAAAATTTACTAGCAACCTTACAGTCACTATGTGACTGCCGTGACTTGTGAACTATAAATAATTAAAATTTTGCTTTATTAAATAATGACTTTTATTAAATTGCACTGTACTTTTTTAACTATTGACGTTTTTAAAGATATAAGCTCATCCCGATCTTACACTCATCAAGAGCTTTCATTTGAGTACCTACATGCATTTTAATATATTTTTCATAAATACATATATATAAATATATGAAAAATTGATGTGGGTACGCAAATGAAAGGTATCGATGAGTGTAACATCAGGATGAGCTCATATCTTTAGAAATCTCAGTAGTTCACAAGATACAGGATAATTTCTTAATTATTGACATTTTTAAAGATATAAGCTCATCCCAATGTTACACTCATCAAGAGCTTTCATTTGAGTACCCACATGTATTTTGATATATTTTTGATATATACATATATATATATATATATATATATATATATATATATATATAAATATATATAAATATATAAATATATAAAATATATGAAAAATTGATGTGGGTCTTTAAATGAAAGGTCTTGATGAGTGTAACATCGGAATGAGCTTATATCTTTGAAAATCTCAATAGTTCACAAGATATCTGTTAAATTGCACTGTACTTTCTTAACTATTAACGTTTTTAAGAATATAAGCTGATCCCGATGTTACACTCATCAAGAGCTTTCATTTGAGTACCCACATGCATTTTGTTATATTTTTCATATATACATATATATAATATATATAAAAATATATGTTAAATTGATGTGGGTACTCAAATGAAAGGTCTTGATAAGTGTAACATCGGGATGAGCTTATATTTATAAAAATGTCAATAGTTCACGAGATACAAAGTCATTTCTTAATTATGTATCTAAAGATAGAGCATTTTCGAATGCAGCCTAAATAATTATCATCATACATTTATTATTGGTGAGAATGATATGAAATCATGAAAAGACTTTTCCAACGATACTAAATTTAATCATAAAAACCCATTTATATCATATAAATACACTGGCCACAAAATTGTACATATTCTCTTAATAATATAGATAAATTTTTAGAATAATAATTACTAATGAAGATTAATAATAGTAATAATAATTAACCTCAACATTGTTGATGTACCACGTGATTTTAGCGGGAGGATGGGACTTCTCGCTGGTGCAATTGAGTGACAAAATGTCACCGCTGGCATAAAACGCCTCCTTTCCGGTGATCTTTGGTGTATTGGATGGCATAACTGTCAACATAAGCAACCTCATACATATTTAATAATTTAGAATTTTATTTCTGTGAGTTCAAACAGAACACAGAACACAGGAGGGAGAGCATAAGGTAATGAGCGACGAGATTGAATAAAAAGATTTCTTTTTTCATTAATTATTTGCATTAACCGGTTTGGATTTACTTCATGCAAAGCGCTATTAAAACTGGAATCTCAATTAAGTTGCAACTCGAGGGCATTTTTATCCTATATTTATACCATGCAACGGAACTCTCTGGGTTATGGATCGTCCAATTATTCGTGCTCATTAAAAGAAATATATTTTAGTGGGGAAAATTCCGCTTGCTTAATTTTTCTTAACACGAAAAATCTCAATATTTTTAGATTTTTTTTTCAATTGTAATAATTTTAGTTTTTTTTTTCAGTAATTATAACAATAATAGTAATAAAATACCGGAAATGGTCCAGAATTAGAAATTTGTAATAAAAAATTAATTTAAAAAGTCTTCTTCTTTTATAAAATTTTCCAATAATAAAAACACTTTTTAATGTCAGAATAATATTGAAAAATTTTTTTAATATTAAATAGTAATTTTTAAAATACACAGAAAAATTAATTTATTTGATTAAAAAAATTTTAATATAATTTTGAAGCAAAAAAAAAGTTATATTAAGCCAATTAACTTGGTTCAAAAAATTTAATTTCATCAAAATAATTTTTTTTTTTTAATAAAAAAATATTTTTTGCGTATAATTTATAAATTTTTAATTTTCACATCCCAAATTTTGTCATAATTTTTCAATTCTTAATTGTAAGCAATTCCTTTAATTCACTTAATAATTATTCCTTTAATTTATTTTTTATCAATTAAACAGCAGACAAATCGATGGTTTTCTGACGCAATTTCGTATCTGAAAAATGACAATTTTAGAGATGAGGTAAAAAATCGCTTATAAAAAATTAATACTCATCTAAAAACAATATTTATTAATTGTATTTTTTAAAAATACTATCGTAATTATCATTAATCTGGTTAATATTTTTTTTCAGTAACGCGTTTATAATTAATTATTAATCTTCAAAAATCAAGATACGTGGTAGCGTTAGAAAATCCTCGAAATGCATAACATAAGGACCGCATTAAAATTTCACCCTCGAAAGGTGTTTAAAATAAAGGGTCGTCTTGAATGCGGAAACAGTTTCACAGTTTCCCAGCTTGCAGACCCGAATAACCTCGTTACAAATTAACAGCCCCGATTCGACGTCTTTAGTACAAGCTTTAAATGAAATTGGAGTGAAATAATCAATACGGATGGCCATAATACCCTTAGAGATAAAGAGAGATGACGGTGGCGAGAAGATAGGATTTATTTATGTATTTTAGTCGGGAAATGTGTACACAAGCGACATTTTTTAGACGGCTACAACGGTTCCATCGTAAACACGTCGACGATCTCGTGCGGTCACGATACGAGTGAAGGAGTTGTAGTCACCTAGATTCGATACTCATATATATTTATATGTATGTATGTAATGTCTATCTCTCTATCTCTCTATCTATATCTGTCCGAGTACGAGAGAAATAAAATAAAAAGGGAGAAAACACATTGGAGATAAGGTGGACAAATTGCTTACGATCGATTGCCGGACGCTCATGATAATTGCTTCCCGATAAGCGATTCTACTTCAACATTACTTTTTTTTCCGCCGAGTTTTTTCCCCGGCTCCAATTAATCCAGGGGATTTTTACCTTTTACTTTACTTACCGACTACCTCCATATACGCCTCGCCGTAAGTTGATGCAAAGTGTGGAGCCTCCGCGCTCACCTCGCATTTATACACGCCAGTGGTGTCCAAGTTCACCCGCTGGAGGATCACGCGCTGCCCATCTGAATTCCGATGCTGAAATTCATAATTTTATTTTTAAAAAACTTAAGGTAGTTTGATCGTCGCATTCCGAGGTCAAATTAATAGACATTTTTTTTTCTTTTTTGCAAGAGATCACTCGAAAAATAGTATAAAATATAAAATTATTTCTAATCAGAATTTAATTGATTAAATTCAATTCATAATTATGGTCAAATAATTATAATAATATAACTATTAAAATATCAACTGACAAGTACTGGGCTGTCACAAAACAATAACAACTGTTATAGATTATGTAAGGTCGGTACACGGTGAGAAATTTCCATTATTTTTTATTCTGCATGGATTTTAGATATTACAATGGTGCATATTATTAGTGAACCTTATTGACTCAGAATAAAATTTTACAATGGCCCATAGTAATTTCCGAAACAAATGAAATCAGACATAGTAAATGGTAGAAATTGAAATGTACCATAGTAAAATGAAATATGCAATAATTTAAATTTCCGAATGTACTATAGCAAAAAAAATAAGAAAACGTTTGTAAAAAATAAAAAATTTTAGAGTAAAAAATGTTTTTAGCAATCAAAAAAAATATCAAACCAAACAAGATTTTTTTTGTTTGCAATAATTTTTAAAAATATTTTTTTAAAATATAGTTTTTTTTATTTTTTTTTTCATTTTTAACAATAAACGTAGGATTTATTTTGGCAGTTAATTTTATTATGAATAATTATAAACACAATATATAACTTTTAAATTATTTTTTATTATTATTAGAAGTGTCGGTTGCAGGTTAACCATCAAATGTTTGTTTTCATTTTAATTTTTCACGGTAAATTATTAAATATTTTATTATTTATGAATCTTACAAATTTTCATTAACTATTCATGTGTTGATGGATTTATAAACTAATATTTATTTAAAACTTAATGTTTATTGCAATTTTCATAACACCGTTAACCACTACTGATAGCGTCTGTAGACTTATGTTGACAAAACAAAGCAGCACGAAAAAATGAAAGAGCGCGCGTCGCGACTGACGCGCATACGTTTACTATGGGACATTTGAAAATTTCATAGTCACAATTTTAAATTTAAACCGAGTACACGTGACTAAATGTGAAACTTTTTTATAAATTTTTATTGTCGACTGAGCAACAGAAATTTTACTATGGAACTATAATGAAAAGTTTTAAACACACTAACAGTTTTTGTTCTGTCAGTTTACGAAAATTTTTTATATATGTTTATGTAACAGTTGCATGGTCAAATTTACTATGGTCCCTAGTAAATATTGATTGGTACAATATGATATTCTTAAATTTTTATGGTAATATTTTGAATTGAGTCATTAAGGTTCAGTCTTATTATGTATGCATAGTAAATTTCTACAGAAATTTCTCACCGTGTACTTAAAACAGTTGCTCACGGTGTTCATTTATTGTTTAAATTTGCAAATATCACTTCAATATATTAAATCTGCTATAACTTACGTGAACTTTTAATGTATGTTTAATAACAGTTTATTTTAATGCAAAAAATTTTATGATTATATTTAAATTTCAAATTTGCCGCGCACCGAGAAGTCGCCATTTTTTCCCTAATAAAGATGGGGGAGTAATGTCTCCGACAAATAACAAAGATAGAAACCAATTTTTGATATTAAAAAATTAATGAAATGAAAACTATGTGGTAAATCGTTATCAAATTTTGATAGAATATGTATGAAACATTGTTCTATCTATTGGAAAGTTTTTTTTATTGGGTCAAGTTGGCTGATTTTTTATAAATCCTCCATTTCCGGAGTTATTGAACAAGGACACTCATAAGAGACCGTGTATTTTTCCAAAACTTTAATTAATTATATCTCTTAAACGGTGAGGTAAAAAAATCTGATTTTTTTTCTATAGATGTATTAAATCATAATCTTTCGAAAGAATATAAAAAAATATGGGGTCAAGTTGAAGTCATTTGAAGCCCAAACTACCTTAAATCGGCTTTTTCCTCAATTTATCTTGTCTAATTTGACGAATTAAATGCTTGGAGCATTTAATTCGCTCTTTTATGAATAATGATTAGTTTTGGGTGAAAGTTGAACTTTTGATTCGCGTCTTTACCAACCCATTAGAGAATATTTAAGTACTGAGCCTTCATTCATTGCGGTTTTTTAAAGTTTTAAGCTCGAAATAATTAGCGCTGTTTTTACTGTTGCTCTAAAGTATGATAAGAATAAAAATAATAATAATTAAGTCGCATTAAAAATGTCAAAAGGGCTATTACCGCAGCTGAATAGAATTTTATGGCAAAAAGCAAGATAAAAAAATTTTTTTTTTGCCATTTATATTAAAATTGTTCAAAAATTTATTTAATAAATTTGACAATTTAAGACGGAATTTTTTTTTGTCGATTTTTAGCTTTCAGAATGCGAAGTACAGAATTAATAAAAATTGTTGTGAGTTTTAAATAAAATTCTGTAATTTTTTCATTTAATAAAATTAAATGCCGAAATATATTTCGGTCTATTAAAGAGGGAGAATATTTATTTATTAATTATGAAATATTGGTAGAGAATTATTAGATATAATAAAAAAATATTTGATAAAATAAATCAAAGAGTTGTTGATGTAGAAAAAAAATTGATAAATGTTATTAATCAGTGAAATTCACGAGATATAAAAATACAATATGTTTGAAAATTGTTCAAAAAGAGTATGTAAAATTTTTTTAAAAATAATAATAATAATAATAATAATAACAAAAATATCGTAATTTAGAGACTCAGTTGCTCAGAGTTGTTTATATTTTATATTTATCTGAACATCTATCACTCCTCACGTGGAGCTTCTCTTTAAAGATATTTGTTCTGAAACGTATATTACATCGGTTTTTATTCCAGCATCTCAATCTCTATTTATCTCTATCCCAATATTTATTTTTTCAGCTTATTCCTGAAACCTGTCGGTGTGCAATAGACATGCAGATCAAATAGACAACGTGTAAATTCATTCACCAAACCTCGATTTTTATTTTTATTGTTGTTTAGTCTGTACTATTTTATTCTTAAAAAGATTTGCGCAGAATTTATTTTTAATAAAAAAAAATAACCAAAAAATAAATAAACCACATTGTTAAAAAAAGTAACGAAGCGGTAGAAACATTTTTTTATTTTATTGTAATAGAAAATAAGATTTAATTCGATTGATTGTTATTTTGCACGGAATTGTTCTCCGAGTTTTTATTATTTAATTTTTTATTTTTCCGTCTATATGTAATATAATATAGTAAAAAAAAACTCAGTTAAATACTTAGTCGAGAGTTAATTGCTTTAAATATTTATTCTGGGAATTTATTTAGTAGATATTTTTTTAATAAAATTACCAATAAAATTAATCATAAAAAAAATTCTCACATTTACTTTTAATAATAATAATAAAAAAAATCGTTTTAAGTTTTGCAGCTAAACGTTTTACTTGTTTTCAACAAAATTATGTTGACTGTTTTTTTTTAACAAATTGCAGGAAAACAGCAAAGAAAATAGATACTATTATAAAATATATCTCGGTTGTACATCAAAGCATCTGATAAAATTTCAAACGTTAAAATATTTTTTTTCTTTATAATTGCTCGGGGTATTTTTCAAACTTAACATTCCTCCCGACCTTCCAGCATTTTTTTTATCGTTTGTAATTTGCATTTCTTATTTTTGCAATAAAATTTATTAATAAAAATCGTCAAATATTTCCAAGTTATTTATTTTTAAATTAAAAAAAAATAAATAAATTTAAATTATTATTTTCTTTAAATTAAGATGAAATTATCCGCTCTTGTAAAATTTATTGATAAATTGAATGTTTAATTGCAAATAATCAATATAAAAATTTCTTTATCAGTAAAAAAAAAATATACTATAAAAAAATAAAAGTAAATATTTAGATTAATTTAAAACAACCTCTGTAAGTATTCATGCTAAAATGAAGATGTAAAAATAATGATAAAATAAAAAAGGCATCAAGTACGAACGAAAAAAAAAAGTATAAAGCAGAGGTTTATTTTTATTGCCGCTTTGAATATGCGACTTTATTATACACGACTACGTCGGTGTACGTTTGGCGAATAAATTGAAATATTTTATGCAGACAACCCTCGGGCGCGAGTGCCTCCACATTACGCCAGAAAGACGGGGAAGTTTGAATAAAATAAAAAGAGTTGAATGGCGACGAGAGCTGGAGAGGAGAAGAAATGATTGTGGACTGCACTACTACTATAGTATAAGTATCTACAGTACTGATGCAGTAATATAAGGCACGCGTGCCCGGCCCAGACGAAAATCTTGCTCCTTCTTCTTTTCCTTCATTCCCAATAAAACATTTTCTGTATCGTTTTCCGCTTCGAGAAACCTCATCGCCGGCAAAAAGAATAGAACTGACGATTCTACGTAAACTCGATTACGCGAGTTTCGATACCATTGAGATATTTTGTTAAAATTGCTCGAGGATCCGGAGGAGAGATAAAAATTTAAGAGAAATAAAAAAAATATATAAATATGTCTGTGTGTGTAACGTAATGCTGAGAGTTGAGAGAAAATCACGCTATAAAAAATTGTCAGCTATCATTTTTTAAGTCTCTGATTTTTTACTGCTGAGCTAGGTATTTTTTAATGGAAAAAAAAATTTTAATGTTGACAATTACGGAGAGAATTTTGAGTTCAATTATTATCATTTTTACTCAAAATTCGAGAATATAAATAATTAACTAGTAAAAAATTTTTTGATAGCAAAATTAAGACTTGGCAGGCTTAATTTTGTCGTATATAATTTTTTGATTAAAATAGTTCCAAAAGTATCCGACAGGTGGCGCATGATCGCTAAATTTTCTCAATAGAAGAGAGTTTAATTTTAAAATATAAACAATACATTCAATTTTTAGGTTTTTTAGAGATTATCACAGTATTTAATTAACAATTATGAAAAAAATTATTTGTAATTATATACAAAGCCTCACATTAAAATTGAGCTTGACAAAAAATTTTTTTTTATGAAAAAAATAATATATTTATTGTGTTGTTTTCTGATATCAAAATTAAGACTTAACAGGCTTAATATTGTCATATATAATTTTTTTTTACAAAAATAGTTCTTAAATTATCCGACAGGTGGCGCATGATCGCTAAATTTTCTCAATAGAAGAGAGTTAAATTTTAAAATATAAATAATACATTCAATTTTTAAGTTTTTTAGAGATTATCACAGTATTTAATTAATAATTCTAAAAAAAATTATTTTTAATTATATATAAAGCCTCACATTAAAATTGAGCTTGTCAAAAAATTGTTTTTCATGAAAAAATATAGTATATTAAATGTGTTGTATATTTTTTTAATTATTAAAAAATTTTTTTTACTCACGTCAACTTTGATTCCATCGACTTGATAAATGTGTTGGCTTTTATCCGTATTAACATACTTATAAAACTCTTCATTGTCTTTGTACCAAAGCACCGAATAGAGTTTTTCTGTTTCCAAATCGTACCTGAAACCAAGAGAATTTATCCTAATTAATATTTTAATCCTCAAGGGGAAAACTTCAGTAAATTGATTCGGTAAAATCCTCAAGAATTTATGTAATAATTGGATAGCCTGTAAAAGTTGTAAAAGCTCAGCATCGAGTTTCAGAAAGTATCGATAAATTTAGCGGTTTCAAGAGTCCAGCTCGACAATGAAAATGTTTAAGCCGCTGAGCGGATTTAAGTAGGGCAATTACAAATGTCATGAAAATAAAATGACTGGCATTAAAAGTTAAGAAAAAAAAAATTTCTGTGATTTAATAGTTGAGCGGAGAGTTTATAAAATATTTAAATAAAGTTACAGCGTAAGTTACTCGAGCAAGTATTGAGCAGCGGATATTAAAATACTGCAGTAACAAGTTGTACTCAGGTGCTTTAATAAGTTTTCCGTCAGGTTTCGAGTAGTTAAACTCGGATGACAACTTCAATTGGTTATAACTCCGTTTCAAACGCACAACTCACTGATTCAATTTCGCCATGCGACTATCGATTCTCATTTCTCATGAATATTCTCCACTGAATACATCCAACACTATATGTACATGACAATTACCTATGTATATGTATAAGTAGAGCGGCGTTAAGTAGAGCACCGCCTAATGGGCATCTTAATGGATTAATGGCTTTCGAATTGTGAATAAATTTCCCAAGACAAATGTAAGGATTTATTTATCCGGTTTTTGGGTTACTGGACGACAATTATTAATAATTAATCACTTGCACATTTATTTTCAAATATTTTATTATTTTAAAGAAATGAAAATTTTTTATCTTTTTAATTTCATAAAATTTACACAGAAAAAAAGGTTCACTTGAGCCAAGAAAATATTTTTCTTCCTAATTATTTTCTTGAGCGAAAAAAAATTTTTTTGACACAAGAAATTTCACTTATTTCAACAAAATTAATTCTTTTGCTTTTAGAAATACGTATCTTAATCCAAGAAAATTTATTTAAGTCAAGAAAATCTTGTTTTGAGAAAATTCAGGCTCTTGCTCCAGAAAATTTAGTTCTTGATAGAAGTAAATTTTCTTGCCTTGAAAAAATTTCTCTCTTGCTCCAAAAAATTAAATATAAGGATAGAAGTAAATTTTCATTAATATTTTCATTCATTAACATGTCAAATGGAAAGATCAAATAATATTTCATCATTTTTTTTCATTCAATATGTATAATTGCACGTTAAAAAAATATAAAATGGGTATCAAATATTCAAGAGAAAAATTTTCTCAAGGTGAAAAAATTTTTTTCTCAGCTGAAGTAGGTGGCGCTGCTTCCCTAAAGTATCTAAAATCTTGATCAAATATAAAAATTAATTGTATCAAGTATTTATGATAATTTGAATTAAGAAAAAATTACTTCCACCAAGAATAGAATTTTAAGAAAAATATTTACTTCGGCCTTCCTTCAGGCATCCGAAAATTTTCTTGAACCAAGAATTTTGTTCTCCAGTCAAGAAATTTTTCTTTCTGTGTAGTATTTCTTGTCAGGAAAAATTCCATATTTTTCCAATTTCATTCAAATAATAGAATACTAGATCAAGATTGTATTCAAGGAACTGCAGGCACAATATTTTTTATTATGTTTTAAATTTACAAAAGAACGACAGGATATTTTATAATTAAATGTTGATTTTAAAATCTGTACAAAGCAATTCATTTTTTTTTTTCTTTCATTAAAGTTCCTTAACATCATACTAAGTATAAAAATTAATATGTCATTAATTACACAGAAAATAAAAATTGTAATATTTACAATTTATAAAATTTAACTAATAATTTTTAAAAACTTCTTTATTTTAATTAATTTCCTTTGATTTAATAAAAAAAATCTAATTTTTTGTTCAAGAGTTTTTTTCCTTGAATCAAGTTAATTTTTTTTAGGTCCATAATTCTCCCTTTTCACTCTAATTATTCTCTTTATACTCCGTATTATATAAAATCTCTTTAATGGATCTGCTCCAGCAGAATACAATATCTCATGGATTAAATAATATAATGTTGAAACAAGCTATTAAAATAGTCATGGTACAACAGCAAGCATATCGATCACTGCAAAAATATCCAGTCCCTTATAAAATATTCGTGAGATGGTGATAATGCCAGCATATCCTTTTGTGGGCTGTCAGAGTGGACATCTATACTGATGTTCTTATTCCCACGGGTATTCCGGTAATGCTACTGCCATTGCTGTTACTATACATACCCAACTTCCACTCCTAAGTTTCGTAACTTCCAGCTCAACACAATATGACGTGTCTTCAAAGACTTGCACCACTATCACATCTCTCTGATTCAACTAAATCTCTCTATCTCTACCTGGTAGTTTGTACAAGGGAGTACAACTAGAAGTATCATCATTCTAATATGCCTGCAGTAAATCATAAGTAAATCATAGCTGACAATTGTCGCTCACCTCAGCTCGAACCAAAGGTACTTGTTCTGAAGAGGGAGTAAATGTAGATGTGAACTTTAGATACAAGTTATATAAACGGATGGTACTTTCATGATTATTATTACCACTAATTCATTTTTAACAAAATTTATTTTTTCTTTTTTGAACAAAATCTATATTATTAAAAGAAGTCATATAATAGAATCGGTTTTTTTTTTAGTGAAATTTAGTGTCATTGCAAAGGTCTTGATTTGAATTTGTGCCTTTTCAAGGTTTCATATTATTCTCGACCTAGTCAATTTACTATGATAAGTATTTAGGCTGCATTTGAAAATGCTCTATTTCTAAATACATAATTAAGAAATGACTTTGTATCTCATGAACTATTGACATTTTTAAAGATATAAGCTCATCCCGATGTTACACTCATCAAGACCTTCCATTTAAGTACCCACATCAATTTTTCACATATTTTATATATATATATATATATATATATATATATATATATATATAGCTATATATATATATATATATATATATATATATATATCAAAATGCATGTGGGTACTCAAATGAAAGTTCTTGATGAGTGTAACATCGGGATGAGCTTATATCTTTAAAAATATCAATAATTAAGAACTGACATTGCTATCTTGTCAATTAATGATATTTCTAAAGATATAAGCTCACCCCGACATTATACTCATCGAGACCTTTCATTTGAGTACCCACATCAATTTTTCATATATTTATATATATTATATATATGTATATAAGAAAAATATATTAAAATGCATGTGGGTACTCAAATGAAAGTTCTTGATTAATGTAACATCGGGATGAGCTTATATCTTTAAAAATATTAATAATTAAGAAATTACTTTGCATCTTGTGAAATATTGACATTTTTAAAAATATAAGCTCATCCCGATATTGCAGTCATTGAGACCTTTCATTTGAGTACCCACATCAATTTTTCATATATTTTATATATTTATATATATGTATATATGAAAAATATACCAAAGTGCATGTGGGTATCCAAAAGAAAGCTCTTGATGAGTGTAACATCGGGATGAGCTTATATCTTTAAAAATATCAATAATTAAGAACTGACATGCTATCTTGTCAATTAATGATATTTTTAAAGATATAAGCTCACCCCGACATTATACTCATTGAGACCTTTCATTTGAGTACCCACATCAATTTTTCATATATTTATATATATTATATATATGTATATAAGAAAAATATATTAAAATGCATGTGGGTATTCAAATGAAAGCTCTTGATGAATGTAACATCAGAATAAGCTCATGTCTTTAAAAATGTCAATAGTTAAGAAAATACAGCGCAATTTAACAAAAGTCATTATTTAATCAAGCAAAATTTTATTTATTTATAGTTCACAAGTCACGGCAGTCACATAGTGACTGCATGGTTGCTAGTAGTTATAATTTTACAAAGAGTGAAATTGAACAAAAAAATTTTTTTACGAATTGTTAATTAAAAAAAAGATTAAATAATAACCCGTGAAAAAATTTTCCAATGGACCTATACATGCATATGTAATTTTTTTTTATATCTTAATAAAAAATTTTTTTCACCTGCTTACATTACAAAAACTATAGTGTTTATTCCCTCTATGATACACTTAAAGATCTGTTACGAATTTAGCCACATAGAGATGTATCAGCGTTGGTAGCGAGTTTGTTGGCAGCAGCGTTGAGCAATGTAACCCGCTCCCGGAGAAATGTTGTACTGAGAAACCCTCAGTGGAATTGGGGCGCTCATTGTAAAAGGGATGTAACCACAGTTAGCCTCGCCCGGTTTAGCCCAATTTGGAATCCAGTGTCGTGGGATTGATTTGCATCCTTCGGCTCATTTGTCGGGTCATGTCTAGGGGGATTCCGTAGACGGTTTCTGTTCTCGAGAGCCTTCTCTCATCAAGTTCTTGTATTCCAAAGAGAATTATACATTTCTGTTATATCTTTAGCCGTAGCTTTGTACTTGTTTCAAACTCTCATGTAATTCTTTCCCTGTTATGCTTAAAGTACTTTGTTTGCTTAAATTACTTTTGTTTGCTTTTGTTAATTATCGGCTTTTCTTGTTTTTAAACTTACAGATTAGATGGTGATTTAATGCCGGCTTATCGCTATCGTTCGTTCGTGGATTTTTAATTTGCAATTATTTCTTCAATCAGAGAGAGGAGTGGGAGCAAAAGATATATTCTTGTTTAAAACTTTTCCTTTTATTAGTGTAATATTGAGATGAGAAAATTTTTAATGAAGAAAATGTATCTTTATTATAATTAATTATGACAAAAATTTTTTATCTCAATTTAAAGTTAAAAAGTGAAGCTATTTAATGACTTTTTTTTTTTTATTAAAATGATGGCTCATTCTATGAAAAAGACATTTAAGAATTTTACAGCCTCCATACCAGTAAGTCTATAAAAAATATTTAGTCTCATCTTGCTGCGGGCACGTATTAAATTTCGCTTAGATCTCTTTAAAATCAACTTTTACAGGCCTTTAAACTCTGAATTGATTTTTAAAGCGGATCATATTACACAACCAGAATACGGGTTTATTCTCTTCACTGCTATTCTCTTCACTTTTAAAGATTTGGTAAAATTCAACGTCTGTGATAAGTAATTTAAATAATTACGCTTATGCACAGAGAAAAATTAATTATACTACCTACTATATAAAAATAGTAACTCCTACTATCTAAAATGGTAATAAAATTAATTAGTAACAAAATAATAGGTGATATCATTGACAATTGTAATAGTTACTATTAATAATGGTAATGATTACTATCAAAAATAATAATTGTAATTATTATAAATTATAACTGTTACAATCGAAGATGGTAACTGTAACCATCTCAGATTGTAAAAATTCTGAAAGAAAAAATAATATAAGTTTACTTAATTAAATCTTTTATTTACATCCATATTTTAGCTAATGTACATTTTTTTCTTTGAAATATTAAAATATTTTAAATTCCCTTATTAAATATTTATTAAATAATTCCCTTCATTAAAAATTAATAATTGCAACACTGTGATACATAACTATCGGGAAACTTTTCGTCTATATTACGTATTTATTTATTTGTTTGCATTATTAAACTTGTTGGTCGAGCAGACGTATTAATGAATAAAACTTTTATTTTTACAAATAATTAACAGTAATTAATACTGTAATATGCCAATAATAATAAATAAATAATAATAATAATAAAGTTTTAATCTAAAAAATGTCTCTTATATTTTATAGAAAATTCTCGAGAAATAATTAATGCGGAAAAAAAGCGTAAAAGTGTGAGTAAAAATGAGTGTTTGTAAAATTTGTCGTCGAAAATCAGTAAGAGTCATTAGGTAGATAGAGGGCGGCTTTTGAGAGTAGAAGCCAGGATAGGAATATAATATACAGATATCGCGACAGAAGAGCGACGGAAAATGAGCCGGAGCTCAACTCATTGAACGGCTCACAAGAATGTGTACAAGAGCTTGACAAGAGTTTGGCATATCAACGACGAAGAATACATGCCCGGGATGATAAACTAATTTGCAATTCATACGACGTGGTCTACATCAAATATGTGGATTATGCATAAGACGACTCGAGTACCGAAACGTGACATAAGTTGAAAACATTATGCCAAATTATCGTTTTCATACACTCATTTATTAATTACTAGATATTATTTGTAGGGCCAAATGGAAAATAGAGTAAAGAATTTAATTCATAAATAATCCAGGATAGTCATATGATAAAATCGGTTTTTTTAAAGTGAAATTTGATGTCATTGCAAAAGTCTTGACTTAAATTTGTGTCTTTTCAAATTTTTATTTCATTCGCACCGATAATCAATTTATTATAATAAGTATTAAGGCTGCATTCGAAATTGCTCTATTTCTGAATACATAATTAAGAAATGACCTTCTATTTTGTAAAATATTGACATTTTTAAAGATATAAGCTCATCCCGATATCACACTCATCGAGACCTTTCATTTGAGTACCCACATCAATTTTATATATATTTATATGTATTATATACAGGTATTCAAATGAAAGCTCTTCATGAGTGTAACATTGGGATGAGATATCTTTAAAAATGTCTATAATTAAGAACTGACATTGCTATCTTGTCAACTAATGATATTTTTAAAAATATAAGTTCACTCCGATATTTTCTCATCGAGACCTTTCATTTGAGTACCTACATCAATTTTTCATATATTTATATATATATATATATATATATATATATGAAAAATATATCAAAATACATGTGGGTACTCAAATGAAAGCTCTTGATGAATGTAACATCGGGATGAGCTTATATTTTTAAAAATATCAATAATTAAGAACTGACATTGCTATCTTGTCAACTAATGATATTTTTAAAGATATAAGCTCACTCCGATATTACACTTATCGAGACCTTTCATTTGAGTACTCACATCAATTTTTCATGTATTTATATATATATATATATATATATATATATATATATATGTATATATGAAAAATATATGAAAATGCATGTGGGTACTCAAATGAAAGCTCTTGATGAGTATAACATCGGGACGAGCTTATATCTTTAAAAACGTAAATATTGAGGAAAATACAGTGCAATTTAACAAAATTCATTATTTAATAAACCAAAATTTTAATTTTTTATAGTTTACGGCAGTCACATAGTGATTGCAAGTGCAAGGTTGCTAGTTATTATTTATTGAAACATTTATCCGACAAATTCAATAGATTTAATTACTTTATATACAATAAAATAAATCTCAATCATTCATGCGACCGGAAATCGGACTGCTTACATTCCACTTTCAAAGCCAAGGACAAAATAACAAGTGTTTGTAATATCCGAGCGAGGATAACCTGTAGAGTAATCGATATCTGGCAAACTCTTGAAATAACACTTGAAATTAATATTAATGAAGCCCAGCGGTCAACTGTCGATAAATTCACTTTACTCTACTCGGAAAATGTTTGTTCGAAAATAAATTTAGGCGTCTACTACCTCTTTGAGAATCATTCCCAATTATAAAAAAACATAAACATGAATTTATTATCAAAATATCAAAACAAACTGTAATATTTTGAATAAATTTCCTGTATAATGAAACTGTTGATAATTCAACTGATTTATTTAATTTTTTGAACCTTAATAAATTTACTAAGTGATTAATCTTCATTGTAAAGTAATTAAACAACATATGCAAGTATATATATTTTATATAATAAATCAGAGTGTTCATAAAATGTATATTTTAACTTTAGACATTTTCCACGTACACGTTTCTCTCCAGCAATATTATAATATATATATTATACTTAATTTACTATTCACTTTATCATGATATCACGTCAAGTATTTTAGTTATATTATTAAATATTAATTAATTATTTTTCCCAAATATGGATACATATATACAGTGAATAAGTGCTCGGGTTAAATTAATAGAAGTTTGTATTAATTAAAAAAGAATAAATATGTGTAATTGATAATTGATATTTAAAAATTATTAATATTAATAGAGTAGAAAAAATTTTTTAAAAAGTAATTTTAATAAAAAATTTAAGTAATAATTCAAGTAAAAATAAAAATGTAAATCAATAATTTTTAAATAAAATAAATTTATAAATATGAATAAATTGTTTTAATGAGTAAAATGACATTATAATAGCAACTTAAATTAAAATATTATATAAATTATTAGACAGAATATAACAGCAAGTATTTTAAATAAAATAAACTTCTTATTATCTGGAATATGCTACCTCTGACTTTTCGCAACTGCAAAAAGTGCTGACGCAGAGGTGATTAAATCGACTATATAAATGAAATAAATTTATTCATTTTTCTCCGATCTAAATTCATTTTAAGAATAAATAAAGGTTTAACATAAACAAATAATTTAAAATAATATTTTTCTGTATAAAATAAATAAATTTTGTGTACTAATGCCGCGAAATATTCTATAGCTCCTCAGATGAAAATCTTAGACTCAAATCGGGGATAACGGTTTAATATACAGGCGAGAAGATTGTCGCTGTTCCCATCATGCTACTGCTGGGATATTCTGAGCGTGGGCGTAAGCTCTTGAAAGCTGGAAATATTCAAAGATTGCGGGAGTTTCAGAAGCGAAACTTGCTGAGAAAAGGGAAGGAAAGGAAGTCGACGTGATCGGGAATTTCTGGGCTGCTCTGCGTGAGTGTTGCTTAAATTTTAAGCCCTCGCGTTTCGAACAGTCAAAGGTCCCAGCGCGGTCTTTGTGATATTAATTTTAGAGCTTAATTCTAATTATTCAAAGCTTGGAAAATTTTATTCGTGCACAGTTAAGATGATGAAAAATTTTTTCAATAATAATAATAAAATAAAATTTGGCATTTTAATAGAGACTAGCAACCTTGCAGTCACTATGTGACAGCCGTGACTTGTAAACTATAAATAAATAAAATTTTGCTTTATTAAATAATTACTTTTATTAAATTGCACTGTACTTTCTTAAATATTGACATTTTTAAAGACAAGTTCATTCTGATGTTACACTCATCAAGAGCTTTCATTTGAATACCCACATGTATTTTGAAATATTTTTCTTACATACATATATATAATATATATAAATATATGAAAAATTTATGTGGGTACTCAAATGAAAGTTCTCGATGAGTGTAATGTCGGGGTGAGCTTATATCTTCAAAAATATCATTAATTGACAAGATAGCAATGTCAGTTCTTAATTATTGATATTTTTAAAGATATAAACTCATCTCGATGTTACACTCATCAAGAGCTTTCATTTGAGTACCCACATGCATTTTGATATATTTTTCACATATACATATATATATAATATATATAAATATATGAAAAATTGATGTGGGTACTCAAATGAAAGGTCTTGATGAGTGTAATGTCAGGGTGAGATTACATCTTTAAGAATATCATTAGTTGACGAGATAACAATGTCAGTTCTTAATTATTGACATTTTTAAAGATATAAGCTCATCTAGATGTTATACTCATCAAGAGCTTTCATTTGAGTACCCATACTGAAAAAAAAGTTTTCTACGCTTCAGGATACAGTATCGCTACTGTCACTATACGCACGTTACGAAACACTGGATCGCTATGGTCACTATCCGTTTTGCTAATTTAGCGATCTATTGAATACACCTAGCGGTGACGGAGAAACTGACTTTGCATAATTTATTATTGATGTTTCAAATAATGATTTATATGATCGAAGCCAAGTTTTGAATATTTTATCCAGTAATAATAATTACGACAATAATCATCATGCACTTAATAATTGTCGATAAACAATGACAAATGAGGTTAGGAACTTACGCCGAAGACACTGGCGCTTCGAGGTTAGATCGCGACTGTCAGGATCCGTTCCCTGATTATAGCGATATGCCGTTCACGATACAACGGATAGTGAAGCGTAGAAAACTTTTTTTTCAGTGTACATGCATTTTGATATATTTTTCACACATATATATATATATATATATATATATATATATATATATATATATATATATATATATATATATATATAATACATATAAATATATAAAAAATTGATGTGGGTATTCAAATGAAAGGTATTGATGAGTGTAACATCGGGATGAACTTATATCTTTAAAAATGTCAATAGTTCACAAGATACAAAGTTATTTCTTAATTATGTATCTAGAGATAGAGTATTTTCAAATGCAACCTAAATACTTCTCATAATAAATTGACTATCGGTGAGAATGAAATGAAACATTCAAAAGGTACAAACTCAAATCAAGACCTTTGCAATGACACTAAATTTCACTGAAAAAACCGATTTTATCATATGACTATCCTGGACACAAAATTTTTTTTATTCTCTTGATAATATAGATTTTTGAAACTGTACAAAGCAATGTTGTGAAGAGTCAATTACAATAGCAATTTTTATTATTATTAAATTTATCATTAGTTATTATGTTACGTATCATGCTATATTATCTATAACTAGCTGTTACTCGCCCGCTGCACTGGGCGCTTTATAGAATTACATTTTCAGATCTAGACTTGAAATTTAATTAGAGTATTGTTTTGACTTGCACAGATTCCCAATTCTATCGAATTGTTATGCACCTTTTATCCATGTAATTATTCTAGCTAATATTCATTGTAACTTTCAATGTGCAATCATTATAACATTCCCGTGTCTTTCTTACAAAAATGAATGATAATTGATATGAAAAAAATAATTTGTAATGAGCATTGAAAGTTTCAGTTAAAGAAATTGCAGGTCTCATAAGTGAAGAAATCTGTCTAGTATATAAACATAACCAATAGAATTAAAAAATTTATTTTAAACAAATGACAATCGAATAGAATAAATTTAGTTACAATAAAACTTCATTATTTCTAAGTCAAAAAAATATAGGTTCCGGATAAGTAATCATCAACATATCATATACTAAAACCTTCTCCGAAACACGCTGCATCTTATGGTATAAGTATTATTCCGATCGGTTCAGTAGTTTTCGCAGTATAACCGGACAAAAAAACCGGCTCTCCATTTATTAGTATAGATAATTAATGCATTATTCCAATATTACATTAATTTTAATATGTAATCTTTATAAAATTTGCTTAGTTATGTTATGATGGTCTTTAGGGAGCACTTACTCTAGGATCAAAATTTAATAAATAAATAAATAAAATAACAATAATAATAATAAAGTAAAATTTGCTGACTATTTTATGTCGAATGAACTGGTAAAGTATCTCTTAGCTGACACCGTAGTTGCGTCTCCCTAAGTTTTATTTTCCGAGTCACCCTGGGGCGACATTTCGATCTTTAAAGATTAAATGTCAGGTACTACAAGAAATATTTGTAGCTTTGCTC
This sequence comes from Cotesia glomerata, assembly GCF_020080835.1. Classification (NCBI taxonomy): domain Eukaryota; kingdom Metazoa; phylum Arthropoda; class Insecta; order Hymenoptera; family Braconidae; genus Cotesia; species Cotesia glomerata. The sequence goes on from NC_058164.1 coordinate 5,100,250, forward strand.
TTACTTGTACATGTTAGAGTGCGAACGTGCGCAAATGGCACTTTTACTTTTCTTTTCCGCTCCTATCCATTCCGATACGATTTTGCGGAGAAACTCTTGAGAATTTGCTAACGCAGCTCGCCGTTTTGAGCTTTTAACGAGTGGATAGTAGAGTGTAGAATGACTACCTCATAGTTTAAGAGAGCTATTACGTATTATGTAGAAAAGCTGATAACGAAAATTGTACCAACTGGTTAGTCTGTACTCAGGGAGTAGAACCAGAATCACCTTACCAGGATTTGTTCAATGACAATGAATAATAAATTCCATTATCACTCCTCACGCCCGGTTTTTTAATTTAGTTTTCACTTCACGCCGCTAAATGGCTTTGCCTTTCACTTTACCTTTCATTTTATCCGCTCTTAAATTATTACTATCCACTCACAACCGGCTTAATAATTCAATTACTATAAATTTTAACTGTCAAACGTTTTAAATTAATAATCATTTAAAGCTTCCAATGGGCTCATTATTCATCATTCATTTTTTCAATTTACGCTTTTTTATTTTTTATTAACTATTCATCACTCCAGTATTTTGTTTTTTGTTATTATACTCTATACATCGTATCATTTATTCATTATTCTATGAAATATTTTTAATTAGTTAACTAATTAATTTTTCTCCATAAAAAGAATTTTATAACAGATATCGCTCGTAATTTTTTACAGCTATGTGCTTAATAATTTAGGTAAAGCACCGTAGTAATACGTAATTATCTTTATAATTATTATTCTTTCGATCAGATCACAGAGAACATTCTTTAGTTTATTAATATAAAGTCAATTGCTATTTTAATTGAACTAAACTTTAAAATTTTTATTTAAATATAATTATCTGCATAATTAATGCCAATTATTATTTATTATTCAATTAATCCTTTTATTTTTAGTAGCTTTTATTAATTCTCAATTGCATTTGTACTGGCGCGATAATTATTTACAGAGGTATTTAAATAACAATCAATCATAATTTACGATCATCGGAATATTTTAATGCACTGAATGAATTTATACTTTAAATAAAATCATTAATAACTGTACTAGCAACCTTGCAGTCACTATGTGACTGTCGTGGCTTGTGAACTATAAATAAATAAAATTTTGCTTTATTAAATAATGACTTTTGTTAAATTGCACAGTACTTTCTTAAATATTGACGTTTTTAAAGATATAAACTTATCCCGATGTTACACTCATCAAGAGCTTTCATTTGAGTACCTACATGCATTTTAATATATTTTTTATATATACATATTTATAATATATATAAATATATGAAAAATTGATGTGGGTATTCAAATGCAAGGTCTCGATGAGTGTAATGTCGGGATGAGCTTATATCTTTAAAAATATCATTAGTTGACAAGATAACAATGTCAGTTCTTAATTATTGACATTTTTAAAAATATAAGCTCATCCCGATTTTAGAGTCATCAAGAGCTTTCATTTGAGTACCCACATGCATTTTGATATATTTTTCATGTATACATATGTATATAATAAATATAAATATATGAAAAATTGATGTGGGTACTCAAATGAAAGGTCTTGATGAGTGTAACATCGGGGTGAGCTTATATCTTTAAAGATGCTAATAATTCACAAGATATCTGTTAAATTGCACTGTACTTTCTTAACTATTGCCACTTCTACAGATATAAGATTATCCCGATGTTACACTTATCAAGAGCTTTCACTTGAATACACAGTTAAAAATTTTTTCGTCATTTTGTAGAGCGTTACAATTTGTGTGTTAAATATTACACTCTAGTGTGTAGAATTTAACATTCTAGTATGTTAAATCATTAAATCAACACATGAGAATCTTAAATTCTACATACTAGAGTGTAATATTCAACACACAAATTTTAACACTCTACTAAATGACGAAAAATTTTTTACTGTGTACCCACATGCATTTTGATATATTTTTCATATATACATATATATATATATATATATATATATATATATATATATATATATATATATATATATATATATATAATATATAAATATATAAAAAATTTATGTGGGTACTTAAATGAAAGATCTCGATGAGTATAACATCGGGATGAGCTTATACACGGAAAAAAAAGTATTGCTATTATAGTGATCCAGTGGATCGTGAACGTAGTATTGTGATTAGCTCAAAACAGTATTGCCATTTTCACGATATTATAACCTGATATACTCTATACTTCGGATTTTTATATGAACTTTCCATGGTATAGTGAATATGTCAAAACGTATTGCGATCATAAAGAAACGTTTCCTTACTACGGCGAAACGGATGGTAATTATCACGATCCACGACGCTTTCAGCGCCGCCACGCATAACCAAGTCTGTAACTCTTACGAGTAGATTTGTTTACAATTTTGGTGATGAAATAGTGATAATTACATAAATTAGTTAATTAATATCAACATCGATATGGATGATTGGGTTGTTGATAAATTACTCGAGTGGAATCTTGAAAAACTTGTGTCGATTTTTGAAGGCTATAGTAAAGAAATAAATCTTCCTATGTTAACTGTGTTAATGTCGTGTCCGTCGTTATTGTATATAATTCTACTGCGTTGATAAGAAGAAACAATGTACATTATATATTGTATTAAATAAATAAAATTCTTGCTTTCATAAAAGTCTTTTTTAGCATAAATGATTTGATCCCATACTATTTTATACAAAAAAATATAATTGTATGGAGTACGTTCAGTAATAAAGGAGTAAAAATTCCATTAAAAAATTTTTTTCTTATGACAAAAATATTTGCCTCTTTTAAATGAATATTTCGATAATACAAATTTCTAGGCTAATAATATTTGTAAAAATAAAAAAAAAAGTTATATAAGATAAAGTCCAACTGCTGTAAGTCATTATTTAAAAATTTTTAAACCTAACCCAATTCTTGACTGTGATAATCTACACAAAAATTTTAAACTAATCAAGCTACAATCAGAATTTTTATTTATGTTAATAACAATAATATACCAAAAAACTAAAAAAACAATAATCTGCAATAAAATATAATTAACATTTAATTAAAGACAACTTAATCATCTATAAACCATAGCAATATAGACACTCGATATCCGAATCCATGTGGATCGTGATAATCACGATCCACTAGATCGGGCATATGCACATCTAAAGTATAGTCATACGAGGATCGTGATCATCACTATACTGTATCGTGAAAATAGCAATACTTTTTTCTCCGTGTATCTCTAAAAATGTCAATAGTTCACAAGATACAAGGTCATTTCTTTTTAATAATATAGATCACTCGTGAGTGCACGAGACTAATAATATACACGCAATTGTTGATGGTATTAATTAAAAAAAAAATTCCTGAGCTAGTAAATAATTAAAATTAAAAAAAATAATCATCAGAGCTCGGTATCCTTTCCTTTACTCCGCAACCGAGCGGTAAACTGATTACCGAACGGGCAGAGCAAATTCAACTGCGTATCGAATGTATTCTCATTGAAGTAAGCCTTATCACGGTGATCCCGAGCTTGACTATAAATATATATCCAAATGTATACACTCACGGGCTTTTGTACCCGCCAAAGCAGCATGAGCATTAAACACGAGAGAGCAAGTTGATTAGACGTACCGGGCAGTGGGCATGTTGATTGTTATTCGATGTACGTGAAGTGCGTTAGTAAAATAGCCAACGGATTAAGCTTGAACGGCGAATCAAGTAACTAGTATCTACCAATCCTCCTCTCTTCTCTGTACATATGTATTCTCTGCGATGCAGTAGGTACAGCGGTACTTTCTACTACTGTATTACCGCAGCTGTAGTAATTTTGAGCAGCAGTAATTTTGATTCGAGTTATATCCAGCGAGGGCGCACCGTATTTGTATCAGCTTGAATTTTTCCAGCAAATATTAAGCTGCCGAATCACGTACCAGTCATTCAACATCGATACTATTTTATTTTTTCACTTTTTTTCCTTTTTTCCGTTCCGTTTTACATCGAGTGGCCTGGCCCGCTAGCGCGCTCTACTCAGGAATCTCATTGGTCGGAGTATAAAGGAAGAAATAAAGAGAGAAAGTCCGTTTTGATTTTTAGATTTAACGTCTAATAGGGTTTGTGCCTTCACAAAAGAGTAAGTGAAGTGATTTCTAGTAACCCAGCAAATTGGAAGATAAATAATTCAAAGGGCTTTGGAGTTTGAGTTTACGTAGTTGTAGTATATAGTTTGCAGTAATAGTGGGTTCTGGTGTAATGGGTACTAGGAGAATGTGGGATAAGGAATGTAGTATGTAGCATGTAGGAAAATAACAGCGGGAAATGAAACAGCGAACTCTTAGGGCCGAGTGTTTGTGTTATGTTGGGCGTACTTGTAGTTGTACTTGGAGTTGAGTTGTGTAGTGCAGTTCTGTGTACTTTGTGTGGAAGTGATGTAGTGATTCGAATGGTACGGCCCAGCCTCTTGAGAGCATTCTTTTTTATATTTAATGGTAGGTACTGTGGCTAGTTTTTCTTTTTTATTCTTGTTTATGTTTTCGTGTGAACCACTGTGCAAAAGAGGAAGAATACTCACCGGCATATTAGATGCGCAGTCTCGTCTTTGAACTTGTAGGGCGGCACGTTTACCGAGAGAAGCCTCAGAGCGATAACTGTAACAAATATTTTATTAATTGTTTTTTTTTTTTTATTTATAATTGTTGTTATACACAGAGAAAAAAAAATACTACTCTTGAGAAAATTTTCTTATCACAAGAATATTCATTCTTGATAATTTTCAAGAATATATTTTCTTGTCTCAAGAATTGATCGAATTATTTTTTGTTTAATTCAAGTGAACCTATTTGTTTTTTAATCTATCAAAATTAATGCCGATATTTTATTATTATGATAGATATACACAGAAAAAAAATATTAACTTGAATCAAGAGAAAAATTCTTAAATCAAGAAAATAATTTTGAAGAGTTTCATTGTCTTGGATCAAGACAAAAAATTCTTTAATCAAGTAAAATTTACTTAAACCAAGGAAAATTTCTTAGTTTTATTAGTTTTATAAAAAAATGAATACCGCTCGTTTATATTATTTTTAATAAAAAATATTTGTTATAACTTCAATTAAATATTCTGTTTTTCAAAAAAATTCTAAGAAAAGTATGGTTATTATTCAATAAAATGCTCACTCTAACTACGGTCAGGATAGGGAATACATGTTAGATGTACAATTTTTAATTGCTAATATTTCGAAAATTAGAAAAACTATTAAAAAAAAAATTTATTCCTATAGAGGACACTTAGAAGTATGCGTATTTAAAAATTGAAGAATATTGTAAAAAAAGTGATTTTGCACAATACCTCCTTAAGAACATGTAGGACAGAGAATATTCAAATTTTGGACAAAATACTGAGACGCTTTTTGACCAAGTAATTTTTGAACAAAAAATCATTAAACTTGGCAGGAGTATGTTAATAATAGTCCTTCGTAAATTGATTCATTTATTTTTAAATTTAATCATTGAAAAAAAATAATAAAATGATAAATAAATAGGTAGAGTTCGCGCGTAAAACTGCCTTATCTCCGGGCCCATCATATATTCAAGTAAATAAACTTTACTATAAAGAAATTACTTATAAACTTACAACCAATATAATCTTTGAGATTGATTTAATTTTTTGATTAATCTTTACTTTAGTTTAGATTACTTATAAGACAGAATTATTAAAATGCAACTAGGTTTGAATAGAAATCTAATTATCAACAAAAAATTTAATTTACTATAGTAAATAAACTATAGTTTAATTTTTTTAAACAGTGTTTGGAGTATTGACAGTCAGCCTGATAATCTTCAGTGCATTTTATGTGTTTAAAATAAACAATCCGATATATTCAATTGGCATTTGTTATCACTAGTCCAAACTGAATTACCGACAACAGACTGTATTACATGCACGGAAAGAAAATTGTACGAAAAATTACAATGCAAACATCGTAATTTTTAGTATAGGACATTGCAGTGCCGGGCCAGAACTCAAACATCGTAATTTATACGATGCAACATCGTAAATTTCTATCACTCAAATTAAAAAGAAGTTTAGGTCACCGAAAAAATTATTCTGTATCAATCAGGAATCGAACCCGGTGTCCTCTCCGCCTCAAGTCCAAGGTTTATCCCCCCACGCTATCGGAGGGAATATTTAAAGTTTCTGTTCAGTCACATAATAAGACCCTCGATACAGTAGTTGGTCATCTTTCGGTGGTGGCGTCGCAAACTACTAGACTCTGTCTCTCTTTTATTAAAACATATAGTATGCGTCCTTATTCACTTGCTCTTACGGAAAAAAAATTTACTAAATAACATCGTAATTTTCAATAATTCAAATTGTATTCTGTAGACGGCAGCATCGTAAAAATGGAGATACTGAAAGTCTAGTCCTGGATTACGATGTTACTATAGTAATTTTTCATAGGATTTTTTTTCCGTGTGCTCTATTAAATCAAGAAGATAGAACTCTTCAAAATTATTTACTTGATTCAAGTAAATTTTTTTTTCTGTGTATTGATATTCTTTTGTAAAAAAACCAAAATTTATTTTAAACGATTCCTGAGCCAAGAAATTTTTTTCTGGACAAAAATTTTTTTTTTCTCAGTGTAGTTAAGTTTTTTGATTAACTGAAAAAAATTCATTTCTGAAGGTTGAGAATTTTTAAAACAGAATTTTACAAGTATAATCTAAGAATAACCTTTTATCTTAACACAAAATCCCCTTAAATTTATACAGTTATGAATAATTTAAGAATTGGGTCGCAAAATGCGGGATTAAGGTCTTTGTACGATAGAAAACTTTCTGAAATTGTGTAACCTTTTGGAAACAATTTAAGGATGAGCTTGTGAATTTTTTGACCACTCGAGAAGAAAAAACTTATATCCTCGATGATACTGCAATACCGCGGGCGTTATTGCACTACCGCCAAGCGTAACTTTTACAAATAACAATAAAATTGCGATGTTTAATTTTTTTTAACAAGATCACATGATTTTTTACACTAAAAAAAACTTCCGAATTATAATTGCATTCCGCGGCGGGCTTGCTAAAGTATTTCGATAACACCAACAGAGACTCAATAATCAATAAATAAATTAAAATAATTTATTGTACACTTATAATCTATATTTTCAAATTCGAACTTTTCGTTGATTAAATAATGCACTTAATTTAAAAAACAATTCCGATAAATTTGTACCTTCAACTTGACCTCATTTTTATCTATTATAATTATCAACATATTAAAAATATTTTCCATATCAATAATTAAAATTCGCTCTTAAAAAAAAAAAAAAAAATTGAAATCAGCTTGATAAATTATTTTAAAATGTTTGATGAACTTTTCCGACTCGCTGAATTAGTATAATTATTTTTAAAATAAATTATTAATTAGAGCAGCGTTGCATCACTCTAATTAACTAATATGTCCCACTGATAAAAGGATTTATTAGCTATTAATAATTTAATTTATTTAATTTATTAAATTTTAATGAATATTTTTTAATTTATTTAATTTATTAAATTTTAATGAATATTTTTTAACATTCAATAAATATTTATTTGGGAAGAAAGTACATTTATTAATAGTAAACAAATATTTATTAACAGTTAATAAATATTTTGTTAAGTGAATTTGTTTCGCTTGCAATGTAATTTAATATGAAGATTGTTTATAAACAAAAATCATCTTTATAAATTATTTGCATTGATTATGTTACATTATAATAACGTTTATTGTAAAATATCAAATTCTATCACGGCTCCTAATTATTTTTTATATTTTTAAATATTAAAAATGTTAATTTATTTAGTGAATTGAATTATTATCATGTATTCCAGTTATAGAGTTATAAAAAAGTGTCAAAAGAAAATAGCTATTTTTGCTTTTGATTTTAAATAAATATTTGTTAACAGTTAACAAATATTCATTAATCATTAATAAATATTTATTAACAGTTAATAAGTTGTGCTTACTAAATTACTTATTAACTATTAATAAATATTTGTTAACTGTTACAAAATATTTATTAATATTTAATAAATTGTATTTAATAAATAATTTATTAACTGTTAATAAATATTAATTAACTTCTATGATGTTAAAAAATCATTTATTATCAGTTAATAAAGCTTATTAAATATAAACAAATCCTTCTATCAGTGTCGGTATTAATCAATTTAAAAATTGTATAAAAAATAATAATTAAAAAAAATAAAATCAAAACTCGGCTCTGTGCTGTACAAAGCTTGTTCTTTTGTTTATTTTCCAAAAAAGTGTTCATAGAGAAAACATTCGTCTGATATTTGAGCATAAAGGAAGAATCTAAGTCCTCGAAGGGTTGATCCAAAATTAAAAAGGTATGTGGGTTGGAGAACTTGAAACAAATGGAGCTGTGGTAAGATCAAACCGAGCAATGTACAGAGCTACGTGACCCTTGACCCTCTTGTCACAACACAAAGGAGTAATTCTGAGGGCCGCTCTTCCCGTTACACATCCCCACACTTCGTGTGTGTCTTACTCTCTGGATCTATGTATATATATAAGCAGATTGCATGACCACTCGACCTCCTGTGGTCACGCCAAACGCGAGCGCTGTTTCATCGTATCGAGCAAGCGGAAGATCGATTGATGTTATTTTCCTGCCTCTCGACATTTACCTTCTCCTCTCACCCTTCACCTTTCGTCTTCACCTTTGCTCTTCGATAGGTGAAACCAAGCCTCCGGATCTCTCGTGTCAAATTTATTTTAATTAATAAATTCTACTGATTAATACTGTCGAACTTAACAGAATCAAAATCAAATATTTTTTTGACAAAGTAAAAATTTTTTTGAGTTTTTAATTTTTATTTTAGTGTGATTATTTATTTGGATTAATTTTTTTTTAATATTTTGAAAGTATACTAGTAAAAAGAAAAATCGTATTTATTTATTTATAAATAAGCAGATCCAACAGCCGTAGCCATTAACAGGGTTAATAATCTTTACTAAGTAATTGTTTTTAAAATTATTTTTGTAATGACAAGATAATCAAAAAAAAAAAAAAAAAATTAAATAACATATTCGGATTACATTAATTCCTAATATAATTACTCGAGTAGGTAAACATAAAAAAATTAAAATAACAAAAGAAAATGTAACAAATTTGTGAAAAGAAAATTTGAGTAATTGTAGACATAATTTAACGCCATTTTGCAATTAAGTTAGCTAGCGATGCAGTCATATATACCCAGTAGTATTTAATCTTCATGAAGTTATTAAAGTGCGTATGAGCTTTAATTTTTAATCACACTGCAATTTTAAATAAGATTTTGTCTAAATTTTACTTTAAAAAATTGCTCAATTTAGCCAAAATTTTTTTTTGCTTTTTTTTTCATCCTTTAAATTAAATTATACTGAGAAAAAAAAATTCTTTTAAAAAAATGGGCATATTGTTGGGACAAGAAATTAATTTATTGTAAATTTTTAAAAATTTTATTTCTCAGCTGAAGAAATCTTTTAAATTGTGAATTTTAATTCTAAATTATTTTTTTCCAAGCTTGTAGAACTTTTTTTCAACAAAAAGTTGACAAAAAATAATCATTTTTTCAGCTAAAAAATAAAATAGTTTAAAATTTTTTATTAAAAGATTGTTTATTTTTTTAAAAATAAATTTTATCTCTGGGCTTAGTCTGAAAAGCAGAGAATTAAATCGAGAATTTTTATCGATTTGAAACTATAAAAAGTAAAAATTAAGTCAATTGAAGATAAAATGTACCGTCATCGATAAATTTTCAAACCAGAGGTGATAAATCTCGCTTCATATTTTAAAAATACCCTATATTACACAACAGCGTTGCCAATAGAATTATCGCTCGTCTATTGAAAGGATTGACCCTGATTGAAAAATCATTGGCTTAACCCGAGTTCAATTCCGCCATGATTTCACCCATTAACTATTTATCTCTTGAGGGGAACCCAAGCCCGGAAAACCACCGGGATCGATAAATCTCGATATTCAAATAAAACTAAAGGGAGAAAAACTACTTTGTCCTACTTTGATCCAATCGAATTAGATACAGCATTACATAATAATAAAATAGAGTCCCAGAACAATTGGAAACTTTTATCCGAGGAACATTATTACTATTGTTTATTACTTATTACCGTCGAATAAATCAGGCAGTGGAAGTGCACGTGAATGAGAAAAGAGAGAGAGAGAGAGAGAGAGTTAAAAGATAAATAGAAAGTAAAACGTACGCGATAATGTAAAATCAAACATGATAACTTTTTAATGTGCAAAGTTTGGGGCAACATACTAAATTTATCCTTGTATGGAGTCAGTTATATTCAAAGTCCTGAAGTCCTGAAGGACTCGTAAATTATACCCTAGAATTATCGATCGCAGTGATTTCAGAGCAGAAACTTGTGCAGCCAGAGCCAAAGGTTCTAACCCCTTTCCCTTGTCCGCCGCCGCTTTTCAAGGAGTTTGTATAAGTCGCGGGTGTTTCTACTTAGCCGTACACCCTCACTCTAAGCCCTTGCCCTGTTCTACAGCTGAATTCAGAGTTTAAAGTGGAGACGGACGCGACAGTATGTACGTTAATTCACAACTTAACTTAAGTTTCACGATAACCCACATGGACTTCGCTTAAGACAACCCGAAGTACTAAACTTTTACGATAATTATTTATTGTACTTTCTTATATAGATTTATTATTTATTATTTACATCAATTTTTTAATTTTTATATCATAATAATTTTTTTACTTTGAGAAAAATAATTAACAATAAATTAGTTTATCAATTTATTGAAACTTCTTCATCGACGTATGAGAGAAATTTTATAGTAATGTAAAAAAAAATCGTCACGATTTTCCGTTACGCGCCATGTTGTTTTTGTTTTTTCAAAGTTCAGTATAGCGACGTAAAGAATAAATCTAGTAAACATTATTAATTCTAAAAACAAATTGAATAATAATTTAAAAATAAAACTAATCATAATTAGAAAATAAAAATGTGTATACATACATCTTTTTTAATTATTCGTTTCTAATGATTTATTTATTTATTTTGAACTCTATAAAATCATTGCATATCTACAAGATTAACTGTCGTCATATAATTGTATTACTTTTAGTAGATGATTCCAATTATTTACTCATAACTTGAATCGTTTAATTGAGAAACCCCATAAATCAGTGACTTATGGGGTTTTTCGAATAAGCATTTAATAAATAAATTCAAAAATAAATTTCTTTTTGTGTTTTATTTTTCAAAAACACTTCTTCTGAGTAAAAAAATTCAGTTCAATGCAAAATACTTGAATTTTAATAATTTTCGCAGTATGGGTTTAAAAAAATTAAATTAAATTATTGTTCTATTGTTTAGTGTGATTTCACTGACTTTAATTTTAAAATCATTGATTATTAGATAATTAGAAACTAAATTTACTGTTAAATACTTGAATTTTAATGACTTTTACAATATTCGCTCGATGGATTAAAATTAAAAATATGTTGTTTTATTGTTGACTCTGATTTAACTGATTTAAATTCTGAAATAAATGATAACCAAATAAAAATATATTATATTTACTGTTAAATACTTTGATTTCAATCATTTTTGCAATTTTAGTTTTAGAAAGCTAGATTGTGATAAATTAAAATGTTGTTTTGTTGTTGACTCTCAGTTCACTAATTTGAATTAAAAAATAAATGATTTATTATAATTTTCATTAATTGTAGTTCCAATACATATTTTGTACTTTATTTTATAAATATAATAAATGATTGACGGAGAAAAATTAATAAATTCATTTTTTAATTATTATTTTGTTCGTTTTGGTGAGAAACCCCATAAGTCAATCAACTTCAAATCATTATTATAAATAGTAGTAATTAACAATTAAACTTTTTCATGCTCGAATACTTTTTTGGGATACTAACATTATTATTATTCATCATTGGTTCATGATGTTAATGCAAACTTAACCGAGAAAAATGTTTTTTTGCTTCTCCAGAAAAAATTAGTATTTTTGACTTCTCCGCTTGTGGAGATCCTTAAGATGATCTCCGCTTGAGATATTACAAATATAAATAATGTTGTGAAGCGGGAAAGAATAGGAGTTACGGTAATTATTACGTGAAGCGCTCACATTCACGTAACAGGATATTGGTAGGAAAGGATTGAGAAAGGAATGTGGAGAGGATCATCTTAATGTGAGTTTATAGAATATGCGAGAAAAAATTATTAGATAGCTCGGACTGGGATTCGAACCCAGAACCTTCCGAAGACATGTCGGCTACTCTACCATTTGAGCTATCCGGTCTATACTAAAGTTCCTTTCGCTTATTCTATTTACATTAAGCCACACCGTCCATCTTACGGCAAGCATTTTTTACAAATATAAATCCCACAAAAAACAGTTTCACTGTAAACCGCCGCGCCAAGTACACGTCCAACTATTGTTACAAACTATAATAATTCAATTTTTACAAAAAACTATTGAATCGAAAAAAAAAAAAAACGAAGTACAAAAAATTTTTTAGATTAAAAAAACATTAAAGACAGTAAATATTAAGGAAAAAAATTTAATGTATTTGGTGAGCATCATTCGAATACTTTCATTATCCACAGTTTTTAAAATTGATACTTGTAGTGTGAATTGTATAGCACACCAAGTACACTAAATTTTTTTCCTTAGTATTTACTGTCTTTAATGTTTTTTTAATATAAAAAATTTTTTGTACTTCGTTTTTTTTTTCGATTCAATAGTTTTTTGTAAAAATTGAATTATTATAGTTTGTAACAATAGTTGGACGTGTACTTGGCGCGGCGGTTTACAGTGAAACTGTTTTTTGTGGGATATATCTTTTTTTTGTAAAGAGTATATTAAGTGACATAATCAAATATTTTATAAATATTTTAAAATTCCAAATATGTACTTCTCAAGTAATTCAGCTGATTCTTTATGCATGAATTTTTGTAATAATTTAATTACAAACAAAATTACTACAATACTTTAAATGACGCGCGTGACTAACCAATGTGACATTTAAAATATAGCGGTAATGATTTTGTGGCTCCACCTACTGTCATATATTGAAATGTTAAACTAAAGACCAACTACTTATATCAGCGCTAAGTTCAGTACTTAGTATATTAACTACTTAGATGGTAGAATAACAGGGTTAAGTGGTGCCAACTTGGAAATAAGAAAATTCGCCCTAAATTTGTAAAATCTCTCGTAGAATCGAAAACAGGCGCAAGCAAAAGTTTTCAAACTGGCGATATATTAAATAATTGTTGATCCAATAATTTTTTGTAATATATGCATAATTGGTAAAAAGAAACTTATTAACAATGATGTCAAGTGTTAGTGTCTTAGCAATAATAAAAAAATATAGAGCTAAATATGTGAGGAGGTTATGTTGACATATGATGAGAGAATAGAGACACGTTGTCTCACGCCATATATTGGACGTGTACTTGGCGCGAGACACTATCGTGTCTCCGGATAATGCTGTGAAGCGGGAAAGAGTAAACCAATGGGGTTTCTCAAATAAACGATTCATTTATTATTTACATCAATTCTTTAATTTTTATTAATCAATTTATTTATTTTTATAATTTTTTAATAATAATTATTTATTAAATTTACTTTTTTTTTTAATTTTTAATAACGATTAGTTAATAAATTTTTTTTTTTTTTGTAATTTATAATAAACTTTTTTGGTTTTTAATTTTTAAATAAAATTTGTTTTTGTCTATAAATAAATAAAAAAAAAAAAATCAAATTTAAAATGGAAAATTTAATAATTTCTACTATTATTTTCTAAAATAAAATAAATTAAAGCATTGTCAATAAAAAAACAACTTCCGTCAATAAACTCAACAAACTATATGTCCAATAAAAAAAAAAAAAAAAATCCAGCTGTCAATTATTCACAAAAATTGACTGAGCAGCCATTAAATTTTTCCCGTTAAAATTATTATTCCGACTAGTAGCACGTGCATTTAACTATCAGTAAAAAATGAAGACGTGTGTTTTTAAATAAAAGTAGGTAGTAAAAAATAATGGGGTTCTAAGTGAGTAATATATCTGATGCACGTGAGGAGGACTTTTAGCCGTAGTCATCTTGCACACTTAGCGATGCGCATTTTGATTACCCAGAAAGCTGCGTTTTCCGCATTAACGTTAAATATTAAATATCACCCCACGCAAGGTCGTTTCGCAGCGACCAGTCTTCTCTAAAGAGTGTTTGAGAATTTTTAATAGCCCGCGGCGCATCCCCGGTGTGCGTATAGTGTACTAGCTCTGTTTTATACGATGTAACAACACGGTCAAGCACTCGCTCTGCTAATATATACACGTAAAGCAAGAGCAGAGTAAGCAGGGTTATACGGATGCATGAACATAGAAATATTTAGTTAGTGTGAGTGTGAACGGAGCGTAGCGGACCCGGGCAGCGTTTCGAGGAACATGAAAAATTAAAAACTGCATTCTTCCCTTTAATTCGTATAACTTACGACTTTTATCTCAACTAAACCTGAGAAGAGAAAAAAGGGAGAGAAAAAGTGGTACTTTTAGTATCAGAGATGATGCAATAATTCACGGTACAAGCGGTGTATGTGTAATAAGTAGTAAGAATAAGCGACTCGCGCTACTGACCCCGGAGACCGCTGAAATATATTACTTGTTTACCATTTTTATATCACTCTTTTATTTTCACTTAAGACTTTATTATTCATACATTACCATCCTTTTATTTTAATTAATTCCACTTTATTCCAGTTATTGTTATTACTCTGACCTATTTATTCGTTTATGTCTTGAATTAAATATGATAAAAAAATATTTATACAATAATTGCTATCTTTATTTTTATTACTCCTAAAAAATTCAAACTTTTGATCAATTAATTCTATCATTATTTTTTTAAACGATTTATTTATAATTTTTTTCTCTATAAAATTTTTACTATTGCTTTGAAAAATATTTTAATTATCTACAACGATTTTTTTTTTTTTTTTTCAAGTAATTATTTCAGTCTTTGTTCATTCTGACACGATGAGTAGCACGATTTTCCTACCCTCCATCAACAAAGGGCTCTCTGCAAAAGCTAAAACATCCGAATAAATTTTTTTCTGTCTCCCAGAACATTCTTGTTGTGTTAAAATAATTTTTTACTGTCATGAAAATATTTATCACGATCGTAAAAATTTTCTAGAAATACACGGAAAAAAAAATTCGTTCTAAATTTTAGAGTTACCAAGAAAATTTTATTTAGTTCTGATAACTCAATGTTGTTGAGCTCTCAGAGCTCAACAAGATTGTTCTAAGAGATAAACGGTATAGTTGGGAGCGCTCTACGTTGCGCAGTAGTGGAATGCGCTGACATATTTCATAACCTTCTAAAATGGCAAACATAATTATTTTGTTACTCATCCATATTATTAAAAATATATGAGGACAATTAAGTTTCCAGTTTATTTATTTAAGGAAATAGGTATTTTTTTTTGTCAAATTGAATTTCGTTAGAACGGTTTTGTATTTATGGTTTTTCAAGGTTCATTTGCAGTGGCTGTTAATTTAATTTATTAGTATAATATATTGTGATTGTGGTAATTTTTATTTGTGATATAAGTTCTATTATTATTTTATTTCTATTATAATACTATTTTTATTTGTCATAAACAATTATTATTGGCAATATAAATTCGTTCTGCTGCATTTATTTATTAAATTATCAATATTAAATCGTTATAGATTTGTTAAAATTTGTTATAGTCTCAGAACGATCCTGTAGAGTTGTGAGAGGTAAATAACGTTGGGCTCTCAGAGCTCAACGACATAGAGTTATAGGAACTAAACGGTATTGTTACCATAAGAATGCGTTAACCTACTGGAACTTTTTACAACTAACTATCTACTATAGAGTTCCTGTACACTGAGAAAAAAAAATACTTTTGCTCAATTAACAATTTCTTGGCTCAAGAAACTCGCTGATGATCAAATATTCTATTATTATTAATTATTAATTTCTGAAGAGAAGAACATCAATATTTATCCTTGAATAATAGATAAACAAAAGAATAGCTTTATTCACTGATAGAAGGATTTCTTAGCATTTAAGAAGATTTCTTTGTATCTAAGAAATATTTCTTAGTATTTATATATCTTAGTATTTAAAAAATATTTCTTAAATACTAAGAAATATTTTTTAAATACTAAGAAAAGATTTCTTAAATACAAAGAAATCTTTTTAAATACTAAGAAATCTTTCTATCAGTGTTTGAACTAAGTAAAAATTATTTCAATCAATTTAACAATTTCTTGAGCTAAGAATATATATTCTTGTAAATTTTCAAGAACATAAATTCTTGTATCGAAAAAATTTTCGTAACAAAAGTATTTTTTTTTCTCAGTGTAGCTAAATTTTTTCCTCCGTGTAATTTTCTTTATTACTATTAATTTTTTTCACACAAAATTATGAACTAAATTTATTAACGATAATTTGAATAAATAAAATTAATTAAAAAAATATTTTTTTAACGCACAAAAGTCACTGCGCATTCCCACTTTCGTTCCCTTCTTGCACTATCTTAAACAGATTAAAAGCGGACTATCACAAGTTAAAAATATAAAACTATAAACATAATACACTCGAAGCAAGTTATATTACTTGAAAGTTTCCTCCAGACCGTATAATAATAAAGAATATTTAAATTTTCGGTCCAGCTAAGACGGGCATAAATTCTCCGTGAGAAAGCCAAGTTTCTTAAAAACTTTTTGACGTTGCAAATATGTCGCTTTCCGGCTAAAAAAATATATATATATATATATATATATATATATATATATATATAACCAGGGTATTTATAATTCAAGTGTGACCCAAAAACGTGAGATAAGGATGGGATGATATTTAATGCACCGACTAATAAGATTACCTTATTTTTTAATTAATTATTCATGTTCAAGGAGCTTTTTAGTTGCTTTATTATATTTTTAAAAACGTGTCTCTTGAAGCGGGCGGGCGGCTGGCTGTCATCCCTTAATTAACACCTATTCTCCTTTTCTCCGGGCCTCCCCTCCCCCTCCCGAGCTCGCAAACCAAGCATGAAGCTTGAAGCTTCATATCAGTGAGTCTATATACCTGTATTTAATTACCGCAGCGAAACCGACGTCACTGGATAGGTCGCGAGGCTTTTCAGTCACGTGTCACAGTCATGCTAAAATATAATATTGTGGTCGGTGTATCTGGCATTATCTGATGCCAGTATCCAGCCTCCAACCAACCCCACCCACACTTTATTTTTCATCAAAATTTAATTGTCTCACACTCTCGCTGTGTTTTACGAATTATTTTAATTAAACATCCCCTGAAAATATTTAAATTAATTTTCATTATTAAAGATATTCCGGATAAAATTATAATGCTATCTTCGTAATAATAATAATAATAATAATTTTTTTTTCTAGTTTTGGTAAAAATATCGAACATTTCACAAGCTTTTATTGAAATAACAAGCTCAATTTCACGATAGAAAATTTAAATCATTAAATTGAACAACGGAATGTATGCAAAAAATATTTCAACAAAAGAGATGTCACAGATAAATTCCACCGAAATACCATGAAATGCAATAACCAGAAAATTTTTTGCAATTGCTTCGGGCATTTTGTTAGCTTCAATACGTTTTAATGAAAGAACTATTTTAGGTATGAATTTCGAGAGTTTCAGAAAAATAGTTAAATTGAGCTGATCATAATAAAAATAATAATTTATTTATCATTTCTTTGCGGAACTTGATCTATTGAATTAACACCGAAGGCTGAATATAAAAAATTCTCTTATAAATATTTAAATATGTTGAAAACCCTGCGGGTTATTTAATGCTGATTTTTATTAGACTTTTTCATCGCGGCACCTGATAATTAAGAGCATACATGTCTCATTAATAATCATCCTATTATTAATTCACATCTGGTGATACTGATAGCAAGCGATTAAAAAAGTGATCGTGCATAATAATTAATAATGACGTGATATATGATTAAAGATAGTAATTTATAAATAATTTTATGATAATAATAGTTACACATGAATATTTAATTTTTAATGAGCTATTATCTGGAAGCTCGTTTGAACGCGAGGAAGCTGATTAAGTTTTGATTGATCGAATTAAACGAACTGGGAATTTAATACCTAGGAACCTTTGAGCGAAAGATAGGTATTTGAAGCCTCTCACAGCTTAGAAATACACTTTAATTATTAGTGAAATACATTTTAATTACATTACAACTCCTCTGAGGACTCACTAGCTAACTTTTGGTCCCGCTGATTAACTTATCAACCGTGGATGAATTCACCCCCAACAGATCCCTCATTTTTTGTATCGGTTTGTCTCGTCATTTTAGTTTTAAAGAATACAGATCAATGATTATTACTAACTAGCAATACACCAAAGGACTCAGTTGATAATTATTAATTGACAAGTAAAAAACCTCAAGAGTGTTAACATTAATAAATAATTAGGAGAAGTAAGTAGGCGTTTGTTCTGGTACTTTAAGAGTTCATAACTGATACTATAAATAATCTATCACACACTTTCAAAGCTCGTCGCTTAAGGAACCAAAGTTCTGACGGCTAATAAGCTTTTAGCTTACCAACTTTTATTCATTTTCTTTAATAAATTTTAAATCACCCGCAATAATTTACTTAAATCCCTCGTATTTATTTTTCCACGCATTACTCCTTCGGAA
Source organism: Cotesia glomerata (assembly GCF_020080835.1). Classification (NCBI taxonomy): domain Eukaryota; kingdom Metazoa; phylum Arthropoda; class Insecta; order Hymenoptera; family Braconidae; genus Cotesia; species Cotesia glomerata. Next base: position 5,119,066 of record NC_058164.1, read on the forward strand.
TAACCAATGGACCAATCGAAGAGACTAACCCGCATGAAAAAACTATATATGGCTGAACATATATGGAAAGTTATATGGGGAATATGTGATCAATGATCACTGATCATATATAGCGGCAAAATTATATATATGAAATAATAAATGTTTTGTTAATATAATGAAGATATATTTTATTCAATATAAGTTCAAATATATTAGTGCCGTATATTACTTAGTATATGTTATAAAATATACTATTATTATATAAAAATTACTTATATAGAAAACTATATAACAGATAAATATATTTTTCGTAAAATATATGTTGAGATAGATTATTACTGTATACTTCCATTTATAAAATTTCAATTATATGGCAATATATATTATTTTATTATAAAATACCATACATAATACCAGATATTTATGATATGTCGAAATAGGTCAAAACGGAAAGATTAATAAAAAAAAAAAAAATTAATAGTTTTTCGTATATCTTAAGTTTCAAGAGCAACTTGATCAATCGAGTTTACGGTCGAAGCAAATCTGAATTTCAGTAAATTAGTAACACATCACGAAATATTTTCTTTTTTTTTATAACTTTTTTTCAGAGAATTATTTGGCCTCAGCATTCTATTGTAATTTTGGTACCAATGCCAATATTAAAATTATATTGAACATATAATTTAAAGTATATTTTAAATTATACTGAAAAATACATTGTTCTTATACTATTTATAATATAGTGTTGATTATAATATGTACGATATATTTAATCATATATAGCTGAAAATATAATTGAAATATATGTTATGAGTATAATATCAATATATAATACTACATATATCATTATTGTATATATGAAACGGCAAAATTTTGCATATGGGTCCTTATATAATCACATATATTTTTATATATGTAAAATATAATTTTTTGTACATGATGAAGGATATATAGCTTTTTTATGCGGGAAGAGCCGGGCTCAAAAATCTCCTGATTTTTTATTGGTAGTTCATAATTGAAGTCTTGTCGTTTAACTATACAAAAATGTTTTATAAATTACCGGTTAGTCGGTTGATTGCCTCGACACCTACAATTAACATACTAAATAAACTACCCGGTATTGATTCGGGATAAAGTATTTATCAAACTCGAGAGTCCAAGGTCTCAAAGTCTGCTCTATTTTCCATCCAATTATTTATTTTACAAATAATAAAATTTTCGAGCCCACAGTTACAAGTTATTAAAATCTAATAAATAAAATCCAAGCAACTGTCATTATACACTTCTCTCAAATAAAAGTCGAAGTTTTTTTTACAGTGCTTTAATTGATAATTTTAATTAACTGCTAGCAAAGTTTAATAAAATAACAAGACATTAATTATGAAGGAGCTGAGTTTATTAAGCTTGATATCATTAAGTAAATAAACATCGCAAAAATTTATTACATCAAAGCTACTGAGGAAGCTAAAGTCCAGCAAAAACATCGTAATATCAGCGCAAGTACAAGCTAGTGGAGTATGCAGCAAAAATTGATGTCAGAAGAGAAGTGAGGCGCAACAAATCTCCGCTGAAAGTTACAAGTAAATCTGACTGGTGAGTAGCGATGAAAGTTTTCAGATTCTTGGCAAGAAATCCATCTAAAAAAATTCCCTTTTTCGCTCATCCTCACTGACGTCAATTACTCGGTATGACAGACGACCATTCTCGTGTACGGGACGACTTACTCTTGTGAGACTAGAACCGCCAGTGGAGCGTAGTACAAGCTGGTTGTTAGAGCAACGTAAACGAAGTTCTTTTTATTCGTAGGCATGTCCAAATATCGCGGCGGGTGTGTTACAATCCTCATCCGACAGACCAGACTCGTTCGACTTGTGTACTCTAGTAGGTTTTGGTATCTAAAAACGGGATTACATTCGTAAATCTTCCAGCGTGCGCTGCAAGCAGAACGAATCGGTGGTTCTCGTTCTACTTCACCAACCTTTTACGTCTGCCGTAATATCTATCTTTCTCCTGTGTGCTCTCTTCTCGCGTGATGCTCGCTCCCAGGCTGACTATCGGTTACCAGAATGCGATCTCTGCTGGGCGATGCCCTCTTACTCCATCACTATCCCTATTCCTGGTCTATTTGTTCGGCCGTACATTTTAGGCTCTGGTTTTTTATTTACAAAGTACATACACTTTTTCTCCGCTCTGAATTCAGTCCGACGTGACCTATTGGCTCGCCGTTAGTCCAAAGTTCACTGGCTCTCGACTTATTTGCCCATTCGTTGTAATGTCTCGGGGCTCCAACACCTTTCGCTTCCGCCGGGGCAAGTTACACGATAGACTTGAATTTACAAACCGTTTTCTTGAAGTTAATTTAACTTTTTAAAACAAAACTCTTATAGTTTTATATCAGTATTTATATTCACGGGTTGCGTTGAATTTTTAGTCACTGTTAACTTTTATGCACACTTCGATGTCATTAAATTGTGGGGTGATATCTATATTATATTAAGTATCATTTATATTATTAAGAGAATAAGCAAAATTTTGTGATCAGTGTATTGATATGATAAAATGGGTTTTTATAGTTAAATTTGGTATCATTGGAAAAGTCTTGACTTGAATTTGTGCCTTTTCATGGTTTTATATCATTCTTACCAATAGTTAATTTATGATGATAAGTATTTAGGCTGCATTTGAAAATGCTCTATCTCTAGATACATAATTAAGAAATGACCTTGTATCTTGTGAACTATTGACATTTTTCAAGATATAAGCTCATCCCGATGTTACACTCATCGAGACCTTTCATTTGAGTACCCACATCAATTTTTCATATATTTACATATATTGTAACGTCCACGTTTTCTAATCAAACTTATTCTAATTAATCCCCGGCTCGAAATTTGCTCGCCGGAGTCCAGGGTCATAAACGGGGATCACATTATAAATAACAAAATATAAACAAAACACTTCATTTTAAATAAATCAAAGAAAAAGGAAACCTCTTTATTGGCCTGCTCATGTTAATTAACGATATAAACAATATAAGCAAATTGAACAATATAAACAATACATTAGAACACTCTTTTCACACATATTCGCGGTTCAAAATCAAGAAACAATATAAGCAATATACACTAATACAATAGAAACTTTCTATCCAAACATACACGACGGTATTCACGGTTCAAACTCAAAAACGCGGTCTACAAAATACTAATTAATTTCCCAATAAACCCCCCCCCCCTTTCAGGGCGACTAGCCGTCATCACTGTGGGGTCCTAAACTTTACCCTGAGAGCAAGTGGAGAGTATCCTCCTCGCTCCCAACTACCCGGCTTACCTACCGTATCACCTACTGATCACCTACCGTACCTCAGCTGAAGGCTTCGGCACGAGTAGTAGCACTTTCATCCGGTCGGTTTACGATACTTACCTGGGCCTTGGTCAGACTCCAAATAGAGTATCATCCTCTAGAATTACTTGGTGAAGAGTATACTTCCGAGTAATTCTCCCGAGAAAGAATTGCTTGTCAAAATTATTTTCAAAACGGAACTTAACATATTTTTGAGCTATCACTACAAACGAAACATCTTCGCCATCTATCGAGGCTCGCGCAAGCTTAACACTCGTCGAAAATTTCTAAGTTTTTATTTCTCAAACACAATTCTTTCAGATAATAATCGTCATTTCTTTCATTATCCATCCATTCGCTTCGTCAAATTCACAATTCTTTATTATTTCAATAGCAATTTCTTTCATTATATATCCATTCGTTGATTTCCCATACTAAATCTCGCTTGGGACTTATAAAATTTTCGCTTACCTGAATTATTTCCTACAAAATAATAATCGTCATTTCTTTCATTTTATATCCATTCGCCGCTTTTCCATACTAAATTGTTCTCGGGACTTAGAAAAGTTCTCACCAAGTAATAATTTGTTATTCTTTTAATTTCTTTTACAATTCGTTTCTTTTGCTCGCTTAATTCGCTTGGCTTTAAAATAATTTCTCACACGCTTAATTTCTTAATTTAATCATAACTTTGGTAACAATAATATATTATTATTTACTAAATAAATACAATAATTAAATAATAATCACCGCAATAATCTTAATAATTGTTTCTATTAATATTTAAATAATTAATAAAAATAAACCAAAATACTCAAATACTTAAATACAAAAAGTAAAATCTGGGTCATAATATGTATATATGAAAAACATATCAAAATGCATGTGGGTACTCAAATGAAAATTCTTGATAAGTGTATCATCGGGATGAGCTTATATTTTTAAAAATATCAATAATTAAGAACTGACATTACTATCTTATCAACTAATAATATTTTTAAAGATATAAGCTCACTCCGACATCACACTCATCGAGACCTTCAATTTGAGTACCCACATCAATTTTTTATATATTTCATATATTTATATATATATGTATTTATGAAAAATATATCAAAATGCATGTGGGTACTCAAATAAAAGCTGTTGATGAGTGTAACATTGGAATGAGCTTATATCTTTAAAAATATTTGTAATTAAGAACTGACATTGCTATCTTGTCAACTAATGACATTTTTAAAGATATTAGCTCACTCCGACATTATACTCATCGAGACCTTTCATTTGAATACCCACATCAATTTTTCATATATTTATATATATATTATATATATGTATATATGAAAAATGTACAAAAAATGCATGTGGGTACTCAAATGAAAGCTCTTAATGAGTGTAACATCAGAATGAGCTTATATCTTTAAAATATATATTATATATATGAATCCATGAAAAATATATCAAAAATGCACATGGGTACTCAAAGGAAAGCTCTTAATGAGTCTAATATCAGGATGAGCTCATATCTTTAAAAACGTAAATAGTTAAGAAAGTACAGTGTTATTTAACAAAAGCCATTATTTAATGAAGCAAAATTTTATTTATTTATAGTTCACAAGTCACAGCAGTCACATAGTGACTGCAAGATTGCTGGTAAATTTGAATTTTTAAAAATTATTGAAGAAAATTAGCTATTAAAAAAAATTCTTGACCCTTTTTTTGTTGAAAAAATTAATAGAATAAAATATGTTTTTTTTTTTTGTTTAAAAATTAATTAAAAAAGTTTACTTATTATTTCATTATTAAAAGTTAATAAAAAATTTTCAATAAAAGTAATTATCAAATGAATAATATTTTTTTCCAACATTATTTATAAATATCAGTCTTACTTTAACATTATAATATAAAATTTCATTATATTATACAAAATATTCCCACGAGCCGGCTAGTAATTAATGTAAAAAACTAATGGCCTACTTGAACTTTATAAATACAAAGAAAAACTGTGATTAAAAATATTTTAAATCTGATTTTTTCCATTTTTATTCACAACTCTCGTCCTGCCATTTTGTATCAGAAAAGTTTCAGCTTTACAATACTCGCTCTTTATTTAACTTCCTGTAAAAACAAGTAATTAATTAAATAAAACGAATTGAATTTAATTAGTGAATTTTTAATGATTGACTTCTATTATTCCTCGGATTATTTTCGCATTTATACAGAGTGTCAGAGAGTCATAGTCATAATATCATTAAATTTCATTGGAAAATCTCATGAATAATAAACTCGGAAAAACTAACTCATAAATTTAATCAACTGAAAATAAAATCAACGATTGATTACAAAATGTTTAAAATTTAATATTTTATAATTTACAATTTTTTTGTTTTAAGAAAGTAATTTATAAAAAATTCTATTTTTATTCTTTCGTGAATTGAATCTCGAGTAGGTGAAAAAAATCAACGAAAGATGTCAGTATAATACGTCGTAATTCCAAGCAAGAAATTTTTTACTTAATCAACTGCTATGCTTGAAATTTAATTATTAAAAATATTAATAAAAAAAAAAAATAACTTAATTCACTCAAACAAACTCTCGAATCTTCACTTTTAATTAATTAAATAATTTTATTTTGGCAGTACAGTACATTATATTTATTATAAAAAAATGTTTTTTTTTTTTTTTATACTATTTCCGTCAATGAATTAAACCTCCCGGAAGTTTAAGCAGTCACGCAGCAATAACACCCGAGGAAGTGAACAATTGAAAAAAAGTAAAGTTCAGCAAAAAGTAAAGTTTAAAAAAGTAAATTTTTTTCGCGTGCTTAGTTATCGATTTTGCGCTCAAGTCAAGATGAACTCTCTTATCCTTCAGCCACTTTAGCTACGAGAGTTTCTTCGCGTCACGCAGACTTCCTCGGGCCACGCCTGTGTCAAGCTAAATGCACGCAATAACTCTACAACGTTTATTATAATAGTAATAATAATAACTAAGGTAAATGCGTGCTTGTATTTATTACAATTCTCCTCGTCATTCATTTCCTTTAGGATTTATTTCCCCGTGGCGTCGGGTCGAATTTTTAGAGACTCTTTGCCTGCTCTTACAGTTTACTCTGATAATTATTTAGTATCTGAAATAACTTCATGACCTAATTCTCTTACTATCTCATTAATTATCAAGCACTTTAATGCATCAGCTTGCTTGCGTTTAAATGAAAACTTTTTTATTATTCGGGAGAAAAATTATGGGAAAGTTAAATATTTCCGAAATTTATTAAGCTATTTTTTTTTTCATTTTTTTGGAGTTAAAAAAGTTGAGAAAATTTTTTTTCTTATGAATAAAATTTAGATAATTTATAAAAAAATTTTTTTATGCAAAATATTCATGAAATTTTAATGATTTAAACAAATTATTTCATTTTAAAATTTAGCAAAATAAATTTTTAAATTAGTTTTAAAAATTTCAATATTGACAAAAGCTTTTTTTTTTTATTTTTTGGAGTTAAAAAAGTTGAGAAAATTTTTTTTTATGAATAAAATTTAGATAATTTATACAAAAAAAATTTTTATAAAAAACATTCATAAAATTTATGAGAATATTTATAATTCTAAGAATTTAAACAAATTATTTCATTTTTAAATTTAGCAAAATAAATTTTTCAAATAGTTTTAAAAATTTTGATATTGACAAAGATTTTAAATTTTCATTTTTTATAATTTTTTTCGAAAAATTAACATTTAAAAAATTTTTTTTCATTTTATTTTTAATTAACTTTGAGAAAAAAAATTTTTTATTGTTAAAAAAAAAATCTAAATATTATTTTCTTAAGTTAAAAAATCATATTAAGCAATTGTCAAATTAAAAACATAAAAAATAAAATAATAATTACTCACATTATAAATTAAAATGATTAAAAAGTAATGCGTGTGACTCATAAGGTGTAATTATAAATATAATAAATTTAATTTCCAAGTTAAAATAATGAATAATTTATGAGCTCGAAAAAGTTATCATTTCTCATTAATTCAAATTTTAATTTAATCGTCACGGAAAATTCTGTTTAATTTATCTTGATTTGAATCATAACCCAAAAAATTAATTTTCTCATTTCTTATTAATCATGACTAAAACCTTCTCACCCTATACTTAACTCGAAAATATAAACCAGTTATTACCTGATTGATTCTGAATATATAAAACAAACTGCTTGATAATAACAGCAGGAGCGAGTAAAAACTATCGAGTCATGTTTATTAAAATCTAAAATATAAAATAGTGACAAAGTGACCCATTTAATTTAATCTGTCAGCTGTACATAAAGTACATAATCAACAATAAAAATAAAACGTCCATTACTCGATAGTCCGCCGGCAGCGATAAAATCTTAAGAGCTGTGACAAAGCACGTACACTTAAGTATGTGTATGATTTAATTTATTTTTTTCCCTAATCGAAATGTCACCTGTTCGTAAAATATTTTCCACTTACTTCTATTATATTTGAGCTGCCTTTGTAGCATAGAAATATATTTAATGTCTCAGGTTGAAAAATAAAAAAAAAAAAACAATTCAGCTTTAGTGTTCGAAAGTTTTAAAACTCTAAAATTGATAAAAAAACAAACAAAACTGATGAAATAGAAGTACTCGGTAAATTTAAAACGGTGGATGACTCTCGATGGATTTTAGCATTCGGAAAGCCGATATATATTTCAAGAGCTCATTGATCGAGGACAAAAAATAAAAGGTGTGAATGGTGTGTGCTAGAACTAAATGCTTTATAGGTATTATAGAATGTTTCTGCCTAGATTAACTATTTTTTTTTTTAGAGTTTATTTTTTTTTGTCCTTTGAAAAAATGGATTTAATTTCCGGCTTTTTTATTTTTTTTTAATTCAATAGAATTTTTTTTTAATAATTAAATATTAAAAAAAAATTTTTTTTTTGATAATTTTAATTAAAAAAAAAAGTTAAAAAAATTTGTAGAGATAATTTTCAATTAAATTTAATAAAATAATAATTTTTAATAAAAAATGTTTAAAAACTTAAAAAAAAAATTGAATAAATTTAAACATGAACTTTGACATTGCTGTCAGTCAAAACTTGAAAAATAATGATAAAAATTTATAAGCTAGAGAAGAACTCTCCAAAAGTAGACATTTTAAATTGTTATAAGCAATCAAACTTCCGCCGAAAATAAAATTAATAAACGCGAGCAAAGTACTGTAAGCGTAAACGGAATGCGCTAATTAAAAAATTGAATAATTAATAGGCGTCAGTCTTTGAGAAAGAGTTTAAGGGTGGGGGGGGGGGGTGTTTTCTGAATGCGCGTCCAACTTCTTTGCCCATTACTTGTATCGAGTTTCTACACGTAACCACTTCTAACAGGCCGAGTTAATTAACAGCCACGTTTATAACTCTCTGTTTAATGTTAGTCACCGCAATTCAGGCCAAGCAGTTATAAAACTTTGTTGTTGTTATTATTATTCATTTCTTAATATATTTTTTTCAAATTATGTCTCCGTTGGTGCTTAGATGGTCCATTTTAACTCCAATTAAACTTTTTTTAAAATGATTTTTTCGGTTCGAAATTTTTTAATTTTAATTTTTTTTTATCAGTACACTGATAGAAGGATTTAGTACGGAGTACTAAACTGATTTAGTAAAAAAATTTTTATTCATTTATTTGGGAGAAACAAATATTTTGTACCCATCAATAATATTTGTTACACACGGAAAAAAAAATTTCGTTCTGGTAACGTCCCGCATGAAAAAGCTATATATCCTTCATCATGTACAAAAAATTATATTTTACATATATAAAAATATATGTGATTATATAAGGACCCATATGCAAAATTTTGCCGTTTCATATATACAATAATGATATATGTAGTATTATACATTGATATTATACTCATAACATATATTTCAATTATATTTTCAGCTATATATGATTAAATATATCGTACATATTATAATCAACACTATATTATAAATAGTACAAGAACAATGTATTTTTCAGTATAATTTAAAATATACTTTAAATTATATGTTCAATATAATTTTAATATTGGCATTGGTACCAAAATTACAATAGAATGCTGAGGCCAAATAATTCTCTGAAAAAAAGATAAAAAAAAAGAAAATATTTCGTGATGTGTTACTAATTTACTGAAATTCAGATTTGCTTCGACCGTAAACTCGATTGATCAAGTTGCTCTTGAAACTTAAGATATACGACAAACTATTAATTTTTTTTTTTATTAATCTTTCCGTTTTGACCTATTTCGACATATCATAAATATCTGGTATTATGTATGGTATTTTATAATAAAATAATATATATTGCCATATAATTAAAATTTTATAAATGGAAGTATACAGTAATAATCTATCTCAACATATATTTTACGAAAAATATATTTATCTGTTATATAGTTTTCTATATAAGTAATTTTTATATAATAATAGTATATTTTATAACATATACTAAGTAATATACGGCACTAATATATTTGAATTTATATTGAATCAAATATATCATTATATTAACAAAACATTTATTATTTCATATATATAATTTTGCCGCTATATATGATCACATATTCCCCATATAACTTTCCATACATGTTCAGCCATATATAGTTTTTTCATGCGGGGTAACTGTAGAGTTACCACAACTATACATAGTTTACTGTTCGTTGTAGAGTTACAGTAACAAAATGTTATTTAGTTCTGATAACTCAATGTTGTTGAGCTCTCAGAGCTCTACGGGATTGTTCTCAGAGACAAACGGTATAGTTGGGAGCGCTCTACGTTGCGCAGTAGTGGAGTGCGCTGACATATTTCATAACCTTCTAAAATGCCAAACATAATTATTTTGTTACTAATCTATATTATTAAAAATATATGAGGACAATTAAGTTCCCAATTTATTTATTTATTTAAGGAAATAGGTTTTTTTTTGTCAAATTGAATTTCGTTAGAACAGTATTGTATTTGTGGTTTTTCAAGGTTCATTTGCAGTGACTGTTAATTTAATTTATTAGTCGAATATATTGTGATAAGTGATAAGTTATCGGAATACATTTAAAAGACCCCATTTAACACAAAATAAAATTTGTTTTCGTTTATTTATCTTTTCTCGTGCATATACGGTAGTGATTTTATGTCCAATATTTATTAATATAATCAAGAAAATAAGATAATTTTGTGATGACCATATTTTTATTTTACAAATAATTTTTATTTGTAATATAAGTTCTATTATTATTTTATTTCTACTATAATACTATTCTTATTTGTCATATACAATTATTGTTGGCAATATAAATTCATTCTGTCGCATTTATTTATTAAATTATCAATGCTAAATCGTAAAAAAAATTATTAATCAGACTGCCAAAAATTTGTTATAGTCTCAGAACGATCCTGTAGAGTTGTGAGAGGTAAATAACGTTTAGCTCTCAGAGCTCAACGATGTAGAGTTGCAGGAGCCAAACGGTATTGTTACTATAAAAATACGTTAACCTACTGGAACTTTTTACAACTAACTAACTACTATAGAGTTCCTATAGCAAAATTTTTTTCTCCGTGCAGTATAATAAATGATTTCTTTATATGAACAAAGTCTTATTACATGGAAATAAATATTTAGTTCCACCAAATAATATTTAGTAACAGGTACTAAATATTTCTTTTGCAAGTATTGTCGGTAGATGGCTATGCTTTAATTCTAATGTGTATGTGATACATAACCTATTCACTAACTTACATTATTTTATTGAGCTCGATTTTGAGAGATTTATTAAACCTTTAAAAACACACATACTCCCAATAAATGTCCTCTATTTATGTTTTTTCTCAGTGGAGTTTAGTTTACATTTTTTAATTTGACTATTATTGATATGTTAAAAACTTGTTTAATTTTAAATTTTATAAATGCTTCAAACAAAAAAATTTAATTTAATAAGATTCATTTCTTTATAATACCTTATATTTTTACTTAAAATTATTTATTCTAATTATTGCACGACTCATGATGCGAAGCATCAGAGAATGCTTTACGATCGAAAAATTTTTTTCGCTTCATTTCGGCAACTATTTTCATTCTTATAGTCTTGTTAGTTCACGGAATCAAAAAATTTTCCTGTCCGTCATGTATGAAACTCTGAAAACACTATAACTTGCGAAAAAATGTATCAGTTAAGATAAATTTTTTTTTTTTTAATTCCTAAGGAGAATTATAGGTCACCGAATGCGAATGGTTAGGTAATTCAGTGTCATTCATGTACAATTAACAAAATAAAAAAGCCAAAAGACTGTATATCTATATATATCCATGTAAAATTTACATGGATGGTGATATATCAATACATATTATGTACATTTATTCCACCAGGGGCGCCTGTGCATTACCTTCCTAGTACAGCTGTTTCGGTAACTAATTTTGAACGACTTATGTTTTTTTTTCTTTTTTTTTTTTTTTTTTTTTTTTAATATTTCATAATTAAATGAGCATTATGAGTCGTGCATTTTGGATTTTCCAAACTGTTTTTATTTATTTTAAGTTAAAAAGTTAGATTGCACACTAAAATTAGCTAAGAAATTAATTTCTTTGATACCAATAAACGATTAATTAAGTACCAATAAATAATTTGTTAAATACTACTAAATATTTATTTGTTAGAACTGAATGGGCTTTAATAAATGATTTAGTACCCATTACTAAATATTTGGTAATGAAAGGTTTGTTACTAAATCTTATTAAATAGAACTAAATCCTTCTATCAGTGTAAGAACAAAACTATTTTTGAATTTTTTTATCTACAAATGAAACTTATTTCTCACACCCATAATTTTGATCGTGCAGTATCTCGAAAATCCACTCAGATCTGATTAAATTCCAAGATAAATCGGTTCTGCAGTCTAAAACTTATGTCACAATGTTAAGAGCTTTTTTTTTTTTTTATTTTTCTTCCCCAAACAACTTCGGAACTAAATTTATAGAGATCTAGGTTTTGATAAAATTTATTTTGCACGAATTATTCGATTTTTAAAGAAATTTTGTTTGCACGAATTTTTTCCAAGTAATTTATTTAAAAAGATAAATAAATCAAGCTTGCTTAAAAAAAAATCCCCAAGACTTTAATAAAAAAAAAGTAATTCAGCATTTACCTCCCTAATCATCCCGAAGCAGGCTTGTAAAATGTGAATATTGATCCCCATACTTGGAAGCAATATCGATATTTTAAAAACACCCTTACAGATAATTGAATTCCCTGTTTGCGATATTTTTCCCCCGAAAAAAAAAAAAAAATAATTTTTAACTTTCTCATCTTGCACTTAATCAGTACACTGTTTAAAATTCTCGCGTGTTTCGACTAAATTTACCCCGCGCACAATCCCGATAGGCTCTATAATTATTCTGTTTTATCTTCATCGTGCTCGGAGCCTAGTAGTGCGCCGACAGAGCCGTAATACAGGACTTGCACTTGAGCACACACACACACACACACACACACACACACACACACACACACACACACACACACACACACACACACACACACACACTCACACACTCACTAAAAGTTAAATTTTACCAAACGATGGTGAAAATTTACTTTTTGTTAAAAAGGCAACTTGTCTCTCTTTCCTCTTTTCTCTTCCTTTACTTTGCTCCTTGAATTTTTTGCCAGAATTCTAAAGTTGGAAAGTTCAAGTGGAAATTCAATAAATCTCGTAAACGTTGAATAATTTTTTTCTTTTTTTTTTTCAAGTCTATTCTCCTTTTCAAGTCAACAAGTTACGAGAATGAATAGACACTAAATTGAATCTCTATTTAGGAGAGTCAACGTATGCATGCATAAAAAATGTATTTAAATTTAAAATAAATAGATACAGAAACACAAATGTAAATTTAAATGTAAATAAATAAATATTGGGGTAATTTAACTGACCAATTGACGTTCCCGATTTTTCCGATAGTCTTTACTCGATCTCAGTCGTGCTTACAAATATATATTTTATTCATTTATGCAAAACTCATTCACCGAATAGTAGTTTACTATTTTATCGGTACGAGTTTGAGTTTATCGAGAATTTATTTTTTTTTTATTTATTTTTTTATTTATTTAAATATAAATTTATTTATAAAGTATTTTAAAATTTTTAGTGATTAAAACAATTAATTAAAATTACTATTATGACTGTTTAAAATAAAATTTTTTACCAAATAATAATTATTGTTTACAGTTATTATTTATTACAGTTGATTTTTTTTTTGTGTGTGAGTAATGTAAGAAATAATGAATACTGAATGAGTTTACTCGGGCAGGATTTTTTTTGCGGATTTGGATTTTAAATGCCTAATAATATATAACATAAATTCAAAACGTATTAAAGTACTGGGAAAATAGCCGGAGGCACGGCTTTGAAATTGAGAATATCAAAGTCAGCGGAATCTCGGGAGACCACGGAAAAGTTAGTGCTATTCCTGAGAAGATACGGGAATAACTGTGCTATATTATCTCAACATCTCTATATAATACTTAATGCTCGACCTAAACCTAAGTTTGTTAATTTTCGGCTCAAGTCTCAAGTTTACGAGTCTGCTGGTGTTTTCTCAGTCCACGGATTATTTACGATCCGTTGTTTTGCTTTTGTGTTACACTAACACTGTTAATTTATATTCGCTTTGGCTTATTGTTGTTAAAATATTACTTTCTTTGAAAGAAGTCACTATTTTTTATTTTGTATTTATAAAAATGTGTTTGCTAAATTTTTTTGTCAACCATATTTTTGTTGAGTTTTGTAAAATGTATATTAAGGTAGTACCTCCACGAAAAGCATATTTCAAGAAACTTATGGAATTTTTTTTATCGAAAGATAAATATATTAATAATTCACCACCAAAATTTCAGATTAATTCACCGCACCGTTTTTGAGTAATTAATTTTCAAAGTTGCATCTTTTACACGTAGAGGTATACAGAGATGGTAAAGTTAGTATGAAATCTTCCATACCACTCGATTGATGCAAATAGATTTCATACTAACTTTACCATCTCTCTATACCTCTACGTGTAAAAGATGCAATTTCGAAAATTAATATAGAAAACAAACAATATAAAAATTAACAGTAGTCAAAATAAACAATCTATTAAAAATGTACTGCTTTTATTAAGTTTTATAGGATTTTAAGAAATTTCATAAAATTTATGTGTAAATCTGATCTTTCTTGGGTTTGAATTTAAATAAATTCAATATTTTGTCGGGTACAGTATGTGATTCAGACCAGTGAGCAGCGTGCAGGACTGATAACCAGGAGGAGTCGAGTTCGAACCCAGCGGACTCCTGGAATTTTTCATCAAATAAAATTACTACATAAGATTACTACATCATACTCCGAATCACATTGGTTTCAATATGATTAAAAAAAAAAAAAAAAACAATTTTTTTATCCATTTGAAAAAAAATTAATATAATCATATATAATCGCATATAATTATATATAATTGGATATAATTATACATGATTATATATAAATTTTTTTACCCGGGTTTCGATGATTAAAATTCCATAAGTTTCTTGAAATATGCTTTTCGTGGAGGTACTACCTTAAAATAAATCGAGTTTGTAATGGTGTATTAGTATAAATTCATTTCTATCGTTTATTTAAATAATTAATGACCACAAACGGTACTTCTACCCTAAATCATATAAATTAATGCAAGAAAAATCTTTTACTGATTATTAATTTTATTAAAAATGAGATTTTTAAACAAGAAAAACTTTATATTATATTAGGTATAAAATTATTGTAAAAACTTGAAACAAAAATATTTTTAAAAAATTCCACAAATTAAAATTGTAATTTAAAAAGATTTTTTTTTTCACTAATTTATCATTGAATAAATTTTTATTAATAATAAAAATGACATTAATAAAATCAAAATTTTTTGTTCTAACAAGCCTTCAAAAATTATAATTATTATTATTATTATTGCACCCTTTATATAACGAACCAAAAGAGAGAAATTAACCGTAAAAATATATTTATCAAATTGGCAACATTTTTCGAGCCCTCGGATTCTCATAGCCCGGAGGAAGAAAACTGTTTGATCAGTTTGATTGACACAACAAATTAGCAGAAGAAAAGGGTGTTTTATTAAAATTAAGCGGTTGAACAAAGGTTGTTTGGTTTGGCAGGCAGGAGAATACGTGACTTACCCTCTCGCCTGAGCAGGAGCAAAAGTAAGAGCAGAACCAAATCCATCGCCGGAGGTTCCAGGGTATCTTCCTTCCGCGTGGTGTCGCTCCAATGAATCCCTCCTTCGTCGGCAGAATTTATCACGATCCGGCAATTTCGGTCTAGTTACAACTTTCCTCGCCTCAATCATAAACGTCAATGATTTCACAGTCTGCTCGGCGCGAAGGGGTGCCGGACTTTGGGCCTCCAACACTTGGTCCCATCACAGTTCGGCAGATAACAGTAGGCTGTAGGCGCTTTTAATAAGATGCGATGGTCCCGGTAATTCAATAACAGTTATTGGTGAAATGGCCTGAATTTGTTCTCAGTTTGATGAAAGAGTTTGCTCGTGTCAATTTGATTAAACGTGTCCCTCGATTATCGGTGTAGGTACCGAGCTGTAGTGTAGCACAGTAGGCCAGCTAACTCCCCAATTCACCGCTGAAACACACCCCCTGTCCGAGGGGTTGTACAACTTAATTGCTGTCACATTGTTATTCCACTGTCAATTAAATTTAATGACTACATTGAGTTACACCTCTACCGTTATCAAGAGACCACGAGTGTGATCGTTTTTGCATAACGATCTCTATTTTAGATTTTTTTTTTGCTTTTAAATTATTCATTATTTTGCGACTATTCTATTTCTTCGATCGATTGGAAATATTTTTTACGGGAATGCCAATTTTTTAATGTTAATAATTCTTGAAAAATTTTAATTCTAATTTTTTTTCTTTTAAATTATTAATTATTTTACTAATTAATTTTAAATTATTGGTTAATTTATATTAAATATTTATTTATTAAAAAAAATTTTTGATTATTTATTGCGTAAAAGTGATTATTTTTTAAGTTTTAATAAATATTTTTTAGAACATAAATTATATTTATTTGCAGCTAACAAATATTTATTAACAGTTAATAAATAAAGATTTAATTTTTTTGAGTTTCCAATATTACAATAATAATTTACACTATTAAAACAAATTTCTATAAATCATCATTGTAGCATTTTTGATTTGTTAATTTTTTTTATAAAAAAAAATGTTATTTGTTAAAATTTATTAAATTACTAAAGTTATTATGTAATAAAAATTTTCTAAATATAATTTTAAAATTTACTTTTTATTTAAGGGTCTAAATAAATATTAATTAACATAAAAATTAAATTAGCCGACATTTAAAAATTTTTATAATTTTTTTTTATTGAAAAAGTTATTACAAAAAAAAACATTTTCATTCGCAAAAAATTTAAAAAATATTTTTTTGGTCTAATTTAATTATTGAAAAAAAAATTAAAAACGTCAGCTAACTTTCGTATTATTAATTAACTGTTAATAAATAATCCATAAAAAATGAAAAAAAATAAAAATACAATCTTTAAATAGATATTTTAAATTTAAATTCAAAATTTATAAATCAGTAATTATTCAACCCTCATAAAATGAAATTAACCGTAATAAACAATTAATTAAATATTAAACCAGACGCTGACGTTACAATAGTTTAGTTAGTGCAATAAACTTGAAAAATTTTCCGAACTAGGACGCTCGAAAGATATACATTGATAGTGTACCGTGAAGAAGCAATTTGCACACCCACAGACAAACTAATAAATTATCCAAATACACATAGAAATGTATACAAATACCTAGCACACATAAGTAGCTCGCTATTCACAGTACTCTATCCGTAAGGAGGAATTGAAGCGGAAAATACTAAAAAGATACTCTACAAATAAATAGCTAATAACTCGGGCATACATGATACATCTATTATAAAGTACTTCTACTTCTCCTCTTACGTTAATACATTCACGTGCAATCGTACTTGCGGAAACGAACGGAAAAATATAATAGGTGAATCGAAGCGCGAAATGACATACGTTAAATCCCATGTTGTAAAACCTACTAAACCGTCGGAGGAGACTTTCAATGCAACTTGTTGCGAGTTTCCCGGTGCCATTTCGTTTTATTTAAATTTCTATACACATACACATCCACAAATTATATTGTGCGTAAATGTGTGAGTTATCTGAATGTGTATTATGCAAATTTCACTTTAGAGTGAATAATAACACACAATACTAAAACAAATGGGCTGCGTAAAAGATACTTGCCACTCTAATTTGTATCATTGTAAATAGCGACGTCATAATCATAATATTATCCATTTTATCGTTGAATTTAAACTTACAGGTGGATTAAGCTCAACACTAATTCTCGTTTGTAATGATCCATTAACTTGTTAATGACACACTTCTATTCAACGCATTAAATCCGCTTTGTTCTTCTAAATTGTATTCACTAAATCTTCATTTTTTATCATCATTATTTCTTAACTAATTAATTAATTAATTAATTAAAATAAAACCACAAATAATTAATTAAAAATCACTTAAAAAATTAAACAGCACTCATTAAAATTATTTAAGCTCACAATTTACACATTTTTACCACAAAAAATAATTTTAATTAATTAATTACCGCGAATATTAACAAATTTATCGGAGGACTTGCGGATTTCGCGAGCACGTGGCACAGAGACTTGGGAGGGAGAGTTTACGTCGCGAGTGGCCGATGCCGACTACGAAAGCTCCTCTTCGCGCTGTTTTACACACACGGTATGTTCACCTGGGCGCAGGCGCTCTGGAGCGACCACGGGGACCAGTTTTGCTCCTATCCTGCATAAAGGATATATAAATGGGTGTATGTGTCTATGTGATATGCTCCTGCGAGACTGGGGGTGGTATTGTGTGTGTAAGAGCGCTTAAGTTTCGGGTGACACGTAAAACCTGCATCAAGTTTAC
Source organism: Cotesia glomerata (assembly GCF_020080835.1). Taxonomy (NCBI): domain Eukaryota; kingdom Metazoa; phylum Arthropoda; class Insecta; order Hymenoptera; family Braconidae; genus Cotesia; species Cotesia glomerata. The sequence continues at coordinate 5,137,448 of NC_058164.1, forward strand.
ACATTCCGCGGATACTGTGGATCATCTGCGTAAAAATCGGCTTCCGGTTCTGCTTGTGTGTTCTCTTGCTTAAGCCAGCAATGCTTTGTGGGTCAATGGTCCTTACCTGTTTAGGTATTTATGTTTATTTGCGCCGCGGTTGCTCTGGTTTTTTGCGCAAGGGGTTGCCAGCTGAGAACACAAGATTATTTATTTTAAGCAGTTCAGTGATAATATTTAGAGGGGCTTTATTAATTTATTTGTAAAAAAATTTTTTTAATTTTTTGGATATTAATTTATTTGTAAAAAATTTTTTGGATATTGATTTATTTGTAAAACATTTTTTTATAATTTTTTAGATATTGGTTTATTTGTAAAAAATTTTTTTTTAGTTTTTTGGATATTGATTTATTTGTAAAAAATTTTTTTTTAATTTTTTGAATATTGATTTATTTGTAAAAAATTTTTTTATAATTTTTTGGATATTGATTTATTTGTAAAAAATTTTTTTATAATTTTTTGGAAATTAAATATTTAAAAAAGAACCAAAAAAAATTTATTGTTTATTTTTTTTTTTGCCGGATAAAAGTTAAAAAGAAATTGTTTTAATTTTATTTATGATAAATTTAAATTACCTGAAAAATATCGCTGTAAAATAAATATTTTTTCATCCCAATTATCTTGGTAATTTATTAACATGTTTGTTGAGTACTCGTATTTATTACGTGAAATTGAAATATGAATTTTTTAAATACTCTGTATTTATTTTTTTTTGTGGAAAATTTTTCTCTCACAATAATATTAGTATAAAAAAAAATAAGATTTATCAAATTACCTTTACTGACACATTCAATACAGCTGGATTACATTTTTAACGCAAATCACGCTTATGATTTATTTACGTGAGGCTTTTATTGCGTCGATAAACAAAAACTCATGATTCATTAAAATATTATATTTCACGTAACATTTTATTTCATCGCGGATTTTATTTATGAAAAATAATTCATCGAATTACAACAATAAAAAAAAATTCAATAATCTCTATAAAAATATTAAATTAATTTTGTAGAGAAATTTTACTTAAAAATATAAAAAAAATTCAATAAAACATACTTCAGGTTTTGTTGGAGCAAAAATCACTTATCAAGTTTTTTTATTCAGATAAAAATAACTGATTAAATTATCTGTCTCCACTCATCAGAAAATCCATTTATTATTTATACGCTTGCATTGTTTTCAAATAAAATTCAATCGAATAAACTTTTTTCCAGGTAGTTGATATCGCTGTTTCTGGAGAAAATTAAAGAATAATGAATCAAACATGAATATCCGTTTCGCTTATTTTGGTTGCCGCGGAAGACTCCAAAAATACTTGTAAGAATAGAAGAGAATAAATGACATTTCGCATGGCAGGAGTACGAAAGGTTAAAATGGAAGATGCATTTCTGTTTCCACCGAATAGAACCTCCATTATAAATCGTTTTCTGCTCCTCATATATTTATGTACATAGATCGTAATACCGGGAATAAAGGGGCCATATGACAGTCTGAAAGTAACGCAAGTACCGAGAAAAATACTTCCGAGCTGCACAAAAGTATCTCCCTTCAAAAAAGATAATCAAGCTGCTAGATAAATAACCTAGCCGTTAGTCCTTACAATAAGGAACCACAATTGCTGCCAGAGATTCTTTCTGAGGTCTGTGATTGTAATCCGAACAAAAACAGTTTCACTGTAAAAAAATCGCGCCAAGTCCACGTTCATAAAACTATTAAGAAAAAAAAATTTTATTTCTTTACAAAAAGATATAAAATAAAAAATTAAAAAATCCAAGAAACCGATATGATTGTATATGATTTTCGGAAATTAAAAAAAATTTTGTTGTAAATTTAAAAATTAAAAGAAACAATTTTGGATCGTATTTAGTGTGCGTGGTTACAAAATATTTCGCTTTTTATGAAATTCGTAAAATCTATCTACTAGAACTTTTAAAAAAAATTGAAGTACACAATGACGCATACCAAGTACGTTCCAATCTTTTTGTAAAGAAATAAAATTTTTTTTTCTTAATAGTCTTATGAACGTGGACTTGGCGCGATTTTTTTACAGTGAAACTGTTTTTGTTCGGATTTCAGTATTTTTTGTAATTATAACAAAAATTGACAATTTTAATTTAATACATTTCCGGTGGCAAACTATCCCCTTTAAGCTATAGTTCATGTAAAAGTTATTCTTGCGCCACCTGGCGTGTGTAGTTGCAAGCTGTCAAATATCTTTTTTTCATTGTAGTTTCCCATCTATTATAAGATTAGCATGCATCCTTATATTATTTAGTCTCTGGCCATCCGCTTTTTACATAAAAAAAAAGTTAAAATCTAAAAATCTGGGTCGCTATAGTTTGTGCTGATTATATTTAATAATTTTAAATAGAAATTATAAAGATAATTGATAATAATCAAGTGATACGCGTAATAAAAAGCATGAACTACTATTATAAAATATCATATAAAAAAAAAACAAAATAAATTTGAAAAAAAATTTGTAACCTCAAAAAACCGTTCTGCTTACGGTATATACACACTCGGTAGTCTGGCTAGAGAACGGAACTTGGCGCCAGACTCTATCGAGTCTGTTGATTACTATTTGTGATTGTGTCTTATCAGAAAAATTTGAGATTAATCTTACACGGAAAAAAGTGAACTGTAATAAATAACAGTCGATTTATAATAAGTAATGATCAACTGCTAAAAATTACCATTTCAAACAGTAAAATCGTAATTTTACTATTTACTTTATAATATTTACCATTTAAACGTTACAATTTAATCTTTACATGGAAGAAAATACTATTTCAAACAGTAATATTCGCTATGTAAATGTCTAAAATGTTAAAGTATAATAATTAACAATTCAGACTTTGATATTTATCATTTGGTACCTAAAAAATGATCTTATGATATGTAAAAAGTATAAAATAAAGTTAGTAAATTTCTAATACAAACAACGTCATTATTTACAAAGAAAAATGGTAAATTTTAAACGCAACGCTAAAAATTAAACTGTAATTATTGACTTGCTTGGACTGGTAAAATGTATATTTTAAAAGTATAATTTTTACTGTTTCAAATGTTAAATTCTCCCAGAGTGAGACTCCCTTCTCTTTCATTTGAATTCCCCTTCTCCTCATAATATCGACTATATATTGAAATGGCAATTTTTACTGTTTGAAACTATAATTTTTTAAGATGAAAGAGTCGTTATTTACTATAGTAACAGCTACTAATCACTTATGTTGGATGTTAAATTATAAATTGTGGCTTTCATACTTTCTACATTAAGTTCTGTAATATTTATGTTTATTTATATTTTTGCCATCCCGATGTCCGCTTTACTGTTTGAAACTATAAAAATTAACCGGAATCCGAGTGAATATTACAGTTTACTTTTTTCCGTGTATCTCGTAAAAAAATTTAATGATATTGCCGTATCAAGCTTTGTGTGAGAATAAAAAATAATTTTTCCACAAATTTTTACGCTAATTATTATTCCATTTTAATCAAAAATTTTTTTATTAAATTAAAAACTAATAATAGGGATTTTTAGGAGTGAGTAAAATTTTTTTATTTTTTTTTTAAATTCACAGCAAATTTAATTAAAATTAATTATTTTTTACCACCTTTGGATTTAGTAATAACTTTTTATCACACTTTTATTATCAAACTAGCTGTTACCCGCCCGGTTCGCTGAGCGCTTTATAGAATTGCATTTTTAGATCTAGACTTGAAATTTAATTAGAGTATTGTTTTGATTTGCACAGATTCCAAATGAGCATCAAAAGTTTTAGTTAAAGTCATTGCAAATCTCATGAGTGAAGTTGAAACCTGTCTAGCTTTAAGTGCGAAGAATTTTTCTGTTATTTAAAATTTTCTGTGACATCAATTTTTTATAGAAAATAAATTTAACATGTTTTTTACGAATTCTATTTAAATCAGTAGCCAAATTTATTTTTCACAAATATAGTGTTTTGATAATGCATTCATTTTAATCTGTTACATTCCCGCGATTCCATAATAAGAATAATTTATAAGTTATGCATAATCAGCAAAAATAACATGTATGTAAAATTCTTAGACCGTTGACTGAATTACTACATGTAATATTAAGTTTTGGAAACCTTACAATGACTTTTTTCCCGCTGCTAAGGAGACGTTTGATGTAAGGAAATTTTTAGTAAATGTTATTGAAACTCAATAGACATGGCCTAAATTTCATGTTTCAAGAATTCCCAGTTTATAAATCACAACATTTTTAGTAGATTTCATAGAAATCTAACTATTCTATTCCATGGAACCAACTATCATAACCAAACACATGATCAGCATATAAATATAAATTTTCAACACTTAGTTCACTGGTCATAATTAGCTTCTTTCTTAATTTTTTTTAAATGACGTTAAAATCAATAAAATATTAAGGTTATGTAATAAAAACAAAAAAAAATCGTATTAAAAACAAATGAATGAAAAATGTGAGTCTTTTGTTTTTATTAACAGCAAAAATGTATATAAAAATAAATCGTAAAAAAATGAGAAAGAGTTGATAAAATTCAAAAAGTAAGTAGCCTATAACCATCTACGAAAAATTTTGCGTCGAATGGTAGCAGTCCCATCCCGATAGCTTCAGTCGTTCTTGAGTTATAAATAGTGTAACTAACATGACTTTCTTCTATATATATATATATATATATATATATATAGATGGGAAAATCAATGTCCGTAAATAAAAAATTTTCAATATTCATACAGCAGGAAAGTAAATGATACATTATTCACTACGTGAATCTCATGACTTGCTATTAGATCCAGTGCAATGTTAATTATGGTGAATATTTAATCAAATTAAAATCAAGAGTGCTTGTGTTTAAAGCTTAGTGGAGACAAAAAATTTATGAATCAGCTTTTGACTGATTTGCATTATATTTTCGGACGTATTAAATATGAAATATAAAGTGATATCTATAGAATAAGAAATTAATTTTCTGCCCTCCGGCCGGAAAGTGGCAACTTTCTGGCCACTGCGCTAAACAAAGTTGCCACATTCCAGCTAAGTCGAGCAGAAAAATAGTATACACACCTTGGCCAGTAAAAAGTAAAGCCTCAGACCACATGTTTGTCAACCTCGGCTTTGCCTCGGCCAACAGTTACATGTGGTCTGAGACTTTTCTTATTTTACTGGCCTAGGTATGTAATATACTATTTCAAAAGCTGCTGTAATAATAGTTTCAAAATAAAAATATCGCAATAAAAAAACGTTTGGAAAATCCAAAAGTGCACGACTCATAATGTAAATAAAATGTATAATTTTGCCATTCGGCTACAGCCTTGGCATTAAAATTAATAAATAAATAAATAACCTCATTTAATTATGAAGTATTGATAAAATAAAGAATGTGAAAAAAAAAAATATGTAAAACAGCTAAAATAGCACGATAATGTCCAAGCGCCTTTACTGGGATAAATGTACACAATATATATAAATATACAGTCTTCTGGTTTTTGTTTTATTTTATTAATTGTTTATAAACGACACTGAATTATTTAGCCATTCGCATTCGGAGACCTACAATTCTCTTAAAGAATTAAAAAAAAAAATTTAACTCAATTAATGCATTTTTTCGTAAGTTACAGTGTTTTCAGAGTTTCATACATGATGGACAAGAAAACTTTTTGACCTATTTAGATGTTTTTTTCCGTTTCTATTGCACTAAGTCAATTTTTGTAAAGTGTCAAATTAATCTCCATTAAATTATCTTGACAAACATATACACATGTCGTGCAAAAATACGGTAGTGAAAATTCTTTTTTTAAATATTCGGGATTAATCAAAATTATTTTTAATCAGTGAATTTAATGTGACCTCTGATATTGATGTTTATATTTCGTGGATTTTATTAAATTACATCTGTGTCCGAACGTGAGATAATGTAAGCGTTGAATTTTTATGAAGATCCGGAGATAGTGAGCTACTCGGCGGATCTTCATACATCTTAAGTATACTTTAATAAATTTGAGTTAAGTAAGGTAATAAATCAGTGTCAGACGACCATCGTATCTAGCGAAGTCAGAGTCGAGCCGTCACTTGCTACCAGTCCAGCAGTATCGGGAAGTCGAGTAGCAATAAATAACTCGCGGTATATTTACTTCCCTGTAACCTCCACTCATTTTCGTTCGCCATTCACCGGTCTTCTTTTTCCAAGTACTTTCCGTGAGAAATGGTGCCCGTGAATGATTCTAATGTTCTCGTAATCTCGAACTTGTCTATCTTCTTCTTCTTCTTCTTCTTCTCCTTCTTCGCTCATTCGTGGATAAATAAATAAATAAATGTGTATGCAGTGAACGATTTAGAGCAGAGGCATTTAGAATTCAATTAATTATTTTTTAATTCAACAAAATAATAATAACTAGCAACCTTGCAGTCACCATGTGATTGCCGTGACTTGTGAATTATAAATAAAATTTTGCTTTATTAAATAATGACTTTTGTTGAAATACACTGTACTTTTTTAACTATTGACATTTTTAAAGATATAAGCTCATCCCGATGTTACACTCATCAAGAGCTTTCATTTGAGTATCCACATGCATTTTCATATATTTTTCATATATACATACATATATACATATATATATATATATATATATATATATATATATATATATATATATATATATATATATATACATAAATATATGAAACATTGATGCGGGTACTCAAATGAAAGGTCTTGATGAGTGTAATGTCGGGGTGAGCTTATATCTTTAAAGATGTTAATAATTAACAAGATATTTGTTAAATTACAGGGTACTTTCTTAACTATTGACATTTTTAAAGATATAAGCTCATCCCGATGTTTCACTCATCAAGAGCTTTCATTTGAGTACCCACATGCATTTTCATATATTTTTTATATGCACATATATATAATATATATAAATGTATGAAAAAATGATGTGGATACTTAAATGAAAGGTCTTGATGAGTGTAACATCGGGATGAGCTTATATCTTTAACAATATCACTAGTTGACAAGATAGCAATATCAGTTCTTAATTATTGATATTTTTAAAGATATAAGCTCATTCCGATGTTTCACTCATCAAGAGCTTTCATTTGAGTACCTACATGCAATTTAATATATTTTTCATATATGCATATATATAATATATATAAATATATGAAAAATTGATGTGGGTACTCAAATGAAAGGTCTTGATGAATGTAGCATCAGGATGAGCTTATATCTTTAAAAATATCAATAGTTCACAAGATACAGGGTCATTTCTTAATTATGTATCTATAGATACATCTTCGAATGCAGCCTAAATACTTATCATCATAAATTGACTATTGATGAAAATGATATGAAACCATGAAAAGGCACAACTCCAGATCAAGATCTTTCCAACGATGCCAAATTTAACCTTAAAAAAACTCTTAATAATATAAATAAATTAAATATTTTTCAAGCCCCCGTTTAAATAAAAATAAATGACAGAAAGTCTGAGTCGCACTTTAATAAATGTCTCTATTGAATAAAGTTCAATTCAATCGGCGTCTGAAGTGTCCTTGGTTCCACCTAAAGTTTAATATTTCCCAATACAAGTCCTAAAAAAAATATCAAACCGAAAAACCCATTACTTACGCCCTCTTATCCAAATAAATAAATAAATAAATAAATGAATAAGTACTTGTTTATACATTCCGTAACAGCACGCGCGACTCTACACCCCATTTTTTGAGTTATAAATCTGGTGTGAACCCTCCGGCGATAATCTTGTAACCGAACTTTCGCGATAAGTGCGGTAGATAGGTATAACTTGGTTGAGAACCCGCAACTACTTGAGCTCTATAGCAGTAACACATGAAGTACATACATAAGCTCGCGTTTGTTAGAGTGTGTGGAAGGATTCTAGACGTGGATGCCTGGCTAAAGGGGTTTTCGCGGGGATCCAAAGTAGGCATTTAAGCTATTGCGGTTTAAACACTTACACACACTAATAAATATATCTTACCGGTCCGGGAGCATATATATTTATAAGAATAAATACGCCGTGGGTGGAGACACTGGGCGTTTAAATTAAATGAAAATTCTGGATAAAATAAATGCTGGAGCTGGTCTCTGTCTCTGTTTTAACACCAACAGAAATTCTCTAGATGTTTTGTCTTGGTGTTGTATTCTATATATAAAGTACGGGGGTGCTGTAGTTCCATGGTAGTTCCAGACGAGGGGATTAAGGGCGGGCAGCCGTGGAAGAGGATAATAAATAATAAAGAACGTGACAAAAAGAACAAACGGATGCGCACGTAACGCGAATTAATTTTAAAGTTTTAATAAACAACCAAACGACAGCTGAGTCAAGTCGTACGTCCTCACCGAAATAACTCTACTCCATTTTTAGTTAAAGCTCTAACTCAAGCTTGAGGAAAAGGAGAAAAAGAAACGATAGCAGGAGAGTAATGCTGCTGAGAAATTCCAGCACAAAGGGGATTGTAAGGTGAGAATCCTCTTCACTCACCTTACAGATATTCCGCGGCTGCCACCAGAAAAGCCTCTGCTAGGTGCTTTGCATAATTGATTAAAGACCACTGTCAGAATGTGGAGAGTATATCATATATATACATGTCATGTATACGTCATGAGCTTTATGAGCTTGAGAAAACTAGAGATGGACATTAGTGGAGAAGGGTAAACTATATTTTTGGTTTATTAGACTTTTGATGGAGCTGAGCTGGGATAATTGTCTCGGGAATTTCGACATGTGAGGGAAAAGTTTTTAATTGAGAATTTATTTTTTATATGCACAAAAAATACCGAATTATAATCTATATTATTAAGTGAATAAAAAAAATTTTGTGGCCAGGTCATGTGATAAAATCGGTTCTTTTGGTAAAATTTGATGTTATTGCAGAATTCTTAACGTTAATTTGTGCCTTTTTATAGTTTCATATCATTCTCACCAACAGTCAATTTATTATGATAAGGATTCAGGCTGCATTCGAAAATGCTTTATTTCTAGATACATAATTAAGAAATGACCTTGTATCTCGTGAATTATTGACATTTTTGAAGATATGAGCTCATCGCGGTGTTACATTCATCGAGACCTTTCATTTGAGTACCACCATCAATTTTTCGGATATTTATATATATTATACAGAGTGTCCCAGAAGTAACGGACGCCATTGTAGCATCTGATAAACAAAATAATTCTGAGACGAAAAGTCCTTAGCCATTTTTTAATCAGACGGATAGATAATTAATTATTAATTAAAATATCGTCCTTTTATGCGTTAGAGAGAGAGCACTAGTGTCAAGTCAAGTGCGTTCCAACGAAGACGCTTGCACGTGTGAATGTGTAAGTAAATATGTGTGACTACGTAGCTATAGAAACTAGTAAGTCATACAGTTAGTTGTGTCTTTGTTTGGCATATACTTTACTGGACACTGGCGTTCTCTCTCTAACAAATAAAGAGACGTTATTTTTAATTGATAATTAATTATCTATGCGGTTAATTGAAAAATGGCTAAGGACTTTTCGTCTCAGAATTATTTTTCTCATCAGATGCTACAATGGTGTCCGTGACTTTTGGGACACCGTGTATATATGAATATAGTGAGGCTGGCAATGGCCTGGTCGGCTCGGTGCTCGCTTTTCGAAAAAGTGAGACCCGGGTTCGATCCCAGCACGCACCAATATTTTTCAGTGATTATAATTAAAAATATGTGCGTTACGTTACGTTGCCAGCCTCTGGAAGTGGCAGAGATAGCCGGGCGGCACACGTCTGACTTGGGCGATCACACATTTAAGCAACAACTTGAATGGGTGACCACTTTAGTCAGCGTTGGCTAGCGCGAGGAATCTCTGCACACTAGGAGAGGAGCCTAATGCTCTAGTGGTCGATAAAGAAGAGTTTCTTATCAATCACTGTAGACTTAGCCCAACTCCGACTGTGCTATCATGGGTTTTCTCTGTATAGCCGCAAAAATTAAAAGTAGAAATGAAGTGTCGGGTGGGACTTGCTGAGGTCCAATATGAGAAATAGAAAAAGGGTAGAGCTAGGAGAAAAAGAGTAATCAGCCTTGTAAAAACCGAGAGGTGTACAAGTAAAGTATAACACTGATAGAAGGATTCCTTAACATTTAAGAAGATTTCTTTGTATTTAAGAAATCATTTCTTAAACATCATCTCTTAGTATTTAAAAAATATTTCTTTGTATTTAAGAAATATTTCTTAAATACTAAGAAATATATATATTTTTTAAACACTACGAAATATTTCTTAAATATTAAGAAATATTTTTTAAATACTAAAAAATGATGTTTAAGAAATGATTTCTTAAATACAAAGAAATCTTCTTAAATACTAAGAAATCCTTCTATCAGTGAATAATAATATATATGAATATATGAAAAATATCAAAATGCATGTGGGTACTCAAGTGAAAGCTTTTGATGAGTGCAACCTCGGGAAGAGCTTATATCTTTAAAAATGTCAATAGTTAAAAAAGTACAGTGCAATTTAACAAAAGTCATTATTTAATGAAGCAAAATTTTATTTATTTATAGTTCATAAGTCACGGCAGTCAGATAGTGACTGCAAGGTTGCTAGTAAGTAATTATTTATAAGTAAATACTATTTGAAAAAAATTAATTATTATTGTTATTTGTTCTGTTTTTACTATCAGCGTCGAAAAGACCGAAGCGAAAAAAGCGAATGACAAGTAGTAAAAAAGTAAAATAAAAGTAGAATGAACTAAAGAAGGCAATAAATAAATTAGACGTTTGATAGCTTACAAATTCGAAAAGTGATTTTGATCAACGTTAACCGGCAGTAAGAAAGCCCCGAAAAAGTGAAACAACAAGACATAAATTGAGAGAATGGGCAATAAAAAGGTCCGTGCGAATGGAGAAGCTCTCATGAAAAAAAGGGGAAAAAGGACCTTACAAGGAAAATAAAATAAAGAGGAGAAAAGTAGTCAGAAAAGGAGACTTCTCGGAGCTAAGAGTCTCTGGAGTTTTCCAGGAGATTAACAGAGAACTTGCTTCTGATCGTAGAACCAGTCGGCGTAGGTATACTTTTCTCTAATTCGCGGGGAAGTTCCTCCTTAATTCACCGTCGACGTACGTCTCTTTGTCTCCGTAGCAGTACGGTACCTCCGGCTTTGTGTGCACTTCCAAACCATCCTCTAATACGTCTTTACTTTTATTTTTTATTTCAGATTCCAGAGACTTTTCCCCCGTGACGTTTTCCTCATTCTACTTTTATTTTCCCTTCATTGTTCTTTTGGCCTTCTCCCTTTGCTCCTCCGCTCAAACTAATATTATTATCTGTACTACTTGCGGAATTATTTTATCGAGAATTCAGAAAGATAAATTATTAGTATTAGTATCAATGAAACGAACACAATTTCATTAGGGCCGACATGTCACGGAAATGTTTAATGACCAGCTGGTTGGCTGGTAATATTTGACACAAGCTACAAATTAAATTTACTTGGACTTTCAGAGTGCCCAGTCATTCCGTTTTACTCTTGTGTAATGTATGCTTTGTGGCTCCTTTGTTTGATTATTTACGTTAATAATAAGATAATTGAACAATCACTTGCTATGCACACTCTTGTTAGCGCTATGCATTATGTATGCCTTATTAATATTTGATATTACCGCGGACAAATATTAAAGGAATAGATTATCTCTTGAGTTAATAATTGCACACCTCAGGCGCGAAGCTTAAGCGTGTGCGGTACTTTCAAATTCAACCCTTAATTATCATTAATAATTATTCATTTTATACTGTTTAAAATTACCTGTGAATTTTTAATTTTTTTTACAGAGTGAATATTTATTTTAATTTTTAAAAAATTAATTAAAAATACTTTAAATAATTTATTTGTAAATATTAATTATATTTTTCCAAAAATTATTTTTGAGTCTTGATGAATTTTTATTCAATAAATAAAAATAGTAAATTATTGACATTACTGTATTTAATAAAATAAAATTAATTACTTTAATGTAAAATTAACATAATTATACAAATTATTAAGAGAATAAGCAAAATTTTGTGGCCAGTATATTTATATGATAAAATGGGTTTTTATGGTTAAATTTGGTATCATTAGAAAGGTCTTGACCTAGAGTTATTCCTTTTGAAGGTTTCATATCATTCTCACCAATAGTCAAATTATGATGATAAGTATTGAGGCTGCATTCGAAAATGCTCTATCTCTAGATACATAATTAAGAAATGACCTTGTATCTCGTGAATTATTGACACTTTTAAATATATAAGCTCATCCCGATGTTACACTTATTAAAACCTTTCATTTGAGTACCCACATCAATTTTTCATATATTTATATATATTATATATATATGTGTATATGAAAAATATATCAAAATGCATGTGGGTACTCAAATGAAAGCTCTTGATGAGTGTAACATCGGGATGAGCTTATATCTTTAAAAACGTCAATAGTTAAAAAAGTACAGTGCAATTTAACATAATTAAGAAACGACCTTATATCTTGTAAACTATTAACATTTTTGGAGATATAAGCTCATCCCGATGTTACACTCCTCAAGACCTTTCATTTGAGTACCCACATCAATTTTTCATATATTTATATATATTATATATATGTATATATGAAAAATATATCAAATTGCATGTGGGTACTCAAATAAAAGCTCTTGATGAGTGCAACGTCAGGATAAGCTTATATCTTTAAAAACATCAATATTTACGAAAATACAGTGCAATTTAACAAATATTTTGTGAAATATTGACTTTTTTAAAGATATAAGCTCATATCGATGTTACAATCATCGAGACCTTTCATTTGAGTACCCACATCAATTTTTCATATATTTATGTATATATATATATATATATATATATATATATATATGCTATATATATATATATATATATATATATATATACATATATATATATATATATACATTATATATATGTATATATGAAAAATATATCAAAATGCACGTGGGTACTCAAATGAAAGCTCTTGATGAGTGTAACTTCGGGATGAGCTTATATCTTTAAAAACGTCAGTAGTTAAAAAAGTACAGTGCAATTTAACAAAAGTCATTATTTAATAAAGGAAAATTCTATTTATTTAAAGTTCACAAGTCACGGCAGGCACATAGTGACTGCAAGGTTGCTAGTACAAATTTAATTATCAACATTAAATTAAAATCATACTTTTGACAAAAAATAAAATCTATTGTGTAGATTTTTGACCAAAAAATAATCTACAAGTAGCTACTTCTGTTCTCTGTGAAAAAATTTCCAACCGAAATGATGTCTCATGTCGCCGAAGCTTCCTGAGAATAGTCAGAGCATAATAATTAAAAAAGTGCACTGTTAAAAAAGCACTTAACTCACAGAGTAATTAGAAATCCAAAGAACAAAAAATGACTGGAGCATTCACATCAAATAGATTATTAAATTCCGTATGGAATGAGCTCATATAAAAGTACATTTTAATATGCGGAAGTCGTTGCTAAAAAAAAAACTAAGTAATAATTAACATCCATATTCGTTCTCGGAAAATATCATTACTCTGCCCGTTATTTTCTCATTTTCTTACAACAATTCCGCGTAATCAAAGATTCTATTTTAAAATACTCGAGCAGGCAATTTAGAACACAAATCCAGTTATCAGTTGTCAATTATCAGTTATTACTCTGATTATTCTTACTATATTACAATCTATTAAATTGCATGGGGACATAAATAGATCCGAGATAATAGATCCTGATAACAGTTTAGATTCGCTAATGATCGATAAAAAGTAACCGGGACTTGGAAGTTGAATAAAAACCAGCGTTGACGAGGATGTGAGCCGAGAGTAAGAGATTATATATGTATAAAAATAGAGAATAGAAGACAACCAGAAAGGCAGGGTATTTGTTACCTTCATTACTACCCGAGCACGCCATAAGAAATCCTCGGGAAATCTCCCGGAACATGTAATTCACAAAGCCGTTAATCGAACTCACTCCTTGACTTTCTTTCTTTGTCGTCACACCTCCCCAGCCAGAAATTTCCTCTGCGCAGCGATGAAAACTTCAATTAAACCAACGGGAATAAGAATTCTTATTACAGTTCTTATTTTATTTTCAATTATTTTTACACTATTTCCGCCCCTCGATAATCGACTCATTACTTTTTCCGTTAATAATTCCGATATTTTCACAGTTGACTTTTTGAAATCGATCGACCTGGTAATATTTAAGGGTAAATTATTCAAATACCAAGTGCTGGATTATTTACGGGCGGCAATAATTTTTAAGTAATTAATTATTAAATAAGTAATGAGGGGATAAATTTATTGGGTGAAAACATTTGAAATTTTCATAGTCGATTATCGGTTGAGTTTTCAATAAATTGACTTGAAAAATGAAAAATTTGTAGTAATTTATAAAAGTTTTGTTCGATAATTTTTTTTATTTATTTGAATTTTAAAGAGGTTTCATGTCGATATTAAAAGTGTTTTTCATTAAATTTAATGCAAAAATTAATAATAATTTTTCCATTGAAAATTTATAGAACTATTTTACTTTAAAAATTTTTATTAAAATTGTGAATATTTTTTGTTGAGTTAAAATTGAGCAATATTGAATGTTTTATTTTATAAATATTTTAATTTATTTATAAGTGACGTCGCGCAAGAACTTAATCGAACGCGAATTTATTGTATTTTGTAATTTTTTAAGGATTGTCTTTGGAATAGATAAAGGTAGTTTTAAATAAAGAGGATGTCAGTTTAATACATATATTGCTTAGATGAAAGTACAAGTACAACTAACTTAAAAAGCTACATACAAATTCTAGTGAATTTATGTTTAGATACATTTAAAGGGTAGGGGTTAAAAATGACCAATTACTACCTCTCAAGTCGCACGTGGGCGGTCAGAAGGACTGAGAAATATGTTAGTTTACAAGTAGTCATTAACCTTGAGTTTTGAGTAGTCTGGACTCTCACGCTCGATAAATTCCTCAATTTTGGACAGACGGTCATAACGTCATAAAACAGCCTAAGCTGATAACAAAAAAATGGTAAGACCTTTCCTTATGAATGGTAAGTTTAAAACTTTATGAAGGGTTTGTAAACCTTTAAAATTACAGCTACGCATACAAACAAACATCTGGACTTAGAAATAAATAAATGTATGCTCAAGAATATTCTATTTAAATCTTTGCGATTTAACATTGAATATTTGTTACTTTTCATGTTTTTCAGGGTAATAAAATTTTAATTTGCGGATAAAAGTCACAGAAGGTCAGTCAATAAAAATAAAAGCTCACTTTTACGGTCGCTTGGTTTTTAGCCGTAAAATAGTAACAATGATGGACCTTTGTTTCTTAATAATTGTCCTGAAGTACAATGGAAAAATTGTTAAAATTATAATTATTAATGCAAGCTAAATTAATAAAAGATAATTAAATTAAATAATTACAAAGAATGAAATTTAAAAAATGAACGTGTCAGTTTATATCTGAAGGTGTACAATGACTTTAGAATAAAAAGCAAAAAGATAAATATATATTTCTGTACTAAACGGATATTCGAATCCGAATAAAAGGATTTTCGATAAACGGGATTTCGATAGCTTTAACCATGGCATTCCGGAAATTAACCGACGTTGGGACGAGTCAATAAGTCCTGGTGAATAAATCCAGTGAAATACCGTCTACTCGGTGAGCAAAGAAATAAGTTTGGAATAATACAACTAAAGTTATTTCTCTCAGCTTTTAGCGTTTGCATTACATAATAGTACAAGAAATATTTTGATACTATTTCGCAAAATTATTGTAGACTTTGTACTTTGTCAGGACTATAAAATTAACTTTGAATGCCCATTATTACACTGTGATGCTGGTATTTGCAGAAGATGTTTGTGGGAATTTGTAAATGCAAAAAAAATAATTAACTGATTAAAATTAAACTGAAATTGAGGCGCTATGAAATGAAAGCAGCTTTTGTATGAATATAATATGATGCAATGTAATTTAGCGTGTACATTCCACTCAAAAATATATATCAATGTTTTTCATCATACCAGAAAATTTTACATGTTTTTATGTGTTCTAATTTGCTCATATTTAGAGCTTGGTATAAAAATTTACCATATTAGACCATATGTAAGCTATATGTGACTCAATATGGTCATTTATATTTTTTTTAAGTTAGTGTTGAAAATTTCCAACAGATAAGGAAATAGGTTTTTTTTTGTCAAATTGAATTTCGTTAGAACAGTATTGTATTTGTGGTTTTTCAAGGTTCATTTGCAGTGACTGTTAATTTAATTTATTAGTTGAATATATTGTGATAAGTAATAAGTTATCGGAATACATTTAAAAGACCCCATTTAACACTAAATAAAATTTGTTTTCGTTTATTTATCTTTTCTTGTGCATATACGGTAGTGATTTTATGTCCAATATTTATTAATATGATCAAGAAAATAAGATAATTTTGTGACGACCATATTTTTATTTTACAAATAATTTTTATTTGTGATATAAGTTCTATTATTATTTTATTTCTATTATAATACTATTCTTATTTGTCATTTACAATTATTGTTGGTAATATAAATTCGTTCTGTCGCATTTATTGATTAAATTATCAATGATAAATCGTAAAAAAAAAATTATTAACCAGACTGCCAAAAATTTGTTATAGTCTCAGAACGATCCTGTAGAGTTGTGAGAGGTAAATAACGTTTAGCTCTCAGAGCTCAACGATGTAGAGTTGCAGGAGCCAAACGATATTGTTACCATAAGAAAACGTTAACCTACTGGAACTTTTTACAACTAACTAACTACTATAGAGTTCCTATAGCAAAATTTTTTTCTCCGTGTTTTAGCGCATTCCACTACTGCGCAACGTAGAGCCCTCCCAACTATACCGTTTGTCTCTCAGAACAATCCCGTTGAGCTCTGAGAGCTCAACAATATTGAGTTATCAGAACTAAATAAAATTTTCTTACTGTAACTCTATAACAAACAGTAAACTGTATATAGTTATGGTAACTCTACAATTTAGTTCCTAAAACAAATTTTTTTTTCCGCGTATATGGTCATATAAAGTCATATATGAAAATTGACCATTTATAAAAATTTATTTACGAAATAAAATAAATATGAAGTTTGATAAAAATAAGCAAAGCTTGAACGATTTTTGGTAAAACGAAATGTAGTAAAAATATAAAGCTTCACCGGAGCGGCATGCAAAGCATGTGTCGGTTAATGCATGGAGTAATAGATCACAGAGCTCGGTAAGCCGAGCGTGGCTAACCTGGGTTGTATCAATTCCAAACGAGCCGCGTAGTTGTTACACATACACTCATTCAGGCTTACAAATTACCATCGATGGCGCTAACTAAACGACCGGCTGCTGTAGTAGTACCAGAGTGTGTAGCACAACGCTGCTCGCTTCATTTGAGCACCAATGAGTTCAAATAAAATGGACGAGCCGAGCTGAGGGAATAAAAAAATTTGATAATCAATGAGCCAATTAATTACCGCAGCATTTCTGGCAGCAGCTGGTACTCGTGTTCCTACGGATAATTCTAATACTCAATTCATCTTAGAAGGTAAAAATAACATTTTTCCCTCAGAATAATTAGCATTAATTATTGCTATTAATTATCTAATGGACGCTGCGACCATGTTGCAGAAGTGTTATTAAAAATTCGCTGCCGGTATTTCGGTGAATTGACGATGGTTAATTATTTTAAGGAATATTTTTTTAGTTTTTCTATATTATTTTAAACTCTGAAATTTTAAAAAAGAAAATTTCACCACTGTCATTAATTATTTATTATATGATAAAAAATTTGTCAACAGGTCAATTATATGCCAACAATAATTAACTTTAATTAAAAACTTTGCAGACAAAAATTTTTTAAAAACTCGGTCGCTTAAATTTATACAATGAACTTTCCGATTAAAAACAAATGTCAAATGTTAATTTTTTTGTCCTTTACACGGAAAAAAATATTTAGTTCTGGGAACTAAATTGTAGAGTTACCATAACTATACACAGTTTACTGTTTGTTATAGAGTTACAGTAAGAAAATTTTATTTAGTTCTGATAACTCAATATTGTTGAGCTCTCAGAGCTCAACGGGATTGTTCTGAGAGACAAACGGTATAGTTGGGAGCGCTCTACGTTGCGCAGTAGTGGAGTGCGCTGACATATTTCATAACCTCCTAAAATGACAAACATAATTATTTTGTTACTCATCCATATTATTAAAAATATATGAGGACAATTAAGTTTCCAGTTTATTTATTTAAGGAAATAGGTATTTTTTTTTGTCAAATTGAATTTCGTTAGAACGGTTTTGTATTTATGGTTTTTCAAGGTTCATTTGCAGTGGCTGTTAATTTAATTTATTAGTATAATATATTGTGATTGTGGTAATTTTTATTTGTGATATAAGTTCTATTATTATTTTATTTCTATTATAATACTATTTTTATTTGTTATAAACAATTATTATTGGCAATATAAATTCGTTCTGCTGCATTTATTTATTAAATTATCAATATTAAATCGTTATAGATTTGTTAAAATTTGTTATAGTCTCAGAACGATCTTGTAGAGTTGTGAGAGGTAAATAACTTTGGGCTTTCAGAGCTCAACGACATAGAGTTATAGGAGCCAAACGTTATTGTTACCATAAGAATTCGTTAATCTACTGGGACTTTTTACAACTATCTACTATAGAGTTCCTGTAGCTAAATTTTTATCCTTCAGTAATTTTTTTTATCTTTTTATCAAAATTTTATAGAAAAAAAATTTTATTTTTCCGTCTTATTAGCTCAAAAAAAAATTTCATTAATCCCCTTTAGAGATTTTTCACGTTTAAAAATCACAAAAATTAACCAAAACAAATAAAAAAAAATAATTTTCTCATCCCCAAAAACACTCTTAGAATTAATTACAACTGAAAAGACAAAATTAAAGTAAAAGAAAAGCCTTTACACACTGTGTAAAATAATATAAAGCAGACTATTGACACATGCAACAGTATGAGTTGAATACGACAGCCAGCAGCCCTCGACCGGTTGGATGCGCCAAAGAGAGGGATAAAAAAGTCCCGTCGAGATAGAGGCGCTCATAATGCCAGGTATTACGGGCACTTAGTCACTTTTGTGTCGAGGAGTGCATTGTTCTAAGACAAAAGACGATAGAATTCCCCGCGGCAGTCCCACACGAGTCGGAAAAGGAGCTTCTATGCACACACACATCTCTATCTCCATTTCCACCCCTTCAGTATCATGGTGAAATTAAACCCAGTGCATTGAATGCCGCCTCAACCCCAGGCGCCCTTTATTCGCCCCACCAACCGTTCATTTTCCAAAGACACGATACACGATACACGATACATGATAAAATACACTCCCACAATAAATCCTTTGTAACTTGTCACACGCATCGCGGTCCTCAAACAGTAATACTGCGAAACTTATCCTCCACATGTATATTATTTTTTACATTCTTGATTAATATTCTGGCTTTGTTCCTCCCTAAGGGGGGGAATTTTCATTACTCACTCATTCGCGAGCTCGGAAAATAAAAACGGGGTGCGAGAGCTGGGCGCCACAACAGAGAGTTAAAAATTGAATTTCTCTTGGCCCCGACATCTTATTCGTATGCATATGCATAAATTATTTCCTCTCTCTGCTTTTCCGTCCGTGAGCCTCGTAGAGATCGTGTCGCTTCTCGGTAGACTGCTCCGCGTAATTACTTGCCTGATGTGTGACTAGACATGAAGGACAAAGAAGTAACACGTAAACACGCCCTCTCTGCTGAAAACTATAGTGACAATAACCAACCATCCAAGGGGTAATAATCCCCGAGAAGTTTTCCGCCAAAGCTAAAGCTAAAGCTAAAGACAAAGACAAAGACAATGACAAAGGACTTGCTCGATTCCTGGAAGACAACTAACTCATTGTAGGTTTTTCTTGGCAACCCAGAAAAGTCCCTCGATCCTGTTAAAAGTCGTTTGCAGTTTCGTCTACCTGGTACATACGGAAGAGCAGAAAAATGAATGAGCGGTTGTTGCGGCTCTTGCTCTCACACCCCACCTTTGTTCGCTCGGCATGTAACCCAAGCCCTTTCATCTTGCACATCAAAAGGCAATTCGTGAAATTATGGAGATTTTTCCGAAGAGTTTCCGTAAAATCGACGGCTTACGTCTACGTTTCTGACTTTGCCTTTGACGATTCGAATTCAAATGCATGTGTGTCTGTATGTGTGTGTAATAGAAGGCGGAGGGAAAAAAGAAGGCAGAAAAGTTGAACGGGTATAAAAAGGGATGGATTTTTGAAAATGAGAGGTTAGCGGTCTGACCTGTGATGGATGAGCCTCGGCTTCGATCTGTAATCTGTGTTATTGAGCGAGGCAACTCTTTGAAGGTAACTTGCGACAAAGTCGATTTGATGTCCAATCAATTCATAAAAAAACATTCTAGTCTTGTCCTGGTTTGTGCTTTTTATTGACCATCTATGCCGTTTATGGACGAGCGAAATTTTCGGTTTACAATTGTATGCATTTGTGGAGAGTAAATAAATCAACAAACAATTTTATTTGCATCGGTTGAATCACTCGGACAATTCGCATCAACCAATTTCCGAGGCTTGCTATTCCATAAAGATTTTGCGGCTGCGTTCGGTGTTTATACTCGAGCTTTTTTTTGTATTATGTGCAAATAGATTATTTTTGGATAGGTGTGTAAATGCGAAAGAGAGTTTATTTGATTATTTTGTCTGTGTTTGTCGAGGCAGATATGCCTGGTGTTCATCATTCGGAATAATGCTACGGCGTAATTGTCGATTTTTCCAGTTACCCGGGTGTTTTAATGCGGAAGCGATGGTTAACTTTTGGAATTACACTGCTGTAGAAGCAGGACTAAATGGCTTGGTTGAATTCCGAGGAGAGGGAATGCAGGCGTTGGCATGCGTTACCGCTGACATATGCTCAGCTCAGTTTGAGGCACGTCAGTGTGTGTGCTACCGACAGTTTTTGCATTCCTGGATGAGGGATGATTACATTTTTTAACGCCGAGCTTATTAGGCATCTATTTAACGATGCTGTGGTTAGGAATGTGTTGCGATTTTTCGATCAGATATTATTTTATTTTTGATTTATGGAGTTTGTGATATTATTAAATTTTTTAATTTTTAATGTTTAATTTTTTAAGTTATTTGTTAAATACCAGTAAGAAAATTTAATCCGAACAAAAACAGTTTCACTGTAAAAAAATCCCGCCAGGTCCACGTTCATAAGACTATTAAGAAAAAAAAATTTTATTTCTTTACAAAAAGATATAAAATAAAAAATTAAAAAATCCAAATAAGAAATTAAAAAAAATTTTATTTAAATTTAAAAATTAAAAGAAACAATTTTGGAAAGTATTTAGTGTGCGTGGTTACAAAATATTTCACTTTTTATGAAATTTGTAAAATCTATCTACTAGGACTTTTAAAAAAATTGAAGTACACAATGAGGCACACCAAGTACGTTCCAAAATTGTTTCTTTTAATTTTTAAATTTACAACAAAATTTTTTTTAATATCCGAAAATCATATACAACCATATCCGTTGTATTTTGGATTTTTTAATTTTTTATTTTATATCTTTTTGTAAAGAAATAAAATTTTTTTTTCTTAATAGTCTTATGAACGTGGACTTGGCGCGATTTTTTTACAGTGAAACTGTTTTTGTTCGGATTTCAGTATTTTTTGTAACTATAACAAAAATTGACAATTTTAATTTAGTACATTTACGGTGGCAAACTATCCCCTTTAAGCTATAGTTCATGTTAAAGTTATTCTTGCGCCGCCTGGCGTGTGTAATTGCAAGCTGTCAAATATCTTTTTTCACTGTAGTTTTCCATCTATTATAAGATTAGCATGCATTCTTATACTATGTAGTCTCTGGGCATCCGCTTTTTACATAAAAAAAAAGTTAAAATCTACAAATCTGGGTCGCTATAGTTTGTGCTGATTATTTTTATTAATTTTAAATAGAAATTATAAAGATAATTGATAATAATCAAGTAATATGCGTCATAAAAAGCATGAACTACTATTATAAAATATCATATAAAAAAAAATTTTAATAAATTTGAAAAAAAATTTTTAACCTCAAAAAACCGTTCTGCTTACGGTATATACACACTCGGTAGTCTGGTTTAAGAACGGAACTTGGCGCCAGACTCTATCGAGTCTGTTGATTGTTAAAATTATAATCTAGTTATTGGAGAATTTTTTCAATTTATTTATTAATTAATTAATTTATTTATTTAAACAAACCCAACAGCTTAAGCTATTAACAGGATTGATAGTCACAGCAATTAGTAATAAAAAATTTGTAATGTTTAACAAGATGACTCATAAATAGTACAGTAATTTAATAGATAGATTTAACTCAAAAGGAATAAATCTATACTTATAAATGGAGAGCCGGTTTTTTTGTCCGGTTATACTGCGAAAACTACTGAACCGATTGGAATAATACTTATACCATAAGATGCAGCGTGTTTTGGAGAAGGTTTTAGTATATGATATGGTGGTGATTACTAATCCGGAACCTATATTCTTTTGACTTAGAAATAATGAATTTTTATTGTAACTAAATTTATTTTATTGGATTGTCATTTGTTTAAAATAAATTTTTTAATTCTATTGGTTATGTTTATATACTGGGCAGATTTATTCACTTATGAGACCTGCAATTTCTTTAACTGAAACTTTCAATGCTCATTACAAATTTTTTTTTTCTCATCAATTATTATTAATTTTTGTAAGAAAAACACGGGAATGTTTTAATGATTGCACATTAAAAGCTACAATGAATATTAGCTAGAATAATTACATGAATAAAAGATGCATGCCAATTCAATAGAATTGGGAATCTGTGCAAGTCAAAACAATACTCTAATTAAATTTCAAGTCTAGATCTAAAAATGTAATTCTATAAAGCGCCCAGTGGAGCGGGCGAGTAACAGCTACTACTAAATAATTCATTAAAATTAATAATTTTTAAAAAAAGAATATTCTGACCGGATAATTAAATTTAAAATTTTTTATATTAATAGACGATAAATTTAACTTTTACATATATTTATAATTATCGTAAATATTATAAACTTTAATATTTAATATTAATATTGTTTATCACAATTCAATTATTAAATTTAAAATTTATGATTGGAAATTTTATCATCAATTTATAAAAAATAATTATACTATATTTTTTATCAGTACAAATAAAATGAAATGTAGGCATTGAAATTGCGAATGAATGAAAAATACAGTTCAAAAAATTATTATTCAACACCGCAGTAGAAAATAATTTAATGAAGCTGAATCAAAAATCACTAAATAAATAAATGAAGCTTTGAATGACCAAAAACCGAAATAAATTTTTTATTTTGTTTTCTCTAAAATAGATGTTGTAATTCACCAGTAACTCAATCATTCAGATGGTTTTCATACGTACTAAAGCCACAAATAAATGGAAAATTTCTATGAGCAACAAAATCGAAGTTTCGATATTGATAAAATTAAAAAATAACGCAAGCTTGAATTTTATTTATAAAGTTTCGTGATAATTAGGTTAAATTTTATGATTATAAACAGGTGAATTCTTTGAGGTAATTTTAAATTATTTAACAGCCGAGACCAGTGATTGCAGTTTCAATCGGCTTAGCGAAGCGAATGGAAATTTTGAAAAAACGTTTTTAGAGATAATAGATAATTTAATAAACTATTTCACCACAAAGCGTTTTTTTCAAAAATTTTATTCGTTTCGTGAAACCAATCGAAACTGCAATTGCTCTGCTGTTGGGAGTGCAACAGAGATAGTTCCGTTGAACTCCGTGAGAGCAAACCGAGAAAAAGATGGTCTCGCCTGTTAATGACAAGACATTTACTGGTGTTACTTGACAATTTTAATTATTAATTTTATCTCGCTGTTCGACAGAATTGATTTTATTTCTGACTGGAAGTTTGATGGCTTCGTGAACTTATGACAGCGAATTTTTTTTTTTTAAACGTATAAATTTAGATTTTAGAGTGAGTTAAGCTCTCAATAATTACCTAAAATTACAGACATCTTAGCCTCTTCTAAATTAGTATTTAATTTTTCTATATTTAAATAATTAAAATCCGCGAATAAAATATAAAAGTTGAAAAAGATTTTCTACCAGACCAAGAGTTAAAATAAGAAAACTATTATTAATCGAACACGGATTTTCTCAAGTATTACATCAGCTAATTTTATAATTGATCTCATAAATAATTCTCGGATGACCCAGTGACCGAAGCTCCAGAAATAAGTGATCAAACTTATCTTATTAATTATTGAAGCCAGCCTCAATAATTGAGGCGAGAAGTGTCTGAGAATATCAAATTCATTTGTTATTTAATTGAGTGACTGGGTTAATTAAAATGAGCGGTTAAAATACATTTAAAACATCAATTATTAATCACAGCAATTGAAGGAGCAAGGAAAACTTTTTCATAACCCTGATTAAAAGGGCATTTATTTAAATCCGGAGGAAATTACATCTGGCGATAATTTAAATAACTCAGCTGTTTGTTGACTCGAAATAAGTATTCAAAGCCAGGTGGATAATCCATTGTGGTGTGTACGCGTACAGCACCGAAATTTGCTTGTCCAAGTATTTCACTCAGTGCTACCCGACTACCCGATTCCTCGGGAGCAATTAACGTTAATTCTCATTAATCTGCTTTCTTCCTTCCTTCCGTGCTAACTTCTGTTCAGGAATCTTCATTCCACTCCTTTGACCTTTAGTAATGTCTTAATTCATCGCCCCTCAGCCGTTTTGTCATTTAGCTTGGAATAAGATTGTGTACCGTATTGTTTTAATCAGCTTCTGTCTTATCTCTGTCCGGAGATAATTTATTTTATTTTAGTAGTCAAAGTCTGTCTTTGATCAGACGCCACTCTTGTTAATTTTCTATTATTAATAAACAATAATAATAATTATTATTCTTATAATTATTAATTATTCTTATAATCATTAATTATTACTCTTATAATTATTAATTATGATTTTTATAATTATTAATTATTATTCTTATAAATATTAATTATTATTATTGCGATTCCTCGCTGATAATTTTTAATAAAAGATATATTGTTTTAAAAATTATTAATCCGCTTGATTAAAATTTTTGAAGTTATTTAGTTATATTCTGAGTCTTTTGTTCTTTTAGTTAACTGCACTGTTTCAATTAAATTAGCACGGAAATTTTTTTAATATTTTAATAATATAAATCTTAATAAACTCAGCTCCTTAATAATTAGTATCTTGTTATTTTAATAAACTTTTCTAGCAGTTAATTAAAATTATCAATTAAAGCGCTGTAAAAAAGCTTCGACTTTTTTTTTGAGAGGTCATATAATGAGAGTTGCTTGGATTTTATTTATTAGATTTTAATAACTTGTAACTGTGGGCTCGAAAATTTTATTATTTATAAAATAAATAATTGGATGGAAAATAGAGCAGACGTTGGGACTTTGGACTGTCGAGTTTGATAAATAATTTATCCTGAATCAATACCGGGTAGTTTATTTAGTATGTTAATTGTAGGTGTCGAGGCAATCGACCGACTAACCGGTAATTTATAAAACATTTTTGTATAGTTAAACGACAAGACTTCAATTATGAATTACCAATAAAAAATCAGGAGGTTTTTGAGTCCGGCTCTTAGTCTCTTCGATTGGTCCATTGATTATTCCGAAGGAGTAATGTGTGGAAAAATAAATACGAGGGATTTAAGTAAATTATTGCGGGTGATTTAAAATTTATTAAAGAAAATGAATAAAAGTCGGTAAGCTAAAAGCTTATTAGCCGTCAGAACTTTGGTTCCGTAAGCGACGAGCTTTGAAAGTGTGTGATAGATTATTTATAGTATCAGTTATGAACTCTTAAAATACCAGAAAAAACGCCTAGTTACTTCTCCTAATTATTTATTAATGTTAACACTCTTGAGGTTTTTTACTTGTCAATTAATAATTATCAACCGAGTCCTTTGGTGTATTGCTAGTTAGTAATAATAATTGATCTGTATTTTTTAAAACTAAAATGACGAGACAAACCGATACAAAAAATGAGGGATCTGTTGGGGGTGAATTCATCCACGGTTAATAAGTTAATCAGCGGGACCAAAAGTTAGCTAGTGAGTCCTCAGAGGAGTTATGTATTTCTAAGCTGTGAGAGGCTTCAAATACCTATCCTTCGCTCAAAGGTTCCTAGGTATTAAATTCCCAGTTCGTTTAATTCGATCAATCAAAACTTAATCAGCATCCTCGCGATCAAACGAGCTTATTAAACATTAAATAAATACAATTTATAATACTTAAAAGCCTCTCCCTCTCTCTCTTTCACGATCTAACCAATCCAGCTCTGAAATCCTCTGAAAAAACAGAAATGAATAACTAACCGAAAATATTTATTCAAAAAACGGCTTCTTTAGAAAAACATTATCGCCGCGACGGACAGCCCGTCTGGCAGTCTATTGAGTCCCTGCCACAGATAAAAAGTGAATAAACCCGAGTAGAGTAAACGGAGAATAAACAAAACAACCCCTCGCCCCTCTCCTCGCTCAACGGCGACGTTTCATTCTTATTGTCGCGCAATCGGACTATCCTGCCCATCCCCGTCCTATTGTTTGTCATTCACCTTCTTCATAAGCTCCATTTTTATCATCCCCTTTCCCGCATCCACACTCATTTTCACGTCCTTCTCATCCTCACCCACTCAACCCCTCCCGTTTAATTCTCCCTCTTCCTTCCGACTTCCCCTATTTACTTTTTCTCTCCTTTTATTACCCATCAAGTCTGCAATCACGCAGCAACCCTCGGTCTGACAACCGCAATATCACGTCACAGATAGTGACAGTACGCACGAACCTCGTAAATATAATCGCTCTTAAAATGTCTAGTGTTAAAAAAAGTTTAAACTTTGAAATAAAAACCAACATTGCACACACCAGTGATATGTGTACTGAAGAAAAAGGATGAGGGAGAAAATAAATAAAATAAAAATGAATTTCAGTAATACACCCCAATGACTTTTTTACGAGCTCATGAAAAAATTATCTACACTTTTCCTGGTACTCTCTTTCTATCGGTTGCATCCCACTTAAAATAATAATAATGATAGTATTTATTTATTCATCATTATTGTAATATACACCAGGGCAAAAGTGTACGGCTCTGAGGTTGTAAGTAACTTGCCAGGTAACGCCTTTCTGGCAAACTATTCCCTCGCGGGCTTGACCGGTTAATGACGGCTGGCCTACCTCGTAAATCAGCTGAAATTCGCAGTTGTCCCTCTACTATTTTATGGTTTAATCCACCAGACACCGGACGCCAGACACATACTGAGGGACACTTTCGCCTTTATGCTCCGTTTATTTTTTTTACTATGCCGTGATACAAATTCCTTTTTTTTTTGCATAAATATCAAGGACAATATTGATTGAAGGATTTTTTAATATTTAATTAGCTTTATTAATTAATAATAAATTATTTTAAAATTAATATTCAACGGCAAAAATTTTAAACCAAAAAAATTCCTTAAATTATTTTCTTGTTTGGAAATTTTTAATTAAGAGAATTAAATTAAAAAATTTTCTAATTGCTTATAAAATTTTATTTGACCGTCGAATCAAAAGTAATTGACAAAATTATATTTAGAAACTTTTTATAAACCTACAACTTGATTTCTGTGAATAAAATAAATTAATAGATTTTTTTATTAAAACTTTTAATAAATAAAATAAATAATAAAAAGTGATGATAAATAAATTTAATAATAAAAAAATTATTTTATGGCTGTTTTTAATATTTATTTTACTTTTAAAAAAAATATAGAAATTAAATTAAAAAAATAGTTAATCGTTTTAAATATTTAATAATTCACTAGGCTTTTAGTAACAATCTCAGTACTTACACAAATTACCTCTCAGCAGTTGAAAATATATAAAAATCCTAAAGTTCATAACTAAAAGTACCTATTTCCAATTTAATATTGATACATTGCTATTGAAAACTCCGATTTTCAGCAAACTTTCCAACTAATTATTTATAACGAATATTTTAAATGTCCGGGGGAACTTTTCCTCCGGCTATTTATGCTCTCGTATCAAAACTTTGCTTTTTAACGATTTTCCATATTAAATTACCGCCATTATTATTTATATATTCAAAATTTTATTTATTTTGAAACTTCGCGGTTTTTTCGCCGGTAATTAAATGTAAAATAAAATAAACAATAAATGTTTGATCGGTGGAATGAAATTTTGGCAATTATGGTGGTTGATAGTCATGCTTTTATCATAAAATCAATGAATATAGTTCGGCGAGAATAAAAACAATAATTTCGAGCATGTTTAATTATTTTACGCGAAATATTTTATATTGGCAATTATTATTTATTCAATAAAGCAATTTTATTGTTAGTAACAAATTAATTATTCCATTATAATATTTTTAGATTAGTTATTACTTATTAAATTAATTAATTCATAATTAAATTAATAAAATTTATAATTAAATTAATAAAAGTTATTAAAAAATTTTTTTTTAGCTATTTGATATTTTATTTACAAAAAATTAATAATTTTTCATTTTGATTCAAAAAAATGAAATTCTTAAAAATAAATTTATTTTTCCAAGAATTTTTTTTTAAATCAAATTAATTTTTCTAACTAATAAAAAATCTGAAATAAAAAATTCCAAAACTTCTTAATAATTCCAGAACTTTTAACCTTCCCGACGTCACAATTCCTCACGTAACAAAAAAAAATGCAATTAAGCACATTCCGACATTGAAACTGCTTAATACCGGCGCAATAGTGATTGTCCCGAGGAGGGTTTGATATAAAAAAATAGCGTGACAACTCGGATCTGAATCCCGCGGGGTTTCTTAATCAAAACCTTCAAATCTGATTAAACTCTCAGCAATCACGCTATCTGTAGTATAAAAGAGAAGAGTTTTTCGCTCCGGACAAGTGAGTTGCGGAAAAGTCACCGCGTCTCACTTCAGTAAGAGTTCGATTGTCCCTCCCTTCAGAAGTCTCTATAAAAAAATTCTAAATTATTTTATTACCGAGGGATAGCGACCATTTCACGCGTCATTAGAGAGTGTAAATAATAAAATAAATAATTACCAGCAGAACAAGATGTACTTGAACGATAGCAGCGTAATCAGTCCGATGCAAGCCTTTGTCGGGGGAGTACCCGGGATCGGAGTCGGAGTCGGGTGAGTTCAGTCCAGCTGATTATTTTCTTTTATAATCACCCGTATTGTGTCCGCTGAATGAACCGACGGACAAATAGAACGGACGGACCGAAGAATGGGTCAACTCTAAATACCGGCTGGAAGGACGGACAAATTGCCGCTATACTTCTATTTTCTTCGTTCCAGATCAAGGGAAAATACAAGTACCAGATCGGAAATAAAAGACCGAACGATCGACCTTAAAGTTTTGCCAGACAAATAATTAATTAAATGAATATTATGGAGGTTAATTAACCACCGACAGAAGAGGCGTACCAATAATTTAGCCCTTCACTTTTGCACGTTCTAATTGGAGCATTGTCTGTTTAATTTATTTCAAAAGTGATCTTGCTTTAATTTGTGTTCCCGACGTGGAGAGTCGTTTGTCACGGTGCTAGCTTTTATTTAAACTTTTTTTATCCAGAATTTATATTGTTTTCCTCTGGGTCTGGTTTTTAGTTAATTATTTACAATAAGAGATGACGTCGAGTGGTTTACACCGAGCCAGAATCAGAATCGAGGGCTCAATGCTCGGTGACTTTGATGTCCGTCACGGAGATTTATATTATTATTAAACGTACCGGGTAACTATTATTTGGTTTTATTTTTTTTTTCTGGCTGTTTTTTATATTTATCTAATGTTGCGACTGGGCAAATTCGCGCTTTCAGGCTTTCAGCGATCCATGATTTCGGTTTTTGTTTTATTGTTGTATTCTTGGTACTGCTATTCTGTGAAATACAATATATTTACGAAGCGTTCGTTGGTTTCACGGCGGCATTCGTGATACCGTGGTTTCATCATTTAACAGCCATTATATCAGATGTTATTTCTGTCGTAAAATATTACGGCCTTTACCTGTTTAGCTGCATTGATTCATCACCTGTAATTTACGTATTGATTTTTTTTTTATTTTAATATCAATGTTTATTTTTTTTTTTTTATCAAAAATTTATATTTTTATTTATTTAAAAAATTTTTAGTAATTTTTGAGAAAACAAATTTTTTTGAACTGAATAAATTATAAATCAATTTTTTATTTTTTTTTTTTTATCAAAAATTTATATTTTTAATTAGTTAAAAAATTTTAAGTAATTTTTGAAAAAAAAATTTTTTTTGAACTGAATAAATTATAAAACAATTTTTTATTTTTTTTTTTTATAAAAATTGAGTGAAAAATATTGAAAAATTGAACTTGAAGTTATTTATTTTTATTATTATTAATAATAATTTTTTTTATTAATTAATGTAAAAATTTGAAGTAATTTTTTGGCAAAAAAAAAGAATTTTGAACTGAATAAACTATAAAAAAATTTGTAATTTTAATTTTAGAAGGAATAAAAAATTGACAGTTTAATTTAAATTACAACAGAAATGTACAACAGATGCAAGAAAGACTGCTGGGGTGGAACATCCCACCGGAATATTCAGATCTGGTCCATCCTTATTGGCGAGGATTTTTAGCACCCGGGCGGTATTGGCACATCGGCTTTGCCCTGATTTATTTTATGTTAATGGTCATGTCATTTGTTGGTAATGGCTGCGTTGTTTGGATTTTTACCACGTAAGTTTGTTTATTTAATTAGCGAATTAAAATGTTATTGTTATTACCCCAGTTTATTTCAATAATCGCTGATTCTCGCTAAAATAAAATTATGGATTATTCTTCGATATATATTCTATAGATTTTACAGCCATTCAAATGTGCAATAGCTTATAATATAATACAAAACAAAACATTTATAATTATTGTAATAATAATAGCAACCGGATGGATGTATTTAATTACAGTTAATTCAAATTTTGGTTTATAAATAATTGAATTCTCGACCTACTTTGAACAATAACAACAATAATTAAAAAAAAAAATTTAACAAGTAATTTTCATCCAATTCTAAAATTTAATTTGTCCAAAAATAATTTTCTTCATATTTATTTTACCAATAATTTATTGAGCTCAAAATTTTTGTCTTATAAAACAAGTAACACCTAAAATATTTATTTATGTCTTAATAAAAAATTAATAACATCCTGCACTGAGAGGCAATTTTATTTAATAGTAATAAAAAAGTTTATTTGGACTTGAAAAAAAAAAATTAGTTAATATTAATAAAATTATATTAGTATTTAATAAAATTTTTTTAAATACTAATATGTGTTTATTAAAATAACCACGAGCGTCGCTTTCGTTAGCTGTCATTAATTCGCGTAGTTTGTACTTGTTCCAAAAGTTTGACGGTGAGCAAATAATCTCAAAAAAAAAAAAAAATAATATTGATCAATTTATTGAGATATATAAACAAGTAAAAGTTAAATGTGCTTAATTACAATACATAATTCATGTTTCATAACATAACATAATTTGTATTAATTATAATTTAGTCAAATATATTTTCACAGTAATATCTTTTGATAAATAATATAAAGGTTTTTCAATGTGACATCCCGCTTGGAAAAGGTTTATATGTTCCAAAATATATGATTAAATATATTAATATTATAATGTGATATATGGAACGATATATGAAATCATATCTATAATTTTGCCACAATAATATAAAAAAATATATTGTAAATAAATATATTATTCTCATGTATAAATCATATATTCATCAATATATTTGCTTCATGTATGCACGATCCATATGTGTATCGGTACAACTTTTTATATATTGATACCTTATACTTAAAATAATGTATCGATAAATATATGGTATCACATATATTCTTCATATACAGTACATGATATATTATATATGATTTTTATGTATTCGGTAATATAGCAGATGATATATACTAAGCGATGTATGGATCACCATATAATAATAAATGTATTATTTAAAATACATGGTTCCATAAATAGAATAAAATTATACTTTTCAATATAGACAATTTTGCCGCCATATATTCATCACTCATTTGCAATATATTGTATAATATATTTTTAACGATATATAGTATTTTCATGCGGGATCCTAACCTAATCTATTTGTTTACTTTCGACTTTTATGTTGTCATTATGACAGACGACGTCTTTTACATACTAAGAAAAATTTTTTATTTATTTATTTATTTATTTATTTAACTTAGACCCAACATCCTACCGGCCAATAACAGGATCATTTACAACCATCATAAACTTATAAACAGTATATATAATGGAGACAATGAAATATTATAATGTTTTCATAAGTATAGATACCACTTGTTATAATGTGTAGTTAAATTACGCAGTCTCACGAAAGTTGCAAGTTCATAAAGAACAAATGAAAGAAAAACAATAATAATAAAACTAAAAATCAAAATTACTTAATATAATTTACATTTAGATTAAATAATCTTATAAAGTGACACGTTCATAAAATCTATTTAATAAAATTTATTAGTACTTAAGAAAATTTTTATTAGTATTTAAAGAAATTTTATTAATATTTAATATATTTTTATTTGGGATTGGCCAAATAAACGTTTTATTAAATAGTAATAAAATTTCATTACTATTCGGCTGCCCAATTTCAAAACACAGTAACTAATATTTAGAAATTTTTTTTAATTTTTCTTATTAAAAAAAAGTTTGCCTGCCAAATTGATGAAAAATTTGATTTATGAATAGAAAATACTTGAATATAAATATTTTTAAGAAAAAATACTGGAAATTAAGGTCTAAAAGTTATAAAAAATCCAGCAATATTAAAAAAAAATTAGGTATAAAACTTTTGCAGTTACTTTGTTTTAAAATTGGGCAGCCGTATTAAATAAAATTGTCTCTCAGTGAGTGATCAAAATTCCAGCACTTCCGCCCATCATCAATTTATTATTTAATAATTGAAATTTATGAACCTTAATGACAAAATAATTTGCCGGTATAAAAATAACAGAATAAAAAATTTTGTTCCAGATCAAAATCATTGCGAACTGCGTCAAATATGTTTGTTGTAAATCTCGCGCTATTTGATATCCTAATGGCAGTCGAGATGCCATTATTGATAGTAAATAGTTTTCTAGAGCGTCCAGTTGGCTGGCAGCTAGGTTGTGACATTTATTCAGCCCTCGGCAGTGTTTCTGGGATCGGTTCGGCCATAAACAACGCAGCTATTGCATTCGATCGATATAAGTACGTACAATCACAATAACAATAATAATTATCACTGTAATTCATAATTCAAATTCTTGGCGATAATGATAATGACAATGCTGATAATCTTTGTGATTTAAATTAATAATAGTTAAAAAAAACCTTTCAGAACAATTTCCTGTCCAATCGATGGACGGCTGAACAGCAAGCAGGCGGGAGTTATCATCGCCCTGACGTGGTTCTGGACTATGCCGTTCACCATTTTGCCGTGGATGCGTGTCTGGGGCCGATACGTGCCGGGTATCAAAAATAATGTCAATTTTTAGCCTTATTCTTATTCTTACATTATATTCCACTTATAAAATCGATAATTCAATTTAAACTTATCGACCCGCTCGCTTCACGGCAGCGCATAAATTAACATTTTTATTTTTTAAACAAATCAGAGGGCTTTCTCACAACTTGCACCTTCGATTACTTGTCGGAGGATCAAGACACCAAAGTATTTGTCGGGTGCATATTTATTTGGTCTTACTGTATTCCGATGACTCTTATTATTACTTTTTACTCGCATCTCATTAAGTCTGTTCGTAAACACGAAAAAATGTTGCGCGAACAAGTGAGTATATTTTTATTTTTATTCATTATTATAATAAAATTTTTTTCGATAAATAAGTCTACATTGAAATAAATAAACCATTTTTTTAATATTTTAATTTTTAAGATACTTTTTTATTCATTGAAAGAAAAAAATTTTTTTAAATAATTTTTCCCTTTTAAAAATAAAAAAAATGATTCAAAATTAAAAATATTTTACTTTTTTTTTTTTAATTAAAGTATGATATAAAATCAAAAGAATAATTATTAAAATATGGACTGAATTTTTAAAATACTATAACTTTTTTTTTTTAATTAAATTATGATATAAAATCAAAAGGACAATTATTTAAATATTGATTGAATTGTCAGAAGAAAAAAAATTTAATAATGAATTTTTGATCAGTCATAAAATATATGAATTATTATTTACCAAAATTCTTAAAATTTAATATTATTATTAAAATAAAAATTTAAAAAATTTTTACAGGCCAAAAAAATGAACGTAAAATCTCTGCAATCAAATTCCGGGGATAAAGAAAGGAGCGTTGAGATGAGAATAGCAAAAGTAGCATTCACTATTTTCTTTTTATTCGTTTGCTCTTGGACTCCTTACGCGGTTGTAACAATGACTGTTGCCTTTGGAAACCGGTTCGTAAAAACTTTTTATATTCGTCAATTCATAAATTTTCTATATACTTTAAAATATTCACCAATTGTAATTAAAAAAAAAAATTACAAATTTTTTAAACAATTAAATATATATTTAATACATCTTAAATAAATTTTCTGCGTTTGTAATAAATTAATAATTCTAAATAATAACACTAGAATAAGCTTAGTAATATTTAACCATGATTATAATGAATGATAATTATTAACCGCTGTGTATAATTATAATTAAAACAGGGATGCATTAACACCTTTCTCAACAATGCTTCCGGCTCTGTTCGCCAAAACAGTGTCCTGTATCGATCCCTGGGTCTACGCAATCAATCACCCGAGGTAATTAATATTTCAGCTGAATTCTCTGCTGCTAAATACCGTAAATATATTAATATCCTTGTATGAAATTCACGCGTTACATCTGCTGTCTAAATTATTGCACCGTTTTCTACAAATTGGTTTTGTATTTTTAAACCACTCACATTCTATTTAATTTTTAAAATATTTATTCTTATCAAATAATTACACCAATAAATTTTTTCTTTAATTATAAACTTATGGATGGTAAAAGTTATTAATATTTCATTCCTGCTAATCGAATATTTCAGTAAACGTTTTAAATTTGTACAAGAACTAGAGCTTTAATGTCAAATAAATTAATTTAGTTAAACTTTTGACCTTATTTTATCATTACTGACATTAAAAAACCTTAATTAAATTTGGAATTTTGATAATTGATATTATTTAATGACTATTCAATCGAAATGTAATAATTTTCGTGGTAAAATAATGAAATAATTAAATTTACAAGCCAGAGGAAAATTAACTTTTAATTTATTGATTTTTATTTAATATTTAAAGACTCATAAATAAAAAAAAAGTTTTCAATTAACATAAATTTCTATAAAAATAATAATAATTGTATCATTTGATAAAAGGTACCGACTGGAGCTGCAAAAACGATGCAAATGGATGGGAATCCACGAACCGATGCCGCAGTCGGACAGCGTGTCAGCAACAACGGAGAGGGTGAGCGACGAGTCATAATTTACCGACGAAAGCTCAAGTAGGCGAAGTACCGGGGGTGCTCGAGTTATCTACCGAGGGCTGGTTTGAGTTGCTTGGGGATGAGATCGACGGGTGGACGACGGCTCTGCATTGCCAACCACCACTCTTGCAGACCGCCGGCCAACCATTGATCTTTACTACTTACTATCTTTTACTCATTACTTACTACTTGATCGAACGATAATACTGTATAAATTGTACATTGTATTCTACGGACGTTTAATGAAGCGCCTGATTGTTTTAATTTAATTCCAAACTCATGTGTTTTTGATTCTGTGAGTCTACTCGCTGAATATGAGACATTGTATACAAGTTTAATCATAAAATAAATATTTCAAAGCAATTTATGTGTAATGATTTTTATTTTTATTTTACCATAAAAAACTAATAATAATAATTTCTTTGGAATTTTAAACATTAATTATTGTTATTATCTATATTATTAAGAGAATAAGGAAAATTTTGTGTCCAGGATAGTTGTATGATAAAATCGGTTTTTTTAGTGAAATTTAGTGTCGTTGCAAAGGGCTTAACTTAAATTTGTGCCTTTTCAAGGTTTCATTTCATTTTCACTGATAGTCAATTTATTATGATGAGATTTCATAATTGAAAAATGACCTTGTATCTTGTGAACTATTGATATTTTTAAAGATATAAGCTCACGACATTACATTCATCGAGACCTTTCATTTGAGTACCCACATCAACTTATCATATATTTATATATGTTATATATATCGACGTTCTAATTAGCAAATTGTCTAACTCCATTTTAGAGAATCTTCTATTTGTACGAAAAAAACTATTAGTTCAAAATTTATTATCGCTTTAAAAAACCATTTAATATCATTATTATCTAATAGAGATATAATATTTAGGTTTGAATCATTCAAATAATTTATAATTTGATTATGGCTACATCAAAATGTTAAAAAATCACCCTCTAAAAAATAAGCAGTTAGACAAATTGCTAATTAGACCATCGATATGTATATATGAAAAATATATGTATATATGAAAAATATATCAAAATGCATGTTGGTACTCAAATGAAAGCTCTTGATGAGTGTAACATCGGGATGAGCTTATATCTTTAAAAACGTCAATATTTAAGAAAGTACAGTGCAATTTAACAGATATCTTATGAACTATTGATATTTTTAAAGATATAAGCTCCCCTTGATATTACACTCATCTAGACCTTTCATTTGAATATCCACATCAATTTTTCATATATTTATATATATATTATTTAAATGCATGTATGAAAAATATATAAAAATGCATGTGGGTACTCAAATGAAAGCTCTTGATAATTGTAACTTCAGGGTGAGCTTATATCTTTATAAATGTTGATAGTTATGAAAGTACAGTGCAATTTAACAAAAATAATTATTTAATAAAGTAAAGTTTTATTTACTTATCGTTCACAAGTCACGGCAGTCACATATAATGACTGCAAGGTTGCTAGTTACTATTATTATTGTTATTTCAAATGTTAATATGGATAAAAATTAAATTTCATAAAAAAATCAACAGTTTTTTTTATCCATACACTGTAAATCCAAGTGTTTTAACAAAACACACATAAAGTGTTTTGTTCCTATCTTTAAGCATTGTAGTCACTTTTAAATCACTTTCATGTGTTTTAATTTTCCATGTGAAATGCCCATTTGTAGTCACTTTTAAAACATTTTGATTTACAGTGTAGAGTTTTTTATGAGAGTAGCAATAACGTTATTGATACAAAAAAAGGTTGGTATGATTGAAGAAGTAAAAAAAGGTCAAGCTTACAGTGGAGCCGGTGCAATTCATATTGTAAAATATCTGTTTAGTATAAAATAAATATCGAAAAAGATATTACAAATTTTTATTTATTACATTTATTGTTTCGATCAATTTTATTATAGAGTGACTTTTTTACTCTTAAAGCAGCAGGGTCGTACCGTACATTTCAAAATAGTTAAATCAATTCTTGTAGACTCTACTTGGTATTTTAGAGTTATTGCTCATGGGTAGCTCGTAAACCCGGGAGCGAATGGTCTCGACTCACGCGGATGGGATACGACCTTTCTGAAGTTTTCGACTTCGCTGCTTACTCCCTTCCGTTGTCAGGTTATTTATGCAGGATGAGTTATTCACAGTAAACAGGATTGAGGACTAATTCTGATACCAATGAACCTTCTGCATTCTTTATTCTATTCTTCGTCGGTCTATCAGCTGTTGTTTCAATATTTTAACCTTCTAACAGTGACTAATACTAATACTAATACTAATACTAATACTAATACTTATACTGGAGCTTTATTAAGTCTAAGTAACAAAATAAGATAAACTATCTCGTATGTCAGTAACTGGTTTACTTTAAAAGCTTTTGTAGTGTGTGCTTAGTCGACAAAAGATGCTATCCGCAAGCACGTAACATTGATCGACTATCGGCAAACCCGTTAAATAAAAACATCCTTGGTGAGATGAATTCAGTGATTTTTAAGCTAAATCCAAGCTCTAGTGAATAAATATTTAATCTTATTATCCTTAAAAATATTACATAGCCAAAAAAAAATTTTTAATAATCTATATTATTAAGAGAATAAGGAAAATTTTGTGGCCAGTATATTTATATGATAAAATCGGTTTTTCTAGTAAAATTTAGTGTCATTGCAAAGGTCGACTTGAATTTGTACCTTTTCAAGGTTTCATATCATTCTCACCAATAATCAATTTATGATGATAAGTATTTAGGCTGCATTCGAAAATGTTCTATCTATAGATACATAATTAAGAAATGACCTTGTATCTTGTGGACTATTAACATTTTTAAAGATATAAGCTCATCCTGATGTTACACTCATCAAGACCTTTCATTTGAGTACCCACATCATTTTTTCATATATTTATATATATTATATATATGTATATATGAAATATATACCAAATACATGTGGGTACTCCAATGAAAGCTCTTGATGAGTGTAACATCGAGATGAGCTTATATCTTTAAAAATATCAATAGTTAAGAAAGTACCGTGCAATTAAACAGATGTCTTGTGAACTATTGTCATTTTTAAAGATATAAGCTCATCCCGATGTTACACTCGTCAAGACCTTTCATTTGAGTACCTACATCATTTTTTCATATATTTTTCATATATACATATACATAATATATATAAATATATGAAAAAATGATGTGAGTACTCAAATGAAAACTCTTGATGAGTGTAATATCAAGATGAGCTTATATCTTTAAAAATATCAATGATTAAGAAATGGCCTTGTATCTCGTGAACTATTGATATTTTTAAAGATATAAGCTCTTCCCGATGTTACACTCGTGAAGACCTTTCATTTGAGTACCCACATCAATTTTTTATATATTTTATATATTTATATATATATGTATATATGAAAAATATATCAAAATGCATGTGGGTACTCAAATGAAAGCTCTTGATGAGTGTAACTTTGGGATGAGCTTATATCTTTAAAAATGTCAATAGTTAAGAAAGTACCGTGGAATTTAACAGATATCTTGTGAATTATTGACATCTTCAAAGATATGAGCTTATATCTTCAAAAATATCAATAGTTAAAAAAGTACAGTGCAATATAACAAAAGTAATTGTTTATTGAAGCAAAAATTTATTTACTTATAGTTCACAAGTCACAGCAGTCACATAGTAACTGCAAGGTTGCTAGTAACAATAAATTTAATAAGTGACTTCCGTAATTTATAAATAAATAATTCAGGTCACAAAAGTTATTTTAACAAAATCCAAATCATAAAATATTGAAGTAATTTATTGATTCATGAATTAAAATTAATTAATTAATTGAAGTAATTATAAACTGGTTAAAGTATCGAATAACCAATTACATAAATAGTTAACAAAGCTACCAACTGAAATTTTGTTACGAACTAATAATAGTAATAATAATAAATCCGATATAAAACTTCTAGGATATTAAATAAATAAATGAAGTAATAAAGTAACAACTATAACTTACAGCTTACTAAATATAAAATCGATAGTTCGATGGTTCGAGTAATTAACTTTTAAAAGGTAAAAAAAAAAAAAATTATTAACGAGAGTCTTATAACAATGGATGTAACTTGAATAAAGAAACAAAAAGATTCTTAATTCACAATAGACTGGATAGGAGAAAGACTTGGGAGCTCTTCAGCTATAAATCTCCACAAGGATCAAAAATAAAAGTCTATTAAAAATTACTCGGGAGTAAATAAAGTAAATTCAGTGAGTAGAGGCTTTAACGATTTTTCCATCCACTAGTCAATAACATTTTTTTTTTTTTTTTTTTCAGAATAGTGTGTTAAAATAAAATAAAAATGTTTCCCGGTACACTAAATTCGATTCTACTTTACGTTTAAATTTAAAGCTCGCAACTGTTACACTGACCCTTTTACACTCACCGTTTACTGTTCACCCTTTGTGCGAGGAAAAAAATAGTTAAAATAAGTTACAAGAAATACATTATCGCACTTATATATATATATATATATATATATATATATATATATATAAAAAGTCAAGTTCGAGATAAGTATCGGCTTGAGGATAAAGGGTTGAGCTTTTTTATTTTTAATTTTATGACACATTAATCTGCGAGTTTTTTTTATTTTCTGTTCCGCGTGTTTTGAATAATTGATCGATTTTTCAAAGTTTTTTGCTAAATTATTGATAAGGCTCTAAGTAATTTACAATTACACTGATGGAAGGATTTATTATTAAGCTTTTTTTAATTTTTAATAAGCACTAGATGATTTAATAAATATCCATTAACGATTAAAAAATATTTATTAAATGTAATTTCTTTTGTGTTAATAAATTATTTATTAATAATAAATTTTTAGTAATAATTATCACTAATAATAATTACTTGTAATAATTACTAATAATTATTACTAATAATTATTAGTAATAATTATTAGTGATAATTATTAGTAATAATTATTAGTAATAATTTTTAGTACTAATTATCACTAATAATTATCAGTAATAATTATCACTAATAATTATCACTAATAATTATCACTAATAATTATTATTATTACTAATAATTATTAGTAATAATTATCACTAAAAATTATTACTAATAATTATCACTAATAATTATTATTATTACTAATAATTATTACTAATAATTATAACTAGCAATTATTACTAATAATTATTAGTAATAAATTTTTTATAATAATTATTAATAAATTTTTGTTAATAAACTGAAAAAAAAAATTAAGTTAAATAAAAATAAATCAACAAATTAGTTTCTAAAAAAATTAATTAATAAATAAAATTTTTTTTTTAACTAATCTAAAATTTGTTAAAAAAATCCCAGATTGCAAAGATAACTCAAAAACTTTGGAAATGAAAAACCCTGGTAATTACTTTTACAACCTGGCATAATATGAGACGATGATATTATAAAGAAAAAAAATGAAGTTCAATTCTTATGACGTAAAGACTCATCCCAGACTATCAAAGTTGGTCTATATGTCCAGGACATTTTTAATTTGCCGGAAGTTGAGTTGAGATTGGAAGTTTCTTTGACAGGAACACCTAATCAAGATTCCCCCTCAGCCCTCTCGGTTCTTTTCTTAACTTTCCCCATCCTCGCCTCAACCGGTCCCTATTTTATACCGGAGCCGGGATTCCCTTTAGTTTCGCTGCTCTGTTCTCGGTGCAGCACTTTACTTCCAGGAAAACTTAGATTGTATGTAAGTCGCGGACGCCCAGAAATAGTTTGAAGCCGCTGCCAATGACAAATACTCTGAAAAAATAATTTAGTTTTCTTGAAACTCAAGTTGGATCCTGTTCTTCTTTCTCCTTATTTTTCTTTTCTCCGCAAGTTAAGTGGGTCAGACCGGACCAAATTATGCATACAAAATTATTATTGTAATTACAAACGCCCGGGGAGCATTTTTGCCGCAATTATCTGGAGCCTAAGTTAAGCAAATAGTGACGTCATAAATTTTATTGCGATAAGATCGGCGATATGTTCGAAATATATATTCATGTAGATCCACGTGTTGTCTATGTTTGAGTGCATGTATATAAATACATGGGTAGAGCCAAGTCGATTTGCCATCACTGACTGTCCGAGTTTATCCAACCGAGTTTAACCGAGCTCAACGACAATAATTTATCCGCGCTCCCCGAGGTACTGTAATCGTTCTGTCTGCTCTGATGGATTAGGATACTTGCTTGTTGGAAACGATTGCGTTTTAGTGTGTCTATTTGAAAATCATGTTGACCCGATTTAATGCGTTTTCATGTTTAACATCCTCTTTTTTTATTTTCGCACTATCTGATTTTATTTATTTTTTTTTTTTTATTTGGCAAGATCGAGGGTAATGGGTTGCAGTTGTTGAAATTTGAATTCGGTGCCTTCGTACAAATAATATACATTAAAAAAAAACTAATCGACTGTTGCCGATTAAAAATGAATTTGGAGAAGTAAAAATTTATTTTAATAATTAGTAGCAACCTTGCAGTCACTATGTGACTGCCGTGACTTATGAACTATAAATAAATAAAATTTTGCTTTAATAAATAATGATTTTTGTTAAATTGCACTGTACTTTTTTAACCATTGACGTTTTTAAAGATATAAGCTCATCCCGATGTTACACTCATCAAGAGCTTTTATTTGAGTACCCACATCATTTTTGATATACTTTTCATATATACATATATATATATATATAATATATAAAATATATGAAAAATTGATGTGGGTATTCAAATGAAAGGTCTTGATGAGTGTAATGTCGGGGTGAGCTTATATCTTTAAAAATGTCAATAGTTCACGAGATACAAGGCCATTTCTTAATCATTGATATTTTTAAAGATATAAGCTCATCTTGATGTTACACTCATCAAGAGTTTTCATTTGAGTACTCACATCATTTTTTCATATATTTATATATATTATGTATATGTATATATGAAAAATATATGAAAAAATGATGTGGGTACTCAAATGAAAGGTCTTGACGAGTGTAACATCGGGATGAGCTTATATCTTTAAAAATGTCAATAGTTCACAAGATACAAGGTCAGTTCTTAATTATTGATATTTTTAAAGATATAAGCTCATCCCGATGTTACACTCATCAAGAGCTTTCATTTAAGTACTCACATGCATTTTTGATATATTTTTCATATATACATATATATAATATATATAAATATATGAAAAATTGATGTGGGTATTCGAATGAAAGGTCTTGATGAATGTAATATCGGGATGAGCTTATATCTTTAAAAATGTCAATAGTTCACAAGATATAAGGTCATTTATTAAATTTTTATCAGAGAAAAAAATTTTTTTATTTTTAATGACCTATCTACTGTAAAAGTTGTTAAAAATATGAAACTTTCAGATAAAGATATTCAAATTAAAAACTCAAAAACAATTCAACGCTTAATACTCAAAAATTGCATGGAAAAAATATCTTTTTTATTTTTTTTCTAAAAAAGATGAAGAAATGAATATTTTGAAAAAAATTTCAATTTTGACTATTATTCAAAAAATTAAAATTCAATATTTTTCAAGAGTAATTTTAAAAATTTCAAAATTTAGCAAAAAAAGCTTTTTAATGGATACTAAAAGATGCAAAAAAATGTACTCTCTATATAAATTGTACATATATTTTCAAAATAAAATTATTCCTAGACGCTAAATTGGTAAAAAATTTAGAAATGACTTTCTATACTTTGACAATAACTTTTATTGAAAAATAAATTTATATTTATATATTTTATATTGAATATCAACTTTCAATAAATATGAAGGGAAATGGATTTCCAGATGCAAAATTTAACATAATTTCCTGTAAGAACCCATTGAAAGAAGCTATTTGTTGGGCTAGGGTTCAGGGCGCAGTAACGGCTGCTAAGAAATATTTAACGAGCGGTGATTTATTTGGGAGGGAATTCCTGGAAACAATGTGAACGCGGACGTACTACCGGTAAAAACAAATATAGCTCGGCAACCACGTGCATATGTCAGTGTGGTTGGATTTAATTCAACTTTTAGTTGGTACAAAAGTATAATCACGGAGGTAACCGCCAGAACAATAATAATCTACGGTGGTAACAGGAACAACAAGAACAACAACTACAACAACAACAACCTGCTATCTCGCGGATGAATTTCTGGTAGTGGAACATGATCCATGGCGTGGTCATATAATACGTACGATAAATATGCCAGTGTGTGAGCTATAAATCCTAGGTAATTGAATTTTCAACATTCGCGGGGATTCGAAGGTGTGACCATGGAGGAAATAGGGTGCGGATCTGTTTCCTGAATAGAGTCCCGTCTTTTGGCTCTTGTTACTCTTGTTTACTCTGTTTCCAAATTGATGGGGCCTGGGAAGGGAAATATGGCCACTTAGCTCAGTAGTTATTATATTTAATGCCTTTTGCTGCTATTACATTTTTTATTACACCCGTTAACATGAATTTTGATTACAAACTCACACTGAAAAATAAATTTACTTGATTTTAAAATTCTTAGACCCAAAAATTAGTTAAAAATTTCTTCCTCCCCCATGAAAAAAAAATATATTTCGAAATATATAAAAAATCCTTTATTAAAAAGTTGATGTGACGTTTTCATTGTTGTCGCTTGTTGTTATGGTGACCACTTTGGAAATGGTTACTATAACAACGGTTACCATAGCAACGGTTACTATGGCAATGATAACCATAGCAACGGTTACTATGGCAAAAGTTACCATAGCAACGGTTACTATGGTAACCATTGTCATAGTAAC
Source organism: Cotesia glomerata (assembly GCF_020080835.1). NCBI lineage: Eukaryota > Metazoa > Arthropoda > Insecta > Hymenoptera > Braconidae > Cotesia > Cotesia glomerata. The sequence goes on from NC_058164.1 coordinate 5,182,060, forward strand.
CGTTGCTATGGTAACGATTATCATAGCAACTGTCACCATAGCAACGGTGACTATGACAAAATTTACCATAGCAACGGTTACTATGGCAATGGTTTAATATTAAAGAGTTAAATTTGTAAAAATATTGATTATTAAATTGTTGATAACAAACATTTTGACAGAAGCGCGCAAAGCGCGTTTGATTTTCTAGTATATTTTATATATATTAAAAATCTATAAAAAATATATAAATTATGTATAATAAATACATTTTTAATAACTAACTTTTGGCCGATTTTCATATATATTTTATATATTTCAAATATATTTTAGATAGATTCAAAATATATATTTTTTTTTTATATTTTTAGCTATGTATTTTTTATGTATTTTAAAATATATCTTGAATATATCTAAAATATATTTAAAATATATATGAAAATCAGCCAAAAGTTAGTTATTGAAAATATATTTATTATACACATTTTTTATATATTTATATATTTTTTATATATTTCGAAATATATATTTTTTTTTCATGGAAGCTATTTAAATTTTTTGATAAAATTTTTCAAAATAATTTTTCTGATTCAAAAATTTTTCTTTTGAATTTAGATAATTTTTTTTTAATGCAAAAAAATTGGTTCGACTTTTAAGAAATTATAATTATGCCAATAGGGCCTCTAAAAAATTTTTTGTCCCTTTAACTTGCATTAAAAATGTTAAAATCCACTGAAATAATAAAAAATAAAATTCTATTTTTGAAATATGCCCTTGTGATTGTGAAAAACAAACTTTTGAAATCAATAAAAAATAAACTTATTCAAAAAATCGATATCAAATAAAATTACTCGGCAATTTGCGAAAGATTTCAAGTTGATTGCGATTGGACTAAAATTTCAAAATAAATGAGCAGAGGATTTGGACAGAAAATCTGAGATTTATTTTACTTCCACTCTCATGCTCGATCCAAACAAATAGAAGTATCTCTGAGCATAAGCAGCTTAGCGTCTACGTTCTTGGTAATTTTTGCTAGAATCCAGTGACGGTTCACTAGACGATCCATTCGCCTTTGGTCGTTCCAATTCAATTCATTCATCCATTAATTAATTAATTTATTATTTAATTCACTTTTTCTTTTATCCGAAGCCATTTGTTGCTATTTCAAAGCTAAAATAACAACAATTGCATTTTAAATTGGAGCGTTATCTCGATCCGCTTGCACCCCGACATCAGTCGCTGAGCGAAAACTTTTTAAACACTCTGCCGCTCCGCTCATTCCAACTTATCCGTCTCGTCGTATCTTTTTATCTTTTTCCTCGGCTGCTCATTTTATTTACCCAATATATTCTTTTTGTTTATTCATTTTCAGCCCTCGACAAAGTAAACGCCGCGATAAATTCACAGCATAAAGATGAGGAGTCTCCCACCAAGGCTCAAGCTTCTCTTTCTATTTAATTCACTATTTTATTCTTATTCTTATTCTTATTTCATAGAAAAGAGAAAAGGAAAGGGAAGGAGTTTTTTTTTTACCGGCTGATTTGAATCGATGCACAGGGAGAAGAATTTAATTGACCCATTTAAAATATCAAATTTTTTGTAGTAATTATTCAATATTCGTTTGAATATTATAGAATTAATATTTAAAGATTTTTAAAATTAAAATAATTTTTGAATAAATATTAATTTTTTTATTCTTACAAAAAAAAGTATTTTTTTTTTAAATCTATCTATAAGTCAAACTATAGCTTACTAGCAACTTTGCAGTCACTATATGACTGCCGTGACTTGTAAACTATAAATTAACGAAATTTTGCTTTACTAAATGATGACTTTTGTTAAATTGCACGGTAATTTTATAACTATTGCCGTTTTTAAAGATATAAGCTCATCTCGATGTTACACTCATCAAGAGCTTTCATTTGAGTACCCACATGCATTTTTGATATATTTTTCATATATTCATATATATAATATATATTTTAAAGATATAAGCTCATCCTGATGTTACACTCATCAAGAGCTTTCATTTGAGTACCCACATGCATTTTGATATATTTTTCATATATACACATATATAATATATATACATATATATAATATATATACAAATATATGAAAAATTGATGTAGATACTTAAATGAAAGGTCTTGGTGTGTAACATCAGGATGAGCTGATATCTTTAAAAATGTCAATAGTTAAGAAAGTACCGTACAATTTAACATATATCTTGTGAACTATTGACATTGTTAAAGATATAAGCTCATCCCGATGTTACACTCGTCAAGACCTTTCATTTGAGTACCCACATGCATTTTTGATATATTTTTCATATATTCATATATATAATATATATTTTAAAGATATAAGCTCATCCTGATGTTAAACTCATCAAGAGCTTTCATTTGAGTACCTACATGCATTTTGATATATTTTTCATACATATATATATAATATATAAATATATGAAAAATTGATGTTGGTACTCAAATGAAAGGTCTTGATGAGTATAACATCGGGATGAGCTTATATCTTTAAAAATGTCAATAGTTCACAAGATAAAAGGTAATTTCTTAATTATGTATCTAGAGCATTTTCGTATGCAGCCTAAATACTTATCATCATAAATTGACTATTGGTGAGAATGATATGATAACTTGAAAAGGCACAACTCCAGGTCAGGACTTTTCTAATGATATTAAATTTAACCACAAAAACCCATTTAATCATATAAACACACTGACCACTCAATTTTTTTATTCTCCTATAATATAGATTACAAAAAAAAAAAATGCATAAAAAAGTGATAAAAAAAATGTAAAAACAACAACCAATAAACGTATCTTAGTATTCACTAAAAATTCTAAAGCTTTTTCGAGTTGAATATTTTTGACAAGCTCTAAAAAATAAACTCGAATAGATACATCGTGAACAAGCCCGTCGACGAGGGCGGCCATAAATCTCTCACGAGGATGATTGATCGATTGTCAAATAAATATTCACAGTAATACAATGCCCAAGATTTAAGAATGATGATAGTATAGCCATCAGCACACATCTATATTTATGTCTCTATCCACATGGAGTACAGTACAGCCACATAGATAGTGATAAAAATAGAGATAGAGATATATCAAGTGATGATACTGTTGCGCGCGGTCCTCGATATCCATTCTGGTGTAGGAGTTTCAACGCCGGCATGACAACACAAAAAATACCAGTGGAATTATTCCGTCAGCATATTGACAACGAGGCAGCCGAGCATCGTCAACTACGACAAACGACTCTAGTGGCATCATCCGCAAACCCCTCAATCTATCCTGTTCAATTTTTACGCTTCATTTTTTTATATTCTTCTATTCCCATTACTTTTTTTTTCACTCCCTATTTTTACTTGTCCTCCTCCTCCCTCCCTGATGCGCCCGATTCGATTTTATTTTTCACTTCATCACAACAATAGCACGTACCTAAAAAAGCCAATTTATCAAAAACAACGAGTGATCCTTAACCAGGTTACTCAACGAGAGACGCGATGTTACGGGCTGGGCTGAACGGGGGCGCAACGTAACATGAAAAATCGATATTCTTGCGTTTTAACAAGGTGGCGAAACGCCACTGATAAGAATTATATTTATTGTTACAGTTAATTTACAATTCGTCTGGAATTACTCTCTGGGCTAATAAATATATCCAAAAACTATTTTATGTATGCAATACACATATATTCATATTTAAATATGTGTATTCTTCTCTAACTCAAGAGTGCAGTTGAATTTAGATGTCTGATAATAAAACTTTCATTATTAATGTGACTTATTTTTAAATCAATTTTGTTATTTATTAATTTAGTAGTCCAATAAAATATTTTCGTCACAAAATTATTCTATATGACTTAATATCACTCTATACACCCAAACCAAGCATCACATGGTCATATATGCCCAAAAATAAAATTTTATCAAAGTTAGTTTTGAAAGTCTCCTACAGGTGGCGCATGGTCGCTAAATTTTCTTGCCAGAAGAAAGTTGGTTTCTAAAATATATACGTTTTTTACTACGAATAAAAAATCAGATCTTATCATATATACCCATATATAATATTTGATTGAATTTAGTTTTGAAAGTATCCGACAGGTGGCGCATGGTCGTTAAATTTTCTCGTTCGAAGATACATAGTTTCTCAAATATAAATAATTTTTTCTTATCAATAAAAATTTAGATCTTTTCAGGCTACACCAGCAAATTTTTTCTCAAATTGAAAAAAATTTAATTAAAATTCTAAAAAAAAAAATAAAAACCATAACTCTGAGACAAAGAAAAATCTAATTAAAAGTAAATCGAGAAGTGAGCTTTTAACAGGAGTAATTGTGAGTAGTTCGATTGGTGTAACCTTGGGGAAACGCGATAACACGGGGGTTGAAACGGGCATACCCGAAAGCCAGAGTGCGTTGCCATAGAAACGGCGTGTCGTTTTTGTCGACGAGAGGCGAGAGGACAAACTACCGAGGGCGTCAAGCGTATAAACTTAAATATTATACTAGCCTTTTTATTTTATCTTTCATAATTTACACTTTACTACTCATAATTTATCATTAGTAATTAATAAAAAAATCAAAGTTCAAATGAAGTAATTTTTTTTTCAAGTTCAAAAATTTTCCTTCAAATCAAGTTAATTTTTTTATCAGTGTTGGCTGTGTGCCTCTTTGGCATGAGAACCGCGAAATTCGCAAAAAGTGACGTCCAAAAAACATAAAATAAAAGTAAAAGCCATACTAGCTGAAGAACCGTACAAGGTATTCCCTCTTATCCTTCATCCCCCTCTCCTCTTCCCATCGGTTTCCACCGGGAAAATTATTGTCCTCGCCCGGGGCGTTGGGAATTCTCGCGTTTTCCAGTCTCTCCAGCCCGGCCTCGAACATAATTTATTTGAAAACACACCAACAGCAAACAAGGGCTTTTGAATTGAGAGCGTTATCTTGTCTATTTTTACGGACAACACGTTTTGTGGTGCCTCCAGTAGCTGTAGGTAGTTCCACTTCGAGTTAGCTCAAGAAGAAGCTTCTTAATCTTCTCTCCAGCATCAACTGCACCACCGCAGAGTATCCCGAGAGACTCGCGGGATTTTTTTATCACGAGCCCAGATAATAATCAGTTTTCATGAAAAATAGCCGTGTCTGCGTTCATGTTCCGTCCCTTGTATCTTGCCGTCCCTCTATGTTTGTTCCCCTGGCTTATATGCCACCTCCTTCCTTATATTAGTGCCTCCTTCTCATATATTTCCTCTTCAACTTATCTGATCTCTTTGAGCGGCCTAACCCAAATATTTAATTATTAAACGGTCGGTATGACTCAATAGTCCCGAGGAAATGAATCCATAGCTAGCTACCCACCCGGGTCCACTTCCCCACTTTCATTTATAAATACTTGAGCTTCAGCCCGTGATAACCCGTGTCAATTTTGAGATCTATGTGCGGACGTGCTCGTTATTTGGCAGATAGCTCAAGTGCGGTAATATAATCGTAATGGCAATGCTACTGATAGAAGGATTTATTGGAGTTACAAACCAGATTTATTCCAGTTTATCTGTCTTTGCTTTTAGAGGAATATTTATTTTTACTAAAAATTAATCTATATTATCAAGAGAATAAGCAAAATTTTGCGACCAGTGTATTTAAATGATAAAATGGATGTTTATGGTTAAATTTGGTATCGTTGGAAAAGTCTTGAACTGGAGTTGTGCCTTTTCAAGGTTTCATATCATTCTCACCAATAGTCAATTTATGATAATAAGTATTTAGGCTACATTCAAAAATGCTCTATCTCTAGATACATAATTAAGGGATGACCTTGTATCTTGTGAACTATTGACATTTTTAAAGATATAAGCTCATTTCGATGTTACACTCATCAAGAGCTTTCATTTGAGTACCCACATCATTTTTTTATATATTTTTCATATATACATATATAATATATATAAATATATGAAAAAATGAAACATATATCAAAATGCATGTGGGTACTCAAATGAAAGCTCTTGATGAGTGTAATATCGGAATGAGCTTATATCTTTAAAAACGTCAATAATTAAGAAATGACCTTGTATCTTGTGAACTACTAAGATTTTTAAAGAGATAATCCCACCCCGATATTACACTCATCGAGACCTTTCATTTGAGTACCCACATCAATTTTTCATATATTTATATATATTACATATATGTATATATAAAAAATATATGAAAATGCATGTGGGTACTCAAATAAAAGCTCTTGATGAGTGTAACATCGTGATGAGCTTATATCTTTAAAAATGTCAATATTTAAAAAAGTACAGCGCAATTTAACAAAAGTCATTATTTAATAAGGCAAAATTTTATTTATTTATAGTTTGCAAGTCATGGCAGTCACATAGTGACTGCTAGGTTGCTAGTTTATTTTAATAAAGTTTAAAATTTTTTATTTTCATTTTAATTATTATAATAATTTTAATTACAGCCAATTACTACTTATACTCTACTACAACGACACTTTTCACACGTTTCAACCTTTCAAAAGAATTTTTTCATCTTTGTTTAATAATGATGCATTAATTATTCGTAGCAATTATTGAGCTGTAAAAATAGTATCCAAATAATTGAGCAAGTTAGCGAGTTAATTAATAATTAAAAAAAATAAAATTACACAACAATAATTAAAAATAACGAACTGTTATCATGTTGAACCTCGTGTGTAGGCAACCTAATTGTGAGTTTCTCAGTTAATTAATTAAACAGAAGTGTATTAAAACTGTCTGTGTTATTCAAAGTACTACATGATACTCATAAATTGGGAAAAGCACCTCGAAGATACACACACATACACACATTTACCCCACAAGGTTCTCACGTTAAAATGATAATGAAAAACGGTTAAACTTTCTGAGCTTTTTTTATTTCTTTTCTTAAAAACCCACATCACGATTTATTTTCCCGGCGGTCGTAAATTTATTCAAACAATAAAAAGGCATAAAAAATACCGGGTTAAAAAAAAAAAGTAATGGTAGAATTTCTCCCTCCAAAAACATAAATACCAATTTTACATCAACGGTTAAAAAATTCAAAATATCTTTATCCTCTTAATTATCTGGGAGATGTGTCTTCCTAAAAGGTTACTCACTTGTATCCAGTATCTCGTTCGCGGATTTTAAAATCACCGAAAGCTCTTTTTACTAATAACGGTAAAACCGTTAAACCGAACCCATTATTTTGTAACGAGCTCGGGAACCATCCTCGTGCTTTCACCCCTCGACCTTTCGATCGATTGCATGCATGCGAAAGCTGTGATGTTACAAAAATATAAAAAATTCATTAAAAAGCAAAAATATTATAATATTTTATCTAAAATTAAAAAAGGCGTACAATTTTTCAAAAATATTTTTATAAATTAACAAAACAATATTTCTATTAAATAACTTAACTCTCTTCTAGTGAGAGAAATTAAGGATCATGTTCCCTCTGTCGGAGATTTTTAATACTACTTTCAATTTAAAATTTATCATTTTAGAAAAACGTCACCAAGCTTTTGAATTTTTCAACGGATTTGATCAATGTTATTGTTCTTAAAAATTTTTTATGTGAACATTAATTTTTTTTTTTTGGGAAAATTTAATACAAAAAAACAAAATATTAAATACTAGCAATCTTGCAGTTCATGAAATACAAAGTTATTTCTTAATTATGTATCTAGAGATAGAGCATTTTCGAATTCAGCCTAAATACTTATTATCATAAGCTGACTATTGGTGAAAATGATACACGGAAAAAAGTAAACTGTAATATTCACTCGGATTCCGGTTAATTTTTATAGTTTCAAACAGTAAAGCGGACATCGGGGTGGCAAAAATATAAATATTACAGAACTTAATGTAGAAAGTATAAAAGCCACAATTTGTAATTTAATATCCAAAATAAGTGATTAGTAGCTGTCACTATAGTAAATAACGACTCTTTCATCTTAAAAAATTACAGTTTCAAACAGTAAAAATTGCCATTTCAATATATAGTCGATATTATGAGGAGAAGGGGAACTCAGATGAAAGAGAAGGGGGTTTTACTCGGGGAGAATTTAACATTCGAAACAGTAAAAATTATACTTAAAATATACATTTTATCAGTCCAAGCAAGTCAATAATTACAGTTTGATTTTTAGCGTTGCGTTTAAAATTTACCATTTTACTTTGTAAATATTGACGTTGCTTGTATTAGAAATTTACTAACTTTATTTTATACTTTTTACATATCATAAGATCATTTTGTAGGGGACGGACGGGCAAGACGGAGAGGGGCGGGTAAAATGAATAATCGTTTTAAATCGCTGGTCGGTCGATAGAAACATTTTAGACAGCAATCTATCAATCTATTATGTAACTACACTTACCGTTATCGATAAAGCATTGGTTTTGCATACTTGTGGGAATTTTTTTTATAAATATTGAAATTTAGGAAAAAGATAAAGTTTTAAATCGTAAGAATACAATAGGTAGTTTAATGTTGTTAATGATGATGCAGATTTGATTTTTTTTTCTTCATATTCAGGACGCGGTTGATATTTTTGCGACGATTGTTTTGATTGAAATGTATTTTCCAATCAGTATTCGTTTTACGCGACCTGAGTATTCATTTTGCCCGCCCTGGTAGGGCAAAACGGATAATGTTGACTTTTTTTTTAATTTCGAAGAAGAATTTCTTTGTTATTATTTTTATTTTACTTTAATTATAAACTTCAATTACCCAAAAATTATTAGCCAAAGTTAAGAATGGATATGATTGTAATATATATTTGTTATTTCATTTTCAAATTAACATATCCGTTTTGCCCGTCCTTCCCCTAGGTACCAAATGATAAATATCAAAGTCTGAATTGTTAATTATTATACTTTAACATTTTAGACATTTACATAGCGAATATTACTGTTTGAAATAGTATTTTCTTCCATGTAAAGAGTAAATTGTAACGTTTAAATGGTAAATATTATAAAGTGAATATTAAAATCACGATTTTACTGTTTGAAATGGTAATTTTTAGCAGTTGATCATTACTTATTATGAATCGACTGTTATTTATTACAGTTTACTTTTTTCCGTGTATGAAACCATGAAAAGGCACAACTCCAAGTCAAGACTTTTCCAACAATATCAAATTTAACCATAAAAACCCATTTTATCAAATAAATACACTGGCCACAAAATTTTGCTTATTCTCTTAATTATGTAGATTATTATTTTTATTATTATTATTTTTTATTATTATTACTCCGATTATTATTATTGTTGTTGATGTTCTTAATGGATTGTTAAGTTTTGGTAATCTATGAGAAGGATAATTTAAACCGAGCATATACATTCATATAATACATAAATATAACAACGCATATGTATTGTGGAAAGTATAAGTATAACTATATATCCATTTATGGGAGAGAGTCGCCTTAGAATTCTAAAGCTCGCAAAAGTTAGCTCGGAGTTTCACAGGAAAATAAGTTTGCGTATCGCAGAATTGCAGCTGCTCACAACCGCTCGCTTTATCTTGGAGCAGAATCACGCGGAAACGACCCGAGGGATGTGCTTTCACGCGAAATTCGATGTCATTCGAGTACATCCAATTGAAGAAATAAAACGCAGAGGTTCATTCTTGCCTACTAAGTAGATTCAATCATTTTGTTCTAAAACGAACAAACTTCCGTCCCTCTTACATTCACATCCACAGCGATACTACAACGAAACTTTCTTTTTTTTTTGTATTTTTATTTTAATGCTACGCTCCTAACTACTGACTACTGCCATGCGACTTCCTTCTCAACTTTGGCAGTTAACGGAACTAAACAACTTGCTCATGTTTCATTAAGAGTAAGGGCCAAATTATAGAACATTACAGAGACTTTATTAGAAAAAAAAGTACTTAGAATATTTTTAGATTCTAAACTAAGTAACTAGAAAAATAGTTGAGGCTTTGTAGTCAATAAATAGATGAAAAACTTTATTTTTAAGCAGGAATTTTTAAGAGAAGATTTTTATTTTCAGCTTTTTTCAGATGATTCAGATTAAAAATTTAAAAAGATCTAATTGTTTTCTTTGAAAAAATTTTCTAATATGATTTTTTAACAAATCTTGACATAGATTAACATGAAAATTATCTATATTAGGTCAAATTTGGGTATATCTGACTTCATGTGGCTTTATATGTTCATATATACGTACTGATAAGCCATATGAGACTTGATGCGTTCATATGTAATTGTTTATAGGTCTTAATATGGTCTCAAATAAAAATTGGCCATATTTGGCTAAGTATCTGATTCGATATGGCTTAATATGTCCTCATATGACTTGACAAGCCTATATGAGACTTAATAAGGTTTGACATGTCCATATATAATTAAAAAAAAAATACTTATATAGTCTGATATAAAAATTGGCCATATTAAGCTGAATGTGGATATGTAGGGACATATCTGACTCAATATGTTTCCATATGACTTGATAAGCCCATATGAGACCTAATATAGTTTGATACACTGATAAAAAATTTAACTTAACTCAAGAGCAAAAATCTTGAACCAAGAACACCATTTTGAAGAAAATGAATATCTTGAGCCAAGAGGAAAAATTTTTGAGCCAAGAGGAAAAATTCTTGAGTCGAGAAAATTTTCTTGGTTTAAGAATTTTTCTTCTTGCTTCAAGAAATTCATTTTCTTCAAAATGGTGTTTTTGGCTCAAGATTCTTGCTCTTAAGCCAAGTTAAATTTTTTATCAGTGTATGTCCATATATTTTAAAAAATCCTGATTGATTAGAAGTTGACCATATTAGGCTTAATGTGGACATATCTGACTCAATATGATTTAATATGTTTTCATATGACTTAATAAGCCCATATAAGACCTAATATCTATTGATATGTCTATATATAATTTTTTATAGACCCTGATTCGGTCTCTTATAAAAAATTGCCATATTAGGTCAGATATATGACTTGAAGTGTCTTCAAATGACTTAAGATAATAATTTTACAGTGTTACGTTTTGGCAAATATTAAATTTATTAAAAATTTTATTAATTAATATTTAAAATAATATTTGATTAAAATAATAAATTAATCGTCATTTGAGGTATCTCGTAACGGAAATACCTCGAGATAACAGATTTCTGAAACGTCAACGCAGCCCAGTAGACTGAACAGTCTACGTTGTGGGACTTGGACTGCGTTGATGTTCACATAGGGTAACCTGAGATGCAACGTCGCTAAAAATTGTTATAAAAACCCAATGTAATTAATATTTTTTTGATACATTCTGTCTTCAGACTTCATCTGGAGCAGTCAGTCCTCGGACTTAGCAGAGGAGCAATCTCTGCTGGTCCGAGGCTGAACCTGCCTAATCCTTTTCAAATAAATTCTATTAATTGTCAATCATTTAGTATGGATATTTATTAAAACCTCATTCCCCAGGGTGTAAGCGCTTTTATTAGCCGTTTTCCACTCTGGTGAAATCGCCGAAGCGCTAGCCAGCGTTTAGGCACTCCAAAATCACCTACCTGAGGCAGGTTAATTGAAAATAACATAAAATTTTATAAACTTAAATTTTAAAAGTGAGTTCGCGGATTAAACCAGTGACACGACCCACCTGGAGTCTATTGACATCCTAACGAGGTTAAAATCTGGACTTAAATAATTTTTAAATTAATTTACCAAAAATTGAGAACGTAACATACAGCAAAAAAATTTCTTTAAGGATTATTATTTAAAATTTGAAACGATTTATAAAGTATTTTTATGTAATTATTACTGTATTAATTTAAATGAATTTAAAAATTTGTGCCACTAAATTTATTCGTCCTTGACAAATCACCGAATCTTATTAAATAAATCGAGGTATCAGTGCAGCAGAATACTATTAGCAGTGAGTTGTCACCAGCAGAGAGTAAATTTGAAAGCAAATAGGTAGTACATGCCGAGGCGAAGCTATCTTTTTAATAGTCCCTCGTTGGTTGTTTCCGATCCTATCCGGCAAAGCGGCAATCGAATCCCTCGGATCGATTACGCTCATTCTGTGGATACTGTATGCGATACTGAACGCGATATAGTATGTTATAGGTTATAGTGATACTGCTGTACCGCAAGCACGCATATTTGTCGACGGCCGAACAGAAAGAGAAATAGAAGTAGAAAGAGATCGAGCCAGAACAAGAGAAAGAGAGTGGGAGTGGGTAGGTGGGTGGGTGGGTGGGTGGGTAGTGGTACGCGATTCGGGTTTGAATGCTGCTTGCGTGGACGCGATTGCCGGGCGGATGAATTTAAAGAGAATAAAGCCTAGTGCCTAGTCGGGCTTAATGCGTCCGCGGATGCGAGCTGAAGAACCCTCGGGCTGTTAATTTATCGCCGGTTGTCGGTTGTCGGGTGCCTTTTTACATGCTGTCGAGTAATCGACCAGTAATTGGTCGGTTTTTAATGTTATAATTGCGATCCGATGAATTCCTGGGGGGCGCTTTATTTCTCCCGGGGACCTGCGCCGGTTTGTAGTTAATTTTAATATTCTTTTCATTCATTAGTTATTTTATTTTTGTAAACAACCGAGTAATTATGCTTGTTCTAATTGTAAATTAGATTTTTATCTGAGGAAACTCCTGTCCAGATTTACTTGAGATCACTTGATTGCCGACGAGCTCTTTAAAGCAATTTTTAATTGACACTGCACCGGCAGCTGCGCTCGTTTTAGTGCTCGAGCACTTTACGATTTCAGTTTTTAAAAATCTAATTAAACTATAAAAGCACTCTGTTGACTGAAATTTAAGACTACAAGTATCGTAGGTCACGTACTAACTGATTTCCAAGATTTTAATATTTTTTTTTTAATTTGCTCAACTTCTTACAAAAAATTTTTAATAATTATTTAATTTCACGGTCATTAAATTCTGTTTTTTAATGATAATTTAGAATATTAATTTTTTGTATAAATTTAACCATTAAAAATAAATTCTAAAAGATCAATTTTTTATTTCTTAATGATTTTTTCTATTGAAAATTTTGATTTATAAATTTTTAAATATTATCATTTGTTTTAATTTATTCAACTTCTTACAAAAAATTTTTAATAATTATTTAATTTCACGGTCATTAAATTCTGTTTTTTAATGATAATTTAGAGTATAAATTTTACGATTAAAAATAAATAATTTAGAAAAATAAATTCTAAAAGGTCAATTTTTTATTTCAATGATTTTTTCTATTAAAAATTTTGATTTATAAATTTTTAAATATTATTTTTTTTTTTTTAATTTATTTAACTTCTTACAAAAAATTTTTAATAATTATTTAATTTCACAATCATTAAATTTTTTGTTAATGATAATTTAGAATATTAATTTTTTATTTAAATTTAACGATTAAAAATAAATAATTTAGAAAAAAAAATTCTAAAAGGTCAGTTTTTTATTTCTTAATGATTTTTTCTATTTAAAATTTGGATTTATAATTTTTTTACAATCATCAAAAGTTTTTATAAATTTATCGTGACAAAAATTCATTTTTCCCAAAATATTAAAAAAAAAATACAATTTTCAAACTATTCCCCTTCAATTTCTCTCAAATATAAATTTTCATAGCCAAACTCCCAAAAATTTCTCATTTAAATTCAAAACTCCCACCTTCGTTCCCCCCTCAAAAAAACTCAAACGACTCCCCCAATTTAAAAGATCAAAAAGAACGAAAATAAAACTCAAAACTTTTATTTGAACATCCCAAGTACTTGGAAACCCTTTTGTTAACTTGATCGATACCCGTTTCATCTTTCCCTTCACGTATTCAATCACCGGATCCCCAGAAATTCTTATGCCAAAAAAATAAAACCCGAAACACTCGAAAAGGCAACAGCGCCGACTCTTCCATACGAATTCATCCACACTTACGTTCAGTAGAGTAAAGTAGAGTACTCTACCCTGATTCCCGATTCAAACATTATTATATTATATATATTATGTAACAAACTTTTTTATCGATCACTTTTGCTCGACCGGCGGCAAGCCGAACATAATTTCACGCATGACCTCCCAAAATCAAACCAGTTGTGCCCCGCACTCCCACCCAGACTCAGACCGCGGATATTTTGTTTTTATTTTTCATTGTTTCGGCTCACTTTGTTTCAGTTTAGTTACTTAACATTTATTATTTAAAGCCGAGCACTTATTTTCGTCGCAACTACGCAGGCGCTACACCACCAGCGATGTCGTACTGGCAACCACTCAGTTAAACCCCAAGCTTTGCGAGGGTGAGTCGCGCTTCTACCCTTACTGGCGACGAAGGGTTTTCACTCGTGCTGACGTTTATCGCACGTTTTATTTGTGAAAATTTTAAATTATAAATAAAATAAAATTATCCGCTAAAATAATAATAAATAATCATAATAAAACTATTAATAAAATAATTATAATTATTAAGATTTAATAAAATTAATCTCGTGGGAAATAAATCGTGGTGATTGTAACAGTGACTTGAATCCTATGGTATTAAATGTTTGTTGAGTCTTACTACTCTTACTGCTGCTACTCGGCTTGACATTTAAATATTTAGCCACGTGTTTTATTAATTAGTGTCTCTTTATTATTAATTATTAATATTGAAATTTCTACTACTAGTACTAATATTATTAATATTGCTACTGTTACTGGTTGTAAAATAATTATAGTGATAAATTAGTGACAGATGTAGTGGAAAAAAGTTCTAGTGATTGTAAGAGAGATAGTGTTTAATTATCGGCGAAGATAAAAACCAATGATGATAATCTAGTATCAAGGATTCTATTTTAAATAATTCCGAATAGAGGTGAGTAGAATAATTGATTAAATTTGCTTGATTTTATTCCACCGGTTATTACATTCGGGGTAAATATAATCAGAGAATTTTTATCAGTGGTGCAATGACCCGCGATCGATGTACCGATTCTTGTGTTTTTCCTCGCTGTTATTGTCGGTTTGCTTTATTGTACAGGCTGTCTGTGGGTTTGTGTGTTTTGATAATTGAGGGCTGGAAAAAATAGTTTTGAAGGAAGGTTGAAGTTTTTTTTTAAAGGGTGAGGGTTTTTGAGATGGGAAAAAATAACGGAAAGTTAAAAATGATTTAATTATGTTTGATATGAAATGTATTTTTTTAAAGGTATTTTTAATATTAAAAGAAAGTGCAGGATTTAATTTAATTATTCATATGTTTCCATTTTTATGTATGAATGATTGAAAGTATGTCGGAATTTATAGATTGTAATTTTATATTATTAATGGAAGTATATTTTATTTAGAGTTCATTCTTTTTTGTTGGATTTTAATTTTGTTGAATTTCTTTCTTGATTTAAATGTAAATTTTTTTTATTTTTAATTTATGAATGATATATACTATAATATAACAATCTAGAAAATTATTAATTAATGAGAGACCACGTGACTGAAATATTTGTCATTTAAATTTTCAAGATTAAGAATTAGACGTGAAGCAATTAAATTTATCTTTAAGATTAGTAAAATAATAAATTTGAATAATTTATTATAAAATTTTTCCCTACGATTGAATGTTTTAAGAGAAAAGACTTGAAGCGTTAATTCAAGCAGACAAATCGTTGTAAAATGAAGAATCACTCGTGAAATAGAGAAATAAAACAAGTTAAGCAGACACTCAATAAACAAATAAGAGACGCGATTTATCAGGCTTCACCAGGTGCCTAGTTAAATGCTATCGAAGCTGATCTAACAAATAGGATGAAAGCTTAAAGACTTGATAATAAATTACCGTCACTCTTATTACTTCGCCGTCTGTCCATATATATGTACATAGAAATATATTAATATAAGATGTAACGATGAAAAATGGGTAACGTCGTTATTCATTAAGAATTAACACGACATTACGAATAGAAGGAACAACCCCTGACAATTGAACTGGCGTATTTTAATTCATTTTTAATTTATTCTTCAGATATTTTTATTGTCAAAAATTTTTGGGGTGCGTGATTTTTAATTGATATAATTCTAAAAAATATCGGTATGATATATTTTATATATATTTATACTTGAATTTTTTAAATATTATTTTTTTTTCATAAATAAATTTGAGCTAATTACAAACTCCATAATTTTTATTATTATTATTATTATTATTATTATTATATTTATTATTAAAATCCATATTCACTCCAAAATTATTCTCGATTTTTTACACTGTAATTTTAATGATTAATAATAATAATAATAATAATAATAATAATAATAAATATGAATATATTGTAGAAGCTTTAACGAAAATCCTTAACATTTTTACGACCTTCATTAACATTCTAACGCTCGGTAATTGTCGCGTCTGAGTCTACTAATTTTCGAGGTTAAAATTATGTCAGTCGTCCAGTGGTGCAGCGTACAGAGGAATAGCAAGGCTGGAGCTGGAGCAATACAGTGTACGGTATACCAGTCATAGAGTATACGGGCGCAGTAAAGTTGTGTAGCGTGGTAATAATAATATCCTGGGTCTGGGTGCTCCGTTATGTGCTCGGCTCGGGTCGGTCTTCGGTGTATATCCCGGGACTCTGCCAAAATCGTGCCGTGCATTTTGAACGCTAATTATTTTAAGCCCCTGTGTCGTTGCAAGGTATCACGAATTAATTTCAACCGTCCATCGAGCTCATGCTGGCTCACATTATCAACCGGCACCTCTTTCACTCTCTGCGCCCTTCCTGAGCTCTAAGCTCTAAGCTCTGCTCGTTCTGCTACTTCCCGAATATATATTTGTGTCTCCCTTTCATCCGAGGGCGTACCACGCCTAGATTAACTTATCTATCTCCATCTGTTGGTTCTTTTTCTCTTCAACCATTTTCTCGTACAATTATTATATATTTTTCATTTTTTTTTATTTAATTAAAAATTTGAACTCGTAAAAATTATAATTGAAATTTTTTTTTTAAAGTTCATCAATTATTTAATTTTTTGAATTTAAAAATTTTTTTTTAATTTGAAATTAAGAAATTTTGAATTTTTATGGAAAATTTTTGATACTTTAGTAATAAAAATTTAAATTTTAATAAAAATTAAAGTGGAAAAATTTTTAAAAAATTATTCTCGAAAAAAAAAATCTTTTTTTGTGACAATAAGTTGATAAAATATTATTAAAATTATAATTTTAAAAAAAAATTGAAGCGGAAAAATTTTTAAAAAATTATTCTCGAAAAAAAAAATCTTTTTTTGTGACAATAAATTGATAAAATATTATTAAAATTGCAAAAATAAAAAAAAGGTGACCGTGAAATTAAAGAAAAATTTTAGTGACAATTGTTAGTTATTAAAAAATAAATTATCAAGATCAAACAGTAAAAATAAAATATAAAAAATAAAAAAAATGTAGTTGGATTGATGAAAGATAATTCGAGAATGAAACTTTAGATACAGCGGCATAAATTGAAATGTAAACGAAGGTATTATTTGAATATAAAACACTTTACTGAGTTGGTGTGTTGGGTGTGTTGAGTTTGTATGAATTCTTAGTTATAATTACTATACAGCAGAGCGTCTACCTTCACAGCCGGGATGACTACTGACTAGTGGTACAGCAGCAGAGCCGGCGCTGATACTACTATTACCTCTGGCTCGAGAATTACCAGCCTTTAGGAGCCACTGTGAGTGGAATCTTTGTTAGAGATATTCAAAGGACCAGGAACTGTCAAGTACGAGAGTCGTTATCTTTTTCATTGGCGCTTATGACGAAAATGAGCCGGGTAAGATCCGCGAGCTCTTTAAAAGTCAACTTAATCTTGGTAATCTAGCCGTATCCCATCACGCCGGGGATGATGTGAGTGTGGGTGGAAATGAGGGCTCTGGCTTGTTGCGGAAATTTTGTCGCATTCAATACAACCGCGGGTACATCAGATACAAACACACGCACACATTTAATGTGAGGCGGTTTTGTAAATTTTACGTTTTGTCATTTTATTTACATTAAAGTTCAACGCTGCTGTTTTTTTTATTTTAAAACGTAATTGTTATTGTTTTTAGTTGGTAATTTTAATATGAATTTATATTCATTTTTATATTTGCTTTGTTTCAATGCAGTGGCTGAAAAAATAAAAAATAAAAGGATCAAATTTTAATCTATAACAATAAATGAATTTTTTTTAAATGCCTGAGTAAAGAAATTACTAAACTAAGCCATGTAAAATTTATGATTAAAGATGCAGTGTGTTGAGAAGAAATTCTTGGTATACTGAAAAAAAATTTAACTTGAAT
Source organism: Cotesia glomerata (assembly GCF_020080835.1). NCBI lineage: Eukaryota > Metazoa > Arthropoda > Insecta > Hymenoptera > Braconidae > Cotesia > Cotesia glomerata. The sequence goes on from NC_058164.1 coordinate 5,200,326, forward strand.
CAAGATGAAAATTCTTGAACCAAGAAAATAATTTTGAAGAGTTTCATTGTCTTGAATTAAGACGAAAAATTCTTCAATCAAGTAAGATTTATTTAAGTCAAGAAAAATTTCTTAGTTTAAGAATTTTTCTACTCCAATCAAGAAGATGAAATTCTTCATAATTATTTACTTGATTCAAGTAAATTTTTTTTTTGTGTATCTAATACATGGCCAATTAACTTGTACTTTTTGGTTTGGAAAATAATAAGTTTTTATTATAAATTAGTTATTTTCGATTGGCATTTTTTTGAAATAATAAAAATTCAATGGTTTATTTATTATTTATTTGAATGAACATTTATTTAATGATATTTTATTTGATATTCAATAAAATTGAAATAATAAATAATTACTGAATTTTCATAATAGTATTCATATTTTGTAATAAAATTTCCTAAAAATAAACTAAATATATATCTTCAATGATCTATATCTGTACTAATAAATCAAAAGACTTTTTTTAGCCATGCTTTACCGAACAAAACTATTAAACCAATAGACATCTAATTAATCTAATAAAATCCATCGTTTCTTAGTTAATAATTTAAGTTTATAACATTATGTACCAATTCAGTTTTTTTGCATTTATTTCTAGCTTTTGAAGCCAAACAGTTGATTAATTAATTATTTTTTTAGAAATTTTCAATTTTTTAAGTTACATGCCCGCGTGTCTCAAATTAGGCTTTAAAATTCTCGATAAATTTATTTTTAATGATTGTTATGTACCAATTTAATTGTTTTTAAATTTCCTACAAGATTTTTAAGCCAAACAGTTGAGTAATTTCTTATTTTTTTCGAAAATTAGAATTTTCAAAATCACATCACCGCGTTGCACTAAAAACCAACAAATCTGAACTCAAGCCGGTGATTGACAGCTAGGTAAAACTAAAAAATGCGTTAATTATTAATTAAAGCCCAAAAATGTTGAAATAAACCGGAAAACCCGGGATAATCACCCTCGCAAAAGGGAATTCGAGTCAATAAATCAATCGAAAATTCCCCAATACTCGAGTATTTATTTTGGATGAATTACACGGCCTTAGCCTACGCACTGCTGCTGGGCTGAAATATCGATTGCGAGCGGCAGTGCGGAGGCCAGAGCCATCCTCGTCCCCTAAGGGAGAGCTAGGACGGGGGAATTTTCGTAAACGAACGAAATTTGGTCCCTCTCCTTCCATTTCCCGGGGGGGGGGGGGCGAAACAACAAGCATCACGACAGCGACATTAATCTCATCGGCGCGGTGATTATGCCCGGTTCCACACTCCCACATTCACTTCCCTCGCCACAGTCCTCACCCTGCTGTACTGTACTGTCCGCCTAGCAAAGTAGTGTCCAATGTCCTCCATTGCAGCTCATTCTCCACTCTCTACTGTCCACTCTCCATTGGAGCCCCAAGTACTCCGGCTGACTCTCGGTGTTCTGTTTCTGTCCTCTCCTTCTATTGTATTCTATTATAATGTATGAATGTATGCGTTAATACATACATATTTACTCCCCACACTAATATATGCGATAGTATAGTATATTTACAACTACAGGGATGTTAATTTTAACTCACTAATACTATTACCGATGTACATTTCACTTTCACGGTTTTCGTCCTCTCACCCATGATTAGATATAACATAATATGTTGTATGTTACGTTGCAGTTAACAGCAATGTGCTCTTTATTTTCCGTTGTATATGTTTATGTACATACATACATATAAATTCAAGCTTTTCACCATCAAAATAATTTATAAATAAATTTATGTTAAAATTTTAAAAATAAATATTTTTAATAGCTAATTCTTATATAAATTTATAAATATTTTAATTATGTATATGTATTGTTTTTAATTTCATATAGTCACGGGGGAAAAAAAAACTCGAAAAATTACAGTATATAATGCAACATGGCGCTTTGTGATGAAAACTGGAAAAATTACAGTTTAAGATTGTAATTATTACAAATTTTATAAGAATTACATTATAGAATGTAATATATTGATTGAAAGCTCTGAAAATTAAATTCAAAAATTGAATTTAAAAAAATTTTATTTCAAACTGTAATTTTTCTAGTTTTGATTACGACGGGACCGATTTTACATTTTTCACTGTAATTATTCCTGTTTTATTTTTTCCGTGCATTTATATTGAAGTATTGCTATATTTAATAAGTTAATCTTTTAAATTGTTGAAGACTTATTAAATGAAGCTAAAATAATTATTTAAATATCTAAAATAAGCATATTTTCCTGAATTGTAGTGCCAACCTGCTTTGCCCGAACGGATTACCCGCTTTAGGCTCCCCTCCTAGGGCAAAGCAGTTTTTAGGAGTGTTTTTTAATTTTAATAATAAATCATAAATTAATACAAATTTACACAATATTGCTTATTAATTTTAAAGTTCGATAAATCCTCTACACTGATAGAAGGATTTCTAAGTATTTAAAAAGATTTCTTTGTATTTAAGAAATCATTTCTTAATATTTAAAAAATATTTCTTAAATACAAAGAAATATTTCTTAAATATTAAGAAATATAAATACTAAGAAATATTTCTTAAATACAAAGAAATATTTCTTAAATACTAAGAAATATTTTTTAAATGCTAAGAAATGATGTTTAAGAAATGATTTCTTAAATACACGGAAAAAAAAATTTTGTTCTGGTAACCTAACTGTAGAGTTACCACAACTATATACAGTTTACTATTCGTTGTAGAGTTACAGTAACAATGTTATTTAGTTCTGATAACTCAATATTGTTGAGCTCTCAGAGCTCTACGGGATTGTTCTCAGAGCCAAACGGTATAGTTGGAAGCGCTCTACGTTGCGCAGTAGTGGAGTGCGCTGACATATTTCATAACCTTCTAAAATGACAAACAGAATTATTTTGTTACTCATCCATATTATTAAAAATATATGAGGACAATTAAGTTTCCAGTTTATTTATTTAAGGAAATAGGTTTTTTTTTTTTTTGTCAAATTGAATTTCGTTAGAACAGTTTTGTATTTGTGGTTTTTCAAGATTCATTTGCAGTGACTGTTAATTAAATTTATTAGTTGAATATATTGTGATAAGTAATAAGTTATCGGAATACATTCAAAAGACCCCATTTAACACAAAATAAAATTTGTTTTCGTTTATTTATCTTTTCTTGTGCATATACGGTAGTGATTTTATGTCCAATATTTATTAATATAATCAAGAAAATAAGATAATTTTGTGACGACCATATTTTTATTTTACAAATAATTTTTATTTGTAATATAAGTTCTATTATTATTTTATTTCTATTATAATACTATTCTTATTTGTCATATAAAATTATTGTTGGCAATATAAATTCGTTCTGTCGCATTTATTTATTAAATTATCATTGCTAAATCGTAAAAAAAATTATTAATCAGACTGCCAAAAATTTATTATAGTCTCAGAACGATCCTGTAGAGTTGTGAGAGGTAAATAACGTTTAGCTCTCAGAGCTCAACGATGTAGAGTTGCAGGAGCCAAACAGTATTGTTACCATAAGAAAACGTCAACCTACTGGAACTTTTTGCAACTAAGTAACTACTATAGAGTTCCTATAGCAAAATTTTTTTCTCCGTGTACAAAGAAATCTTTTTAAATGCTAAGAAATCCTTCTATCAGTGTATCAAGAAAAAAAAACATCATTGTTGTTATCATACAAATATTAAATTTTCTCGGCTTTTAACGTACCCGCTTTAGGCCACCTTCCCCTAAGTATTTTTTATATATTCTATGATATATTTTAAATACATATAAATTATCTTCTAAATAAATAAAAACGTAACTATTGAAAATAAATTTTTTAAATCATAATAGTAATAATTTGGATAATTTAGAAGTAGAAAGGCGTAAAATTTGATGATTTGATCCAATAGAAATCAGTTGAATGCATGAACCATTCAGATTAACGTTTATCCATGATGAATAGCTCTAATTTCGTGGCCGAGAGATCACGTAGTCACGGTAAATTTCGTAGAAGCCGTGACCTCACACCTACAGAGCAAGCTAGAAGCATGTCTACCCAAAACACCAACATAAGGCCGCCGAATTCGTCCGAGTAGAGTATCCGCACACACTATTTATCCGGCACGTATCGCCAGCTCCAAAAGCACGCGATTTATACACGTGCTAACGAGCCGTCCCGCCGTGGGAGTATTCCTAAATCATATCCACTCACATAATATGCTTCCAGTCTCCACTTCCCACTCCACTCTCTCTCTCTCTCTACGGTTTCCAGTTTCCAGTTTGCATTTCTATCTCCTCTTAAATACACATAACACGTCGATACACAACTTTAATCACCTCTGGTGTTCAGCATTCGGGACCATTTATTAGAGAGCTTATTTATTGCCAAGTAATGTTTCATTTGCTAAAATATAAGCATCAATCATTTTTAAAAAACAATTATTTTTTTTTTTTATTTGTTCTTTCAATTCTTCTTTAGAACTAGCCGAGCGTATAATTTTAAATGCGATTTGCTTTCTGAAATAATCTTTTTAAATGAGATTTAATAAATCTGGTTTATTACTATCACTTCTAAATAAATCCTCATAATTTTTGGAAGCGTTTCTTGGCAGAAAATTTAGACAGATTAAAAAAAATTTATTAAAAAAATATATGTTATTATTATTATTATTATTATCATCAAAAAATTTTTTAGTGAAATTTACATATTTTGCTCCATAAAATTTACATTTTACTTTCAATTTAAGGAAATTCGAGCGTAACTAATGAGTCAAAATAGTGTTAAAATTTTTTTTTAATTTTAGTTTTCCCAATATTTGTCAAAATTCTTTATTTTAATTTAAAATAATTTAAACAATTTAATAATTAATCATTTAATGATTTTTACTTATTTAATAAAATAAAGTAATAAAGTATGTGAGTTAAACATTACTTTCTCTGTAACTATATTTCTATCCTTTTCTTTTTTCTCAGCTGTTGACGCGATGTTGTCAAATCTTTATTCGAATAAATAGCTGACAATAAACGAGTTACAAACATAAAATTTAACTTAAAATATTTCAAAAATTATATCGGTAATGTATTATTATTAAATTGTTTTTATATTTTGCAATAATCCAAGTTTCTTGTATAGTTTTTTATCCGTTAAAGTTGGGAGGTTAATATTGAAAAAAATAATTAAAGTCTCGACAAATAGTTTGTCCGCCATAAGAGCCCGTATATAAGGAGATAAAATATGTGATTTTTAAAATTTAATATCTAAGTAACTAAACGGTGAATCTTTTTTAAATTCTGGGATAAGATAAATGACGTATTTATTTATACGTATACTTAATTTCAAAGCTCAAAGTTGGAAATTATTTTTTACATTAGATTCACTCGAACCTTCTTAAACTTGACTCGATAAAATTGATATTTTTATTTCAAGACTATATCTGTTTCAAAATTGACGGTAATAAAACTGCAATTTATAAACATACGGAAAAAAGTTAGCTGTAATAAATAACAGTCGATTTATAATAAGTAATGATCAACTGCTAAAAATTACCATTTCAAACGGTAAAATAGTGATTTTATTATTCACTTTATAATATTTACCATTTAAACGTTACAATTTACTCTTTACATGGAAGAAAATACTATTTCAAACAGTAATATTCGCTATGTAAATGTCTAAAATGTTAAAGTATAATAATTAACAATTCAGACTTTGATATTTATCATTTTGTACCTAAAAAATGATGTTATGATATGTAAAAAGTATAAAATAAAGTTAGTAAATTTCTAATACAAGCAATTTTAAACGCAACGCTAAAAATCAAACTGTAATTATTGACTTGCTTGGACTGATAAAATGTATATTTTAAAAGTATAATTTTTACTGTTTCAAATGTTAAATTTTCCCAGAGTGAGACCCCCTTCTCTTTCATCTGAGTTCCCCCTCTCCTCATAATATCGACTATATATTGAAATGGCAATTTTTACTGTTTGAAACTGTAATTTTTTAAAATGAAAGAGTCGTTATTGACTATAGTGACAGCTACTATTCACTTATTTTGGATATTAAACTATAAATTGTGGCTTTTATACTTTCTACATTAAGTTATGTAATATTTATATTTTTGCCACCCCGATGTCCGCTTTACTGCTTGAAACTATAAAAATTTACCGGAGTCCGAGTGAATATTACAGTTTACTTTTTTCTGTGCAGATTTTTTATAATTTTTACAGGAATTTTTTTTTCCATGCATCTACAGACATATTATTATCTATAATAATTTTTTCACGAGAAAATAATCACTAAAAATCTAGGTGACGTAGAATTTAAAAATCCGTGATCGAATAAAGGCGGTAGAATGCAAAGAGTAAAAAAAAAAGGTAAAAATGTTTATAATCGAGTTTGACATGACGATTATTGGATAAGGTAAAGTGGTTAAGCAAAGGTAAGAGCAAAGGGGTGCAAACTTGGTAAAGAGTTTGCGTTAAAACGGCTATAGGAAACTCGTGCAAAACATGCATGGCGTATGCCGTAGCCGAGGGAGAGAGAAGAGAGACAGAGAGAGAGAGAGCAAGATAATAACAGAGACTGGATAGAGGCGGTGGGTGGAAAGTTAGTAGACGTGTATTCGGGAACTGCCGACCGGAAATGATAGGGTTGATGCACGAGCCTAGATTTGATACAGTAGTTCAATGCTGCAAGCCTCGCACACGCCACCGAGCCATCTTCAACACTATTTTGACTTACGTAATTACGCTTTTAAATTATATTCGACAAACTCTTACTTTCTGTCAGACATCTTCATTATCCCAATAAGTGTGCTGTAGTTTTAGTTTCGGTTATAGTAATAGTCTGATAGTCTAATCGTAATAGCAATGCTCAGACTGGCACTCACATTTTCATTCACCTCAATCTATATATGTATGTCCAAATTATTCGCACGCGAATAATCATTTATTCAAATAACCTGTTACCGATATAAATCGCATTATGTCTGACCGTATCATTTGCTTATTTCTCTTAACGGATACTGAGCTCAACTTCGCTTATTATTATTATTATTTTTTTTTTTTTTGCTAAATAAGAGGTTGAATTTATAATAAAATAGCTTGAAATATATTTAACTGGAGTAAGTTATGAATTTATTTAATTTATCAATTATTTACAGAGCAGTAATTATGCTACTAATAAGATAAATTAATGACAACCAATTTATTTTCAACTTTGGTTTGGAATTATGTAATTTATGATATTAAATTTGAGATAATACTCGGTGAGATAAATTTTGAAAGAAGATTATATTATAATCTTCTGTAATGCTATTTCATTTAATTCCATTATTTTATGTAACATATGTCATTATATTCCTGGATAATACTATATCTTAAATTTATGAAAAAAATAATTATACTGAGGCAATAAACATCTGTCAATTTTTTTTTTTTATTTAATTGAAAAACAAATTAGTACTAAGGAAAAATTAAAAAAATTATATTAATCTTTTTTATAATTTTTCATAAGTAAATTTTTTTAAAATAAAATTTTTCTTTGTAATCTATAGTAAATTTATTATGATAAGTATTTAGGCTGCATTCGAAAATGCTCTATCTCTAGATACATAATTAAGAAATGACCTGGTATCTTGTGAACTATTGACATTTTTAAAGATATAAGCTCATCCCGATGTTACATTCATCGAGATCTTTCATTTGAGTAACCACATCAATTTTTGATATATTTTATATATTTATATATTTCACAAATACCATATATATAAAATATATAAAAAATACTATGTGGGTATTCAAATAAAAGGTCTCGATAAAAATAACTCCAGGATGAACTTATATCGTTGAAAATATCATCAGTAGTCAAAATACACAGTCATTTCTTAGTTATAGACATTTTTTAAAATATAAGCTCATTCTGATATTACACTCATCGAGACCTTTCATTTGAGTATACACATCAATTTTTTATATATTTTATATATTTACATATTTCACAAATACCATATATATAAAATATAAAAAAAATTCCATGTGGGTACTCAAATGAAAGGTCTCGATGAGTGTAACATCGGGGTGAGCTTATATCTTTAAAAATGTCAATAATTAAGAACTGACATAGCTATCTTGTCAACTATTGACATTTTTAAATATATAAACTCACACCGACATTACACTCATCAAGACCTTTCATTTGAGTACCCACATCAATTTTTCATATATTTATATATATTATATATATGAATATATGAAAAGTATATGAAAATGCATGTGGGTACTCAAATGAAAGCTCTTGATGATTGTAACATCGTGATGAGCTTATATCTTCAAAAACGTCAATATTCAAGAAAGTACAGTGCAATTTAACAAAAGTCATTAATTAATAAAGCAAAATTTTATTTATTCATAGTTTACAAGTCACAACAGTCACATAGTGACTGCAAGGTTGCTAGTAATTTTTAAATTAAAATGTTTTTTATTTCAGTAAAATAAAAATCTCAAAAATTATCAATAATAAACCTAAAAATTTTTTTTCTAAATGTAAGAATAAAAGTTCATTGTCTATAAGACGTATTTAACCCCCAAGAGCCGAGAATAATTATCATGCATTTCTAAGCCACTTCACCATAAAAAACTCATGTCAACTTACGAGTGCGCGTATACGAGTACGAGTGGGAGTATTTATAACAAACCAGAGCTCTCGCCAGCAACAATCCTCGAGCAGCCGCGAAGTAGTAGGGTAGAATGTCTGTGCGTTTTCCACTTAGTTTTGCGGCAGTCTGTTGCCGACTAAAACCTCCCGAACAAAGCCACCAAGTGTTTCGCGAGTTCTAAGACTGAGCTTGAACGCTCTGCTCGAGATGAGACGTGTAACCCACACGACACTTAACTCTACACGTTGCAAAATGTCGTTGAGAACCACTAGAAAGGCCCAAGACCTTTCGCGGGCGAACTTTTCAGCCCAGCAGAGCCATATTGTTTCGCCCCTCGCAATGCTCGATGTAACAAGAACAAAACCAGGGGTGTGAGTTGAGTTTGAACTTCAACACTCGCATTTCTCTCACCTCCTCCCTCATTTAGGGATCCCTTGTCCTCTCCGGGTCTCAAATGAGCTTCTAACCCTCGTACGTGTCTCGTCTGCTTTCTATTTCCTCAGTCTGCCTGTCTCGCTGTTGGATTGCTGGGAAACACGTTTTGCATCAATGTGCGACGTGACAATAGTCTTTCCCGATAAATATTCGCATAAAGACTCCGTATGTAATAATAATAAAAACTGAATTGCGATTTAAAATCAATATATGTTAAAAAAGATCGAAATGATTATTAAAATTTTTTGTGAGGAAGTAAATAAAATTTTTAATGAAAAGTTTCCTCTATTTCCATAGCCTGCAACTGACGTTTCAATCAATAACATCTTCTTCTTATTCAGTTATATTTTTTTCTGCGTTTTATTTTTAGATTTTAAAAAGAGTAATAAGGATAGGAGAGCCACCGAGTTTATTAGATCCGAGAGATAAGAAATAAGTGAATTTTTAACGGGAATGTCATGCCCGGGAGTTTCTAGTGATTGCGGTTCATGAAAATATTTATTCCCTTTGCTCTATATCATCTGCCGTTTTTTTATTTTATTTTATTTATTTATATTAGTTTTGGTAGATCATACTTGCTGAACATATTTTGTGTATCTCTGTAACATATCGTCGAGTTGACAGATATCAAAAGTTGTCGGTCGAAGTTTAAATATTTCTTGTTTCAATTAATATATATATATTTCGTTTGAAAATTATTTACTGAAACGTAAATTCAAGAGTTTTTAATATTTGGCAATTTTTTTTTTTTTTTTTTGGGATGTTCAAAATTAAAACTATGGGTTGTGTTATTTACTAAATCTATATTAATAAAAGAATAAGAAAAATTTGCAAAGGTCTTGATTTAAATTTGTGCCTTTTCAAGGTTTCATATAATTCTCACCGATAGTCAATTTATTATGATAAGTATTTGGGCTGCATTCGAAAATGCTCTATCTTTAGATACATAATTAAGAAATAATCTTGTATCTTGTGAACTACTGACATTTTTTAAGATATAAGCTCATCCCGATGTTACACTCATCAAGACCTTTCATTTGAGTACCTACATCAATTTTTCATATATTTATATATATATTATATATTTCACAAATACCATATATATAAAATATATAAAAAATGCCATGTGGGTATTCAAATGAAAGGTTTCGATGATTGTAAGATCGGGATGAGCTTATATCTTTAAAAATGTCAATAATTAAGAACTGACATTGCTATCTTATTAACTAATGATATTTTTAAGGATATAAGCTCACCCCGACAATACACTCGTCGAGACCTTTTATTTGAGTACCTACATAAATTTTTGATATATTTATATATATTATATATATGTATATATGAAAAATATAACAAAATGGATGTGGGTACTCAAATGAAAGCTCTTGATGAGTGTAACATTGGGATGAGCTTATATTTTTAAAAACGTCAATATTCAAGAAAGTACAGTGCAATTTAACAGATATCTTGTGAAATATTGACATTTTTAAAGATATAAGCTCATCCCGATATTACACTCATCGAGACCTTTCATTTGAGTACCTACATCAATGTTTCATATATTTATACATATGTATATATGAAAAATATATCAAAATGCATGTGGGTACTCAAATGAAAGCTCTTGATAAGTATAACATCGGGATGAGCTTATATCTTTAAATACGTCAATATTTAAGAAAGTACAGTGCAATTTAACAAAATTCATTATTTAGTAAAGCAAAATTTTATTTATTTATAGTTCACAAGTCACGATAATCACGTAGTGACTGCAAGTAACCTAGGTTACTAGTTACTGTTTTTTTTTTTAATGTTCGAGGGCAAAAAAGTTTGAAATTACTGTAATTCAGACTCGAGGAGTCACGTGGTGATTAGTAGTACTGGATTTTAAGAAGCATAAGAAAATTACAAGGGTAGATGAAAAATTGTCTGCGTAATGAGAATGAGTAAGTCGCCAACAAAGTCTAAAGTCCATTAAGGTGAATAATAAAAATAAAATATAAGAACGTTGTAATTTATAATATAATTTAGCGCCCAAATAAATAACTTTTATAATTATGATCGCGAGTTTGAAATGTGGGTTTCGGTCGAGTCGTAGCCCCGGTAAATCTTGTCAGGATGTAATTTACTCGGGTATGAGCGGGGATTAAAACAGCTCCCAAACGTACACCCCTGTTACTGGGATACGACAACATACGCGATGAAAAAATTATGGCGATTGAACGCCGATAATGGGCCATAAGTCATGACTCAGGAGTCAGAACTCTGCTCGTATATACCTAGACATGTTGTGTGTACACGTAATAATATTCGACGTACTTCATACTTGGGTTAGAGCTTGTATGTGACAGCCATTCACTTCTCGACGATTCGCGGTCGTAAATTTTTTTGATCTATCGTTTTTATTTTGCGGGAGAGTTATTATTATTTTTAATAAAAAATATAGTGAGAAAGGAAAATAATTAGCCGGCTTATTATGATAATTAGGAGCAACAAGTACAAAATAAAAAAATTATTTATGATACTGTTCTAAAGGCTGCTTTGTAGGATTAATTTTTTTTTTTTTTTCGGACGTAATAGGATTTTTATTTTTGGAGCTAAATGTTATTAATTATAAATAATTTTCTTTTAAATTGAAGGTGTGAATTTAAAGCTCGCTGATATTATGTCATTAATTTTAATTTTTTTTTTTTTGAGACAAAAATATGTAATTGTAAAAAATGAAACTATCGAGAGTCTGTTGTTATAATATAAATCATACCTGAGGATTTAGAGTCACAATAAAAATGAAATAAAGTTTACTAGGCCGTCGGCTAGACAGATAGTATATATATATATATATATATATATATATATATATATATATATATATATATATATATATATATATCGCTTCAATCACCCGACTCCCTTTGTGGTTAAAAGATTACTATTCCTGATTAAACTACTGGCCGATCAATAACTAGCAAGGCCAGATATGGACAAATAAACCTGTTTGTTTACATGGGATTATTTTTTCCACCCGTTTTTTTCCGATCTCACTCCTCCCCTAGCCTTCAATTCTCACCCAATTCTCACTCTAACTATAAATAACCCAATTTATGGGCCGTCAAAATCAAACGCTTGAATAACTGACACTTGAATTACCTTGTAAATATTATATATAACATATAGAGAATAATCGTCAACGATGATCAGCAGAAAATCGTCGCGTGTTTGTGAATCTTTTTTTTTTATTCATTCTTATATTTTTTTTACACCCACAAATAATAATCACTAGCAACCTTGCAGTCACTATGTGACTGCTGTGAATTGTGAACTAAAGAAAATTAAAATTTTGCTTTATTAAATAATGACTTTTGTTAAATTGTACTGTAATTTCTTAAATATTGACGTTTTCAAAGATATAAGCTCATCCCAATGATACACTCATCAAGAGCTTTCATTTGAGTACCAACATGCATTTTGATATATTTTTCATATATTCATATATATAAATATATAAAATATATGAAAAATTGATGTGGGTACTCAAATGAAAGGTCTCGATGAGTGTATTGTCGGGGTGAGCTTATATCCTCAAAAATCTCATTAGTTAATAAGATAGCAATGTCAGTTCTTAATTATTGGCATTTTTAAAGAAATAAGCTCATCCCAATGTTACAATCATCGAAACCTTTCATTTGAATACCTACATGGCATTTTTTATATATTTTATATATATGGTATTTGTGAAATATATAAAATATATGAAAAAATGATGTGGGTACTCAAATGAAAGGTCTAGATGAGTGTAATATCGGGATGAGCTTATATCTTTAAAAATGTCAATAGTTCGCAAGATGCAAGGTAATTTCTTAATTATCGTGGCACGTCATTTCACCCGCACGACAATTCACGCGCGACATTTTGGGGCTACTGTGTCCGGGATATTTGCAGCTTTTTTTTATAAATATTTTTTTTTTATATCAAATTTGAAGTAAAATTCAAAAAAATCATGAAATTTTCGCGAGGGTGATTTGTCACGTAGCCCTTAATTATGTATCTAGAGATAGAGCATTTTCGAATGCAGCCTAAATAATTATGATAAATTGACTAGCGGTGAGAATGAAATGAAATCTTGTAAAGGCACAAATTCAAGTCAAGACCTTTGTAATGACACTAAATTTCACTAAAAAAATCGATTTTATCATATTACTATCCCGGAAACAAAATTTTTCTTCAAAATAATAATAATAATAATAATAATTATTATTATTATTATTATTATTTTTTCAGTTATTGAAAAAATTACACTAAGTAAAAAATTACATCTTTCTTTAACAATAATTGTCGATAAACGAATTTTAATTGTGAATTTCACCTAAATTTTCTCTGATGGTATGAGACCTCATACCGATAAAATATTATAGTGAAGAAGCAATAATAAAAAATTAGTCATTCTTCAAGAATTCGGATCGGGAGTATTCGGCTTAGAATAACAACTATCTATCTTTAATAATAATAATAATAATAATAATAATAATAATAATAATAATAATAATAATAATAATAATAATAATAATAATAACAAAATTATTAGTAATTTATAACAGTATAATATCATTAGAAAATCAATAATCGCTTACACTAGAATGCACAATAGTATAATGCAACGGGAGATTAGAGGTCTAAATTAATCGTTTGAGTCTAGCGGTATTTCTACGATAAAATAAAACATATATACTACATAAATATACACCCGACAAACCTTAAATATTTATCCCGTTAGCACAATTGAATAAATAAATGCCGCAGATAATAAATGATTTACACAAGGAGCATTTAAACAAACGAAAATAAAATAATGATGTTTACCACAAACCTGTTTGTTTAAATTACTACACCACTGCGATTATTTAATAATTACCTTGACTGTTGAATTTAATTTTCGAAATAATAAACACGATGGTTGAGCCGAGAGAGCTGTACAAGCAATAGTCACTTGTTTCTCGGTTCGACCTATGTAAATTTGTTTACGTTTGTATCCAAGTGCAACTTTTATGACTCGCATTTATATTGAAAAATGTTTGATATTCGAAGAATGACGTACCGATGTGGAATGCTCGGAGTTGGAAGTCGGGAAAACCGATTGAAAGTTGGATAATAAAAATAGTCAAGTGGGGTGAAAAATTCACAGCAGCCACCCTCTTTTCCACTGTACGTCAGTCAGTGCAGTATATAGACAAGAAAAGAGGATAAATTTTCTCCTGGGTATTAAAAATTTTGAAAAAACTTCCGAGCGGCATTAAAGTAGACAGTTACAAGTAGTTTTCCATTATCGACACGTACAATAAACACAAAAGCACTTGATAACTGCGATTTTAAACATTATCACTAAATCCGATCGATTGTACTCAACTTAAACTTTTTTTCCTGTTTGTTGTTGATGTATCGATTCTCCTGCGTCATCGCTTTTGTGTACCCAAGTATTTACTTTTTCAAACAGGTCTACTCTCCTGGAAGAGCTACTTTGTTACTTTTTTACGATTCCACTGCTATACTAGATTTATTTTATAATTTCATTATATTCTTTGTGTAATATAACAAAAAAATCAATCGCTTATTTACGTACTCTTTTGTAGTTTACTTTTATTTTTATTTCAAATTACAAGAAAATTTCTCTTGGGATATTACACGATTTTTCTATAAAACAAAATGATTAAGTAAAAAAGCTCCGTAAAATCCGGCGATGTTTTTTTCTCCATAAAGTAAAGACCCGGTAATTTAAATTTGATTACTCTAATACACGTCTAAAAATATTAGCGTTTAAATTTAAAATTACGAACCGGCAAGAGCTTTTTTTTAAAGCGGATGCTTGCCGGCAAGCTCGCGTAAAATTACTTTTGAGAGGTATTACCTGGAGCCGAATTCCCGGAATTTTATTGGTGCGCTGTTTGCATCCGCGAAGTCTAACGCCAGGCCAGGCTCGCCGATGCGATAAATTGGGCGTCAAAAATTTAATTGCTACTTCCTATCTGTTGTAGAATTGCTAGAATTTTACAATGCAATTCCCATATTAAATTTATACTTTCATACTCAACAGCTGATCGATTCGTCACTTTAATTAATTAATAACTCGTGAAAAAATTTCGTGCTTATTCAATTTTTGCATCAACTCATACTTAGCCACACTAAACTTTATACAAAATTAAGAAAAAAATTTCGTGCTTATCCAATTTTTGTATCAACTCATATTTAGCCACATTAAACTTTATACAAATTTAAGAAAAAAATTTTATAATCATTCTTAATTTAATTTTTTTAATTTTTATAAAGTCTGTACGTCAATTAATAATTAAATATTTATGTCAGATAAGCTTCTTAAAAGCGTGAAAAAACAATTTTTATTATAATACTAAATATTTTATACTTCACTTTCTACTTACGAGATAATTTAGCGACCGTACGACGCCTAGCGGAATTTTTTAAAACTAATTTTAATCAAAAATCATATACAAGCATTTCTGACCACATCAGGTCTAATTTGGGCAGAAAAAATTATATATGGACGTATCAGGCCGTCAAAAATTCTTTTCACAGCAAGGTCACCTAAATTATTAATTATTATACAAAGGACAAAGGTTGGAGGAAAAATAGCCCATGAAATATCAAACTTATATTTATATTCCAAAGGAAAGCAGAGAGGGATCCACGAAAATAGTAACTATTTCGTTGTTAAGCCGACAAATCTCGGAGCTCTAGAGAGTTTTCGTATTCTGACGCAAAAGCCGATTTGATATGCATACGTACGACGTTATTACTCCCCTTAGGATAAGTTTCCTTACCGCCCAATCCTCAAGAATCCTCACATTTTTCCTCTTCTTCTCTCTCTCATTTTGCCTAAAAATCCACACTCGCGAAATTGAATTTGCTTCCGCGTTTTACCAACAATAAGCTCCACACACATTTATTTTATTATTCCATCGTTTTGTTGAATTATTACAAGCATATGTTTTTTTAAACAGAGTTTGTTTTTAATGAAATAATTTTATTTCTCGCCGTTCGTTGAATTTGTTTACATTATACATGAGTGCAATCTGGCGATAATCGATTTTTTATTAATACCCTGTACTTGTAACTAAAAACTCTGTGATTACTATTATTATTATTTTTAATATTATTATTGTTATTAGCTGTTGTCATTACACGTGGAATTCTTCCCGAAAATCGCCCGGGAAATGGATTCTGTTCGCGAATTAATCCGCAATTGTCAGCCATTATTATCGAGCTCACATCAAAGAATCGTGTAGGTAACAGTAATGCCAATTAGTAATATTCATTCATGTCGAAATTGTTGTGTTTGTAATTTGTATTATTATTGCTGAACATATTTTTTGAGCATTTTTATTTTTATGACTACCATTGAAATATTAATTTAAAACACGGGAAAAAAAATAATTTTATTAAAAAATTTATTTTTATAATTATCAAAAATATATTTTTTACATATAAAATAAAAAAAACAAATTTTTTTTGGATTACCAACACTAAAAAGGCATATCTCAAGAGAATTTTTCTCAAAGCCCAAAGGACGTATAAAAAATAAATTGATGTTTTATCAAAAAAAGTTTTTCAAATAAAGTTAAATCAAAAGAATATTAAAGGATATGAAAATCAACAGCAGAGATTAAATATAGAGCGAATAAATATTAGATAAGAAAATAAAAAAAATTTATAATAAAAATTTTAGGCTTTGAAAAAAATTGATATAAATTTTTTTATGTGGGTCGCTGCATAGTTAACAGTAATTTAATAGTTGTAATAATAATTGTTAGAAATTGTAATTATTGATTTAAATTTAATGTTATAAAAAATATTAGATCGATAATTATTTTAATGAAAAAAAATTATTTTTTTTAAGACTAAAAATTCTCTCGGAAAATTAAACTAGAGCTTTCCGCTAGTAAGTATATACAGCAAAAGATAAGGCTGTAAAGTTGAAACAGAAAAATGATATATTGGAGGCTTCTCGTCCTCGGTCGTCTTGTCAATTTTCCATCAAAAGAATGTCCTAGATAACGTGGGCGCAGTCTCGGCGGATCGTTTTCCCGGTACGGGTACAAGGACACTTGGGAAAGATTTTACAGATAAAGACGCAGAGAAATTGGTACGAGTTGCGAATATAAGCCGCTCTGATGTATACGTGTGAGTGTGTGGAAAAGATATTGAGGGAAGTGAAATGATGAGAGAAGAAAATCATGTCTCGGAAAATAGCGCGCAAAGAAGTAGAGCGTCAAATGGGAGCCTCGACCCTCAACCCTCTGCCCTCTCTTCGCTTCTATCCGCCGGAATAGAAGCGTCGATAGAATAAAGTTGTCAACTCGGAGCATCAACGAGATAGTGTACACATCTACCGCCTAAAACCGCTGTCGTAAATCTTTTACAAGTTTTCAACGTGGATTATTTTATCGGTGGATCCGTTAACCTTCCGCTGTGCTTGCTGTAGAAGGTATTTCTCTAGGGGGCGCTCATTCATAAAACTCCGACAATCTGGATTTTAACATTTTTCCCTTGTCTATGTCACCCTTTTTTTTTTTTTACTGTTTTTTCCTCCTTCACTTTATCTCGGCAAAGACTTTGTTTGGGCGATATAAATTTAAAACTTTCCTCTTTATTGACAGTATAATTTAATGAGTTTACTAAATGTACAGCTTAATATAATTACTTAATAAAATTCCTCAAAGTCACTTTAACATTTTTCAGCTATCCGTTTTCAAAAGCTTCTAACTCGAATTTAAATTGACGGGCAAAGTTGCAAAAAAATTCCTCTTTTTCTTCAGAGTCTGTTTTTTTTATCAAATATTTAAGTCAACTTTTTTTTAATTTTTATTAAAAAAATTAAAAATTTTAAAAAATTGAAAGTTTATATAAATTTTAAATTAGCCAAAAATTTCCAAAGATGCACCAAAAAAAATGTTCTTGAATCAAGTATATAATTTTGAAGAACTTCATTTTCTTGATTTGAGTAAAAAAATTTTTAAACTAAGAAATTTTTACTTGGTTTAAGAATTTTCCTCTTGAATCGAGTTAATTTTTTTTTCAGTGTGGCAATATCCGTGAAAAATTTTTCATGTGAATTTACCCCCATGAAAAAAAATATATGTCGAAATTTATACAAAATATATTTTAAATATATTAAAAATCTATAAAAAATAAATCTTAAAATACATAGCTAAAAATATAAAAAAAATGTATTTTGAATATATCTAAAATATATTTGAAATATATAAAATATATATGAAAATCGGCCAAAAGTTAGTTATTAAAAATATATTTACTATACATATTTTATATATATTTATATATTTTTTATAGATTTTTAATATATTTACAATATATTTTTTAAGTATTTCGACATATATTTTTTTTTCACGGGGGTATAAAGGCTAATATAATTGTACATATTTTTTTGATCTGACAAAATACGTCTTGACATAAAATTGGCCATTTGAAGACACAGAAAATTTTTCCTAATGGTACAGTCAGATTTAAAATAAAAATTCCAATTTTAAAACACAAAATTCCGCAATAGTAAAACATATCTCTGCTCATTATCGTTATACTCGTCCACTAAATACTAATGCCAACAAGAGTACACCCTAGCATAGTGGATTAAATGAAAACGGGTGAAAAAAAAAAAAAAAAAAAAAAAAAGCCAGCTAAGTATCAGGGATAGGGATAGAGAGCACTGCAGTGGTATTTTTCTTGCAGAAAGTACAAGAAACCACGGATTAAAAATAATTTACGAGTACTGTAAACTAAGTAACATTAAACTAAGACTTTACATGATAACGAGCCTCGATGTTTTAACAATATTTATTCAAACTTAATTGCAGCTTTACTTTTTCCCTTAATTAACGGAGAAACTTATTTATGTATTTTTTTTTCTCTTTTTTTCGGGAAAACCCAAATGAAAGCGCAAAGTTTTATCGCAGCGTAACATAAATTAATGGGGAGTGTGAATGCGCGATATAATATTGCGGACATTGGAAGCGAGAGGCGATAACACTCACTCGAGCGAATCCAAGAGTCGGTTACGAGTTGTTGGGACAATGTTGCTTTCCAAATGTGACATTTGGTACGTGTTATATGTTATATATTATAGTTATGGCTGTAGGAACTGTGAGTGTTCTGTGTCAAATGTTTTAGTATGCCCACACCTACTTTCTGGATAGAGCCAACACCCGAGAAGAGAAGAGTGTGGGTGTATTGAGTCGGTCGAAAGCTCGTTAGCGTTTGCACACATAACACTCACCAGGTAAACAACAGATCATTCAGTCCTCGATTTACATACTCTCTCCAAGAAGCTCTGAGCAAAATGGCATTGTAGATATGTATATACAATACATACGTACATGTGTGGACGTGCTGAGAGCACTGCTGAGTATAACTGGTCGTTAACTGTTCAAAATCACTGGGTATGCATGGATATTGCCGGGCACGTACTCCAGAGAGCTTTGCTACAGTTATTGTTATTGTTATTGTTATAATTATAATTGTCAACTGGATTTGAATAATTATTAATGCTAGAACTGATGGATTCTCAATTCTCAGGAAGAGTGCCATGCATTATGCAGAGGACTTGGGGTGTCATTAATGACCAAGGGAACGACAGCAAGACAGCATCAATGGGTTATTTTGGTCATTATTAAAGTTATTGATGCTTTGAGTGCTGCTACGCTAACGGAGGGTTTATAGTGCTCGATGGACACGTGCGAGGATTAATTCCGAAGTTTGAGTGGAGAGATGAACAGTTAGTTAATTTTTAAGTTTTTTTATCAATAATTTTTTAGTTACTATTTAAATTTGTTTGTATTATAAGGTACCCGTGGGTAATAAAGCCTAAGTGATAGAAATGATATTTAAAATAACCGCTTCCGCTAAAAGCTTCTCTAGTAGAAATTTCTAGCATAGAAATGTCGCGAAAAGCTTATACACGGAAAGAACAATAACCCACTGTATATCCTCGTATAGTATACTCCGTGGTATTTGTAGTGAAAAAAAATTTCAGACTATAGTCAATATCCTTCAAAGTATACTAAATTATTTTTGGACTGTTCTCAGTGAAGTCTCCGATTTAATCGATTAATTTTTCTGGTTATATCGCGTAAAACTTTATGGGATATAATCTGAAAAATTATTTCGTGTAAATTAAATTATACTCTGTTGAAATTTGGATTATGCCCACGGTGACTCCGCCAATTTTTTTTCTAGCGCCTGCGCACTTAGCATTATCATATCTATTATGTATTTTAAATATTAGCTTAGTCAAATATTGTTTTAAATAATTATTACATGCATCAAAAACATTTAAGGAGCATTAAAGCACAATTTTTTCGATAATTTGGGGTTTAAAATTTTTTTTTTCTTTTCTTAGACTTTTCGAACTTAAAAATGTTAGGCTAAGAAAAAAATATTTTTACATATCAAAATATATAAATAGTCACAAACTCATATAATTCACTGATTATATTTTAATTAATGTCCAATATGCTGATTGACTATAACTCACAAATTATAAACAGCACTTTACGCGCAGGCCCTAGAAAAAAAAATGGCGGAGTCACCGTGGGCATAATCCAAATTTCAACCGAGTATAATTTAATTTACACGAAATAATTTTTCAGATTATATCCCGTGAAGTTTTACGCGATATAACCAGAAAAATTAATCGATTAAATCGAAGACTTCACTGAGTACAGTCCAAAAATAATTTAGTATACTTTGAAGGATATTGACTATAGTCTGAAATTTTTTTTCACTACAAATACCACGGAGTATACTATACGAGGATGTACAGTGGGTTATTGTTCTTTCCGTGTAGAGTCCCGATACATTGTTCCCTGTCTTTTATATTTCATCATCCGTCATAGGCTAAAGTAGCGCAGAAGAATTCCTAAAAAACGGTTTGAGCAAATGCTAAGCATTTTTTATAATTTTGTATTTAATAATTTAAAATCACACAGTAAAAAAATTTTCGTAAAATTTAACATAAAATTTTGTGTTGATGATTTTTTTACACAAAATTTATGATAATTCTACACATACTGTTTGTATTGATAAAATCAACATAATTCTGTGTTAAAAGTAACACAAAAATATGTTAAGACTTTCATCGACTGATTCTCGGATTTCTACACACTTCAATGTTATCCATAACACAAATAGTGTTGATTTTAACATTTTCTTTGTGTTACTCAGATCAGCTGTCAAATTTGTGAGTTTTATTAATAATTTAAAAATATATTTAAATATATTTTAATTTCTGAATAAAAAATAAATTGTTTCCCATAAATACAAAGTTAAAGAACTCAATAAAGAATTCAAAATTTTTAAATAGTGATTAATTAATTTTAATCAATAGTTGCTACTTTACTACAAGTCAGTGGCAATAGGTGATTATAGGATTAATGATGTATTAATTTCTAATTATTAATTATTAATAAACTCGTTAATTATACATTAATGGAAAATAATTTTTTTTTTCACGCTGCATTTAAGTATTTCACGTAATGACACAAATCAAAATCCACCAAATTAAAATGACGTTGAGGCTATCACATTCACATGTCTAAATATCTTGTGTGGCATACGTGAACTATGCTCGTACTTCCGAGATCCCGCGCAAAATAAAGCGGAGCGGCGTCATAATTTAACATATCTTTGTGTAAATTCAACATATTATTTGTGTTACTATAGAAATCATCTACACAGCCTTTATATTGAATTGACATTTAAAAAGTGTTATTTATCCTACTAACCGAATGGGAGTATTCTTTAACGTAAATTTTGTGTTGGTTGGCCAGTAACATCAAAAAAGTGTAGTTTTACTTTGAATTAACACTTGAGTGGGTTAAAAAATGGATGGATTAATCAATACAAATAGTTTGTATAAAATTAACATAAATTTTATGTAAAAAAATAATCTACACAAAATTTTATGTTAAATTTTACGAAAATTTTTTTACTGTACATTGTTCTAATTTTTATCAACATCTTAAAAAGTATTGTTGCTAAATTTAAGTGATGATTGATCTCTAATATCAATTTTATTAAGTATACGCAGAAAAAAAATTTTGTTAAAATAACCTAAGATACGTTCTAGTAACAAATGCATTTGTTAACATAGGGATAACAAATTATATGTTAAAATAACAAAATTTAGGTTACAGCAAGTTATTGATATGTTATAATAGCAAAACAATTTGGTTACTATAGCAAAATTTTTAAGTAGATTCGCCAAAATAATTTAGTTGGTATAACAAATTTTTTTGTTGAAACAGCAAAATTATTCTATTAAAATAACAAATAAATTTACATTAAATGTTACATTAAATTTTATAAGAATCCATAATTTAAAAATATGCTGTAATCAGTGATATCTGATTTGGAAAATATTTTAGCAACAAATTAGTTTTGTTATTGCAATAAAATGATTTCGTTAGGACAATATTATTAACAAATTGATTTGGTGATTTAACAGACTGGTTTGTTAATGCGATTAATGGATTTGTTACTATAACTAAACTCATTTGTTACCAGAACATATTTTTCAGTTATCCCGTCTTTTGTTATTTCAACAAAATCATTTTTGTGCGTGTATAGTATAACTATTTCCAGTATGTTTAACCCGCAGGCCTATTCACCCTACCGTAGTAAAATAAGGCCTATTTGCAAGGTTTTTGAAAAAATTTAATTTAGTGTTTGTTTATGGTGAAAATTACCATTACTCCATTATATTTTGTGACTAATGTATTAATATAAAAATTAATGTTACACTTCAATAATTAAATGCAATATTTTCGATTTTTTTCATACCGGTACCTTATTATTTAGTATTGGTACGAGTGTATTTTGTGAGGTTACATTGACCAATCAAACAATTAAAAATAAAAATATCGATTAAAACAATTAAAAAGGCTCATGTACGTTCATTATTCTGACTCGGGGAATCAAAAGAAAAACTTTTAAATCTCGTAAAATTTACTAAAATCAAGAAGATATTCTTCAAAATTATTCATTTGATTCAATTGAATTTTTTTACTCTATACAAAAATTTTGTTTTGTAATTAATTACTGACAAAGTTGAAATTTATTTGATTAATTTTGGAAAGTAATAATGAACATTATAACAATCATAACTTGCTAATAAATGTTTGATGATTATTAACATTATTATTAATCAAAGTCCTGTAACTTTCATTTATATTTAATTGTTTAACATGCAAATAAATTAGTTCGAAAGCTCGAAGTTGAGAAATAAAAAGTCCAAGTTAATAAATTGAGATACAAATTTTTGGTCATTGTTTTGTGAATATAAAGTAAGAGTTACAAACTTTTGGAAATTTTTTCATCAAAAAATTTTGTATAAAAATGATTTATTGTCCATTACTGAATAAATTGAGGCTGATAAATAAATTACCAAAAAATTAGAAAAGCGTCACTCAATAAATAGGAAAAAAAGACCCATTAGAAAGGATTTTTGGCTTGGAGTCTCAAAGAAGAGATCGTTAGTCGTTGGAATATACAGTGGGGATTTAATGTCGCTCGGGGTGGTGGTGTTTTTGGTCTCATTAGTAGCTGTCTCCGATTAGGATCCCACGACTACTGATGCTGGTGAGCTGGCGGTCTTTAAGCTCTGCCCGTATACGTATATATGTATTAGACAGGGGACATAAAGCTGCCGTGGGGTATACAGCGATGTCAGGCTCGGCAAAGAGTAGAGGTAAGGGTGCTTTACAGTGGCTACGATTAATATTCTCGTTGCTGTCGCCAAGTCTACTCTTATTGTCGAAACTCGGATTATTTTACTTATTGTTCATTATTTTTATCTTTATTTTTATATTTATATTTATTTTTATTTTTGCCATCATCCCCATCATTATTATTCTCTGGAAGCACGTATAGCTCGAGGAGGTTTGTATGTAGACCGTGGCAGTCGAAGTCGAGTTTGTGTGTACCTACGCTGGTAAGAAAACTCAACCCGGGTTTTAATATTGCCTGAGATCAGGGTTAGACTGTCTCCATCTCAACTCGACTTTTCCCCGTCTCTTTCTTCCTCACTATCCCTCTTCCTCGGTCTCTGTCTCTGTGAAAATCCTACCGGCGCAGAAAGTCGGGGTTATTGACCTGACTACTCACGTTCAAGTTCTTTATTTTCTCGGCTACTTTGGCTGGATTACGGACCATCAGATACAACCTATCGTAAAACAAACTGAAAAATCTTCTATATGCGCATAAAATAATAACAAACCTTTTCTTGTTAACTTTTGAGCACCCGAACCTATTTCATCCGACCCCGGCAGTGCTACATCTTGTTAGTTTTGGTTTGGAAGAATGAAAGGCATAGAATTAAATTCCAAATCGAAATTGTCCCTATGAAAAAAAAAAAAATATATTTCGAAATATATAAAAAATATATAAATATACATAAATTATGTATAGTAAATATATTTTTAATAACTAACTTTTAGGCCGATTTTGATATATATTTTATATATTTCAAATATATTCAAAATATAATTTTTTTAGATTTTTAGCTAAGTATTTTTCATGTATTTTGAAATATATCTTGAATATATCTAAAATATATATGAAAATCGGCCAAAAGTTAGTTATTAAAAATAAATTTACTACACATATTTTTTATATATTTCGAAACATATATTTTTTATATTGTTTTTTCATGTGGGTGAGGGTTGAATTTAAAAAAAAAAATATTATTTTAGATTTGTTTGATTAATAATTGGAATTTTATCCGAAATATTGAAATTAATTAATGAATAAAATTTATTAATAATAAAACTGGATCACTGTTGAATTTATCTAAAATTATTTACCAGTTCAGTATGAATTTTTAAATCAATCATCAAATATTTGTCGTAAAATTAAATATTTAATACATAAAAAAAATGACGGAATGTTGATTTAGTTTCTGCTTTCAAAAAGTGGAATTTAACTGATAAATATTTTTTCACTAATAATAAATAAAATTTTATTTCAAAAAAATATTTATTGAAAATTGAAAAATCATTGCTTGTATTTTATAAATTAATAACTTGTCTATAAATAAATAAATTAATTTATTAAAAAGAAAAATTATTTTAATAGAGAATAAAATATCTCTAATTTATAAAACGATAATTTAAAAAAATTAAATAACAATTTTATTAGTTTAGTTTGAAATTATACTATAAAACGTTAACCATTTTTTCAAGTGATCGATACTCTCTTTCACTGTCAACTCTAAATAAAATCTTATAATTTAATAACTCGCGTAATAGTAATTTATATAATTAAATTGAATTCCCGAAAAATAACATAGTATTTCCTTTAATTCAATCAATTAATCGATTCATCGAATTACCCCGCTCCGAATTAGTCATCGCGTCACCGATCATACTATAATTATTTAGCGCTAAAAAATAAAAACCGAATCGATAAATAGCGATTCTATTGATCTCCGAGGGATAAATTAAATTGCGGGGTTTAGATAGGAAATTATTTTATATAAAAAATAAAATAATAAAAGTAAAATATAAAAGTAAAATACTCAATCGCCGTTCGGGTGATCACGTGCAATTGTGCGTGACTCTGAAATCTTATTACGATTTCAATCTCATTGGAAGGTTGTAACTAAAAGCAAAGAGAGCTCTTTACGGTTCTTGCTCTAATTTATGCTCCGGTTACGTGATATTTGAACAAAGACTGAAAAATTAATTATCCAAAATTTAATGGATAATTTTAATTGTAATTTATGATTGAGAGGTGAATATATATAATAATTTAAGTGACGTTATTAATATATTTAGTATCCATTATTAGGTGGTTAGATTCTTGCTCTTAGATCTTGAGTGTTAATTAAAATATTCATTATTACTGAGCATTAATTTGACATTTACGGATAATAAATATGAATTTCTCGTGAATTTGCTTTTGCGGTCCATCGGAAAATCCTTTTAGATCTCTATTCATGTTTTAATCATAATAATAATAATAATAATAATTCTTCTAACCCGTTATCACCTATTCGGTCATTTTCATGCTAGTATAAATCTAATTTCAAGTGGATGGAAATTTCCATCTTCACTAACAATTTGAGACAATTCGTCTTCGGATAGTTAAGTCGATGGGCAACCATCGAACTTGAACACTAGTTAGCTGGTGAATACTAGTATCTGTTCGACTATATGTTAAGTATTAACGATGGAAAGCTACTGAGAATAAAGGGCAACTTTGAAAAAATCCATGAAAAATTAACCAAGCCAGGAATCGAACCTGAATCTCCCCGATTACATGTCAGGATGCTTTGTCTCAAATTGTTAGTGAAGATGGAAATTTCCATCCACTTGAAATTAGATTTATACTAGCATGAAAATGACCGAATAGGTGATAACGGGTTAGAAGAATTATAATAAAATCACGGTTGATAAAATTAATAAAAGTTTAAAATAATAATAATAATGATAATAATAATAATAATAATAATAATAATAATAATAATAATAATAATAATAATAATAAATTAAATTAAATAAAAAGTCACACTTTTGAACATCAAAATAATATGAGAAAAAAATTTATAAAACGAATCGAATGTTTATTTTCGATCTTCGTTTTCTCTTTCCTCCTTTCATCTTATTCCTGTCAACTAGTCTCCATCACTTATATATATATATATACATACACTCATCTCAATCAAACTTTATGTCCAGCTCGGCTTTGCCAGATCCCTAGAAAATTCCAGTGAATACTACATAAGAATCATAAACCCATCATCTGGCTTTTATTACAACTTTTTTATTTCTTCTCTTTCAAACATTTGAAATCTCCGAGAAATCGCAGTCGTTGTCATCCCACCCTCATCTCCTCATTTTTCCCCAGCCCTTCTTCAGCTTTTTTCAAAGTATACGACGACATTGTGCCGGCTTAAAGACCCTTTAGAATTCTTTTGCGTCGTTGACGAATCCTCCAATTTCATCCGGATATCTTGACGAGTTTCTTAAGTACGTAAGCGCTGGCTTTATTTTACATATATAAATTATATAATATAGTACCTACAGAAGTATATTTTTGAATAATTTCCAAGCGATAACTCGCGAAGTTAAATCTTGAGGATAAAATTATTCGAACTGTTTTAAATTACTTGGTCTGTAAATTCCTTCAGATAGACACGGCTAATAAAAAAAAAAAATAATAATAATAATATTGAATGAAACAAAATGGAATAAAAAAATATAAGCGTCCTTTAAGCTTTCACTCAAAAGGAAATTGCTAAAAAGCTAAAGGCGAGAAATAAGAGGTCGAAAAGCAGAGGAAGTAAAATTTAAGATGAGAAAGAAGCAAAAGTGGGACACTTGAGAGTCCACTCGATTATGTATCCCATCGAGGAGCCCGTCTCTTTATACCTTGAGGGTGATTTACTATTTTATTCGGGGAAACGCGCTAATGGCACGAAATGGCTAAGAACTCGTGATTTTTTTTTTTCAGCGCTGGGACGAACCAGCGGTAGTTCTATACTACTGGTCCGCTAGCCGAGATTCTCTGGTCTCTGCCTCACTAACAATTTTAATATCCTCTCGTTGATGGAAGGACTTTCAATAAGTGGATATCTAGTGGCTCGAGCCTCTAATTATTTCAAGATTTATAATCATTATTGCCACTTTTAATTAAGCGTCGATTGACAATTCTTCGACTCATTAGGAATTATAAAACGTTCAAAAATTTTCTGATTAAACTACATATATAATGATCAAGACATATTTGGCCACAATAAATTTTATATAGCCATATTTGCCTCAATTTTTATATTAAAAACTATCAGGCCATATATATGAAGTCATATCAGAATATATATGGCCATATCAAGCTTGATATGGACTAATACGGCCATATATGCATTAATATATTCATATGTAATTTTTTATGTGTCTTGATCTAGATAATTTTCAAATTAAGACATATGAAGTCATATACAGGCTGATATGACCATATATGGCTTGATATGTGTCAATATAATTTTTTAATAAAGCAAATTTTCACATCAGGATATAAATCAGGGCATATATGGTCAGATTCAATTTTATATAGCCATATCCCGCATGGAGAAATATATATGTCAAAAAAATATGTCGCATATATAATATATATGCCGCATATATTTACACAAAAAAAATATGTCAACATATATTTCTCACATAGATACTGACATATATATTGCATTTATATGCGCGCATATATGTTTACACATATGCGTGGATATATGTGAACATATATGCGGACATATATTTAGCGCAAAAAAAATATATGTGAAAATATATATATATTTGTGAAAATATATATATATATTTTCACATATATTTTTTTTGCGCTAAATATATGTCCGCATATATGTTCCAATATTATTTTTTGACAGATCTGATCTAAATCATTTTTTTATTAAAAAATATCAGAACATATACGGCCATATCAAGCTTGACATAAACTAATATGGCCATATGTGCATTAATATATTCATGTGTAATTTTTTGTATGTTGATCTAGATAATTTTGATATAGAAAACTATATACGGTCATATCAAGCCATATATAACCTAATATACCGTAATATACGTCTTGATATGGCAAATTTTCACATCAGGACATAAATGCTCAGATAAAAATTTTTTTGTTACATGAAATGATAATCATAAATCAATGCAATATTTATTTCCCTTCTCTCCCATCAATCGTGGATAACAAAAGCCTGAGTAATATCGAAAAAGCTTTCGAATAAATAACAAACCGCGTACTTTCACCTATACCAGGCTTCCGGAGATACAATCATTAATATTGCTGATTAAAGGTATATAGACAGACCTTTAGAGTATTCAGAGCAAACTTGAGCGCATAGGCCACTCTGCACATAACATAACAGTACAATAGTACTAGAACTGGTAGTATAGTCTGTCTGGTGAGTGAATGATTGAGGATCGGCATGTGGGACCGGCGAGCTTGCGCGAGTGACCGGCGCAGGGTACGCTCTCCAAAGCCACCCTCTCTCTATCTGAGGCAAGTTGCGAGTTGTATCGACATGCTTGGGAATCGGAGTCGGCTGGACAGCTGCTGTTAAAGTATGCATGAGTGGGTGCTGTTTTGTGCCTCTACTTATACTATACCAAATTGTACAGTACTCTATGTCATATAACATTCATATTCTATATCATATCGCGGTTGCATGTGTATGTATGTATATTCATATCAGTTGAACTAAGTACTTGGCTTAATACTACTCTACTGCTGTGTATTGTCTGACCAGCGCTTTACTTTGATTACACCGACGCTATTGTCTGCTTAAAGGGTTCAACATTATTTGCAATACGCTGCTGTACATAATGTATATCGTATATTGTATAATACATGGTTATGCTATTTGATATTAGTTACTCTCAAGTATTCTGTTTACTCTGTACACATTGCAACACAATGTTTATACTTTTGTTTGCTTCTATCTATATATGTTTGATTAGAGTTGATAAACTTCTGGATAACTAAAATCAATTTAAAAATTTTTAATTATTGATTCAATCAGAATTATATGATTAAAAGTTGTAATTAATTTTAAAAGATAATGTCGTTGAGGGTAAAAGGTTACAAATTGTGAATCTGAAGTAATTATTCAGAATTTACCGAGTTTAATTGATTAATGATGATTCTCATTTAATCTGCAATGACTATCTTTCCTTGATGATCAATGATCGAAATGTATCTGTTATTAATAGACGAAACTGACAAAACAACCGCGGCTCATACGCTTGTACATTACTGACACCCTGATAGATAAATAAATTAAATATTTTAGGGTATTTATCTATCACTGGTTAGATAAATGTTATCAACTCGCTATTACATTCAATGGCGCAAGCTATTGATTTATTCAAAGCATTGATTATCGTGTAATGTATTCTTTGTACAACTAGCTACTGATTGATGCACACAAGTGCTAGATGATTGGATCGAGATGTACGCTGAACTGAAAGAGTTTATCACTACTGTTTACTCTGTACAACATTGAGGATTAGAATAAATCAATAGCAAATAATCCAACTGTGATTTGATTATTCAGTTAGATAGCTGTGCAAGTTCTACACTGATAGAAGCATTATTTTGGATTTATTTAGATAAATAACCGGAAAAATTTTTTTATAAGGCTTATTTATATATCAGGCCTGATACAGGTTGATTTGGTTATATTTGGCCTATCAAGCGATGTATGAAAATGAAACATACGACGTAGCATTTTTAAATTTGAAGAGATCTTAATGAAACTGAAGGGGCTTCTTTTTTGAGTGATTTTGAAGATTGAGTCCAAATTTGAAGTTAATCGGTCGATTAGTTTAAAAATGGCGGCTATTAACATTTTTTATTAAACCAAAAATAATTTTTTTTTTGGATAAAGAATACAAAAATGATTAACTTGACAAGTTAAAATGCAGAAAAATTAATAGAAAGTTTAAAAATTCAATGAATTATCTGTGCAAGCCCAATATTGATAAAAAATTATTTTGGATTTAATGTTAAAGCATGTAAAATTTTTAATTTTGAAGAGATCTTAATAAAACTGAAGGGGCTTCTTTTTTAAGGGATATTGATGATTGCATCCAAATTTAAAGCAAATCAGTTGATTAATTTCAAAATGGCGACTATTAAAATTTTTTATTGATCCAAAAATCACTTATGACTTAGTAATTTTGTTTTTAAATTAGATAATCTAACAATTATCAATATAATGTCTTTTCCGTCAATTAATCTTCCGATTAGTGTCCAAAGTTATCTGTTGAATTGGGTCAAGGCGCCGACTGAATCCACCAATAGATTAATAAGGTGATGATAACCACACACATGAGTAATATTGATCTCCACGTGTGGGTCCAGTACACCAGAGCACAATGCAGTGGCACTTTGACATTTGAGGTAATTACAATGTCCATTTGTCGGGCAACAATTTCCACTTAATTTAGGGAGCTGAAATCAGTCGTTCCGTCATCTCGGAATAGAAGCACAATCACTAACTTGATCATGAGCTTAACCATCACTCGCGCTGCACACTCGAGGCATAAAGATCTGGCTGCTAGCTGGAGATATTCTGGGACAGATCTCTCAGTCTGGGAGAGATGCTGATGCTAATGCTCGAAAGCTTGGCATGCTAATCCTGACCACTATGCCTCTGATAAGCGAGCTTGCGCCCTGAAAGCCTCCACTCCGTGTCAGATAAATAGATTCTTGGGTGTGTGCTGCACACACACACACACACACACACACACACACACACACACACACACACACACTCACACATTCACACGCTGTATTATTGTAGATGCTGTAGTGATCTGATGAGTATGTATTTATGTATGCATGTATGCATGTAGCAGCTGAGTAACGAGTAACAAGTACAGCGTAATAAGAGAGTTATTTTCTCATGATACGTCAAGCTCATGAATTTTTAATTGCTTATGAATTATTTATCGTCTCCTGATTATTTTTCGGTGCTGTTGTTTAAGAGGTGTTTAGGTTGCTACAATCTCGGCTTTTGTGTAACTAATTCGATTGTCGGTTAAGCTCAGAAAATAAATAAGGCTCTTTTGAGAATTCTGAACACTTTCTTCAAATTTTGAAGATGTTTTACTATTTTTATAATAATTTAAAGACCTAGTTCATTATTCACATATATTAAAACAATTCAAGAGTTACATAAAGGCTATTGAACCCGAATGCGAAGTGTGTTGAATATTCCGTTCTGCGACAAGTTCAAAACTTTAAGAACTAGTATTAGTGTTACTAATTAAGCAAGAGTTATATTCCTAGACTCCGAGAAAAGCTTTTGCGCATCTAATTTCGAAATTCGTAAGTCTATTTTTCAAAACTTTGAGCTTCATCTGACGTCTTTCGGAAGTTCGGTTGTAATTAATTATAAATTTAACGGATATTGAGGTTTCTTTAAAATTTTAATTATTCAAGCGACTTGAAAGCTTTTGTTTTCAATATTAAATATATCTCAGATATTGAATCATACATTATTCAATGTTTTATTTAATTGTCATTTATGATGAAATTATTATTGAACATTAATTTAACGTAAGTAAGTATGATATCTCTGACCTGGTTAAAAAATTAAATTGAAGATGATAGAAGTCTTAATCTCAAAGATAGATTAATTTTTTATATTTAAATCTTAGTAATTGGACATTCACATTTTATTTATGAATTTCCAACGGTAAGAATTTAATGGATTTTCTTTTTACTATTAGATTGATAATACATAATTTATTTTCACAGGAAACAGTGGTTGGATAAAAATTTTGAGGTTTTGTAAATTATAATTTTGAAAAGATCTTTGCTACAGCAAAAGTAAAAAAAAATATACGGCTGTCATGAAGTACTTAATAATGAAGTTTTAATAATAATAAAAATATTTTGAGAATAGTTTGATAGCTTTTTAAGTCTGTTTTGAGTAAAAGATCTAATAAAATTTAGGAACTAAAAAAAAAATAGTTCAAAAAAATTTTTTTTCCAAAAACTTCATTTTTACGATTTTTAAAAATTTATCAATTCAAATTTGTTGAATTTCTCTGAGCAAAAATTGAATCTTATTTTACAAATTATTTTTATTTTAGTATTTTACTCTGTGCTTAGATTTTATGTTAAAGGAAACTTAATATTTAGTTGAAAAATATTTTCGAAAGAGAAAAGTAAGTTCTACCTCTGTTTTATGACTCCGGACACTTGGGTCACACAAAGGACTCTTTTACTTTTCGGAGTTGTAAATATATTTTAGTAAAACATCTGTAATTTTACGATTCTTAAGGAAAGGCTTAGACCTTATTGTAAATGTTTTCTTATTAGTTTTTAAGTCAGTACAAACCGACTCTTTCAAGCGTAAGGACGCTTCTCGAAAACTTAGTTTTTTAAATAAAGACTAAATATATAAATGTTAACCTCTGTGTATTTCATTTATAAATATAAAGCCTAATAATCACGATTACCTATCCATAACTTCCAACAAAATTTTTAAGATTGCCGCTACCTAAGAACGTTAAATGTAAAAATTTAATCAAAAATTGACATTCCAAAAATTGAAATAAAATCAACACAACAACTCTCAAATTTTATAAAATTTATCAATTTTCAAAGCAACAAGTACAAACTACGAATTTTATCAATTTGCAAAATACAAATGTAAATTAAAACTGTACCGGTATGATTGAATAACTGCGAGTTCAATGTCTCACATACCGTAATACCTTTTGTCGGGTCACTTACCCTCTTACATCGAAGCTCTAGAGACTTGCCAGCCCGAGTGAATGAGAATGTAGTGCATTAAACTATCGATCAGAGTGAAATAAAATTTAAATCACTGTTATAAATTACTCCTGCTATTTTTAGCAGCATAATGCATAAATAAGCATGCAGCAATCTAGTGATGTAACAATCCTCGAATCGTCCTCGGTTGGATATGACATGAAACCCGAGGAAGTAGCATGCATGTGTGCTTGTGATTAAAAACTCTTTTGGCCACCGCAACATCTTTAGAGAAAGTTCCCAACAAATTACTGTCAACAGCGGCGACAAGGAAAAATACCCTAGAAGTTTTCTATGGAATGAGATCGCGGTCCAAGTGTGTCATGTGTGAATGTGTATGTGTGTAAGGCTGGGAATTGGGGGTTGAAAGGGACTGGGCGTGTGTTGCTTAAACTTTTTCCATGTCCCACTTGGGCATCTGACACTCTGTCCCGCTTTCAAAGTCTCTCAAGAGTCTCCGTGTTTTCCTCAAGCAATTCAGGAGCAGGAGTGTATAATACACAACAGTTTTTCAGAGACTGAGCTCCTCGTTAATGTACGAGTCATGTAATGTTCAAATCGAGTGAACTAGCACAGGAGAGATACTTTGGCACCTTGTAATAGATAAATTCAAGTTGCTTCGAGTGTGTGTGATATCTAGTGTAGTTTTGGCTCGCTATTTCCTCATGGTTGATTTCACACATCTCGGCTTGCGGTTTTATTATTTTTTAACCTCTTTCTCATTGAAATTTTTAAACAACTATTTTGTTGGGATGTTGAAAAATTTTTGGGGTGAATTTATCGGAAACAAAATTCTATATATTTTTAAATTCTAAATATTTTTAACAATATTGTATTGAACAGAACTAAAAATTGATAGAAAAATTTTTTAATATTTAACAAATGATTTTTTAATGAAAATTTTTTGATAGTTAAAAAAATATTTTCAATTTTTTATTTTATTTTTTATCAGAACGTTTTTTAATCTGTAATTTATTAGAATTAATTTTTGATTTTTGAAGACTAAAATTTTTTTTAATAAATAATAAGACAGTTTACTTCCATTAAAGAAAAAAAAAAAAAAAAATAAAAAAAATTTATGTCGAAGTACATAAAAAATATATTTTAAATATATATAAATTATGTATAATAACTAACTTTTGGCCGATTTTCATATATATTTTATATTTTTTATATTTTTAACTATGTATTTTAAGATATATTTTAAATATATTTAAAATATATAAAATATATATGAAAATCGGCCAAAAGTTAGTTATTAAAAATATATTTATTATACATATTTTTTATAGATTTATAGTATATTTTTTTTTCATGGGCGTAGGTTCGACTCAACACAAATTTTGAATAAAAAAAAAAAAAAAAATAATTTAGACAAACGAAAAAAAAAGGAAAAATCCCAAGTTGCTTAAAAACTTTAGCCATAAACAACTTTTCCGCAACACTTTTTCAAGGCGTTAAAATTTACGAAACACTTAAAAATAAAATTAACTACTGCACTCTACCCATAGTCGAATTTATCATTATAAAGCGATCGAAATTCACAAAAGTTTAACACTAATACTGAAACAGTTAAAGTTTTGTAGTATCATTTGAAAATCGATGGGCTTAATATAATGTCGATTAAGCCGGTCAATTGTGTAATAAAAGTGAATGAACTCTGGAACTCTTAAAGCCCTAGCAAACATTGTTGGACACATAATAGTCTACTTGCATTATTAATCATCTGGCTGGCTTCTAGCTCGGTTGGATAGATAACTACTCGCAGTGATATATAACTAGTAGTCGAGCAATGCATGTGAGGTTTAATACTCGAAGCCTGAGCAAATATGAGAAACAGAAGCTTTTATGATAAACATTTTCCGGATTGCATGAAAGAGCGAAGCTCGCGCAAAGTTATTCGCTTATTCCTCGATACGGCGTACGGCATGTATATGGATTTGGATTTGGTACAGTCTCGCACATACTGTACACTAGACTGAAATGGATATTATTCGTGTGTCAGTCTAACGTTACGTAACTCAGCTGCATACTGATCGACACGAGCGACCGCATCCATTACGATTCGGAAACTAGACGAGTCCGGAAACCGCTGTTCCTGACACGAGATCCCGAGTTGTGCGCGCATGAGGGGAATAATCGCCAACTGAATGATGCATTTCGTGAATTCATGCTTCAGATAGAACATGCTATTCAGGAAGAACCCTATATCCTTTACCAATTTTCATTAATCCCCTTTGTTAATTTTTATTACGACCATTATTAAGCGGTTCTATAATCAATTATCACTCCTTTACAATTTCCTTTCATTAGAATTTTTTTTACGAACGAGAAAAAATATCAAAGTTGCTTAATAAAATTTTTAAGAAAGAAAAAAATTTAATTAAACATTTTTTTTTAACAAAAATTAATTATCATTTTTTAATTAATGTTTTAATTAAAAAAAAATTAATTTAGAGATTAATTAATCAAAAAATCAATGTCAGAACTTCTTAGAAAGTTAAAAATAAATAATTTTGATTTTTAAGCTAGATAGTTTCAAAATTAACTCTCTGGTAGTGAGAAAATTCCGCGACCATGCGCCACCTGTTGGATTTTTTCAAAACTAACTTTTTTTTTAAAATAATATACGGCCAATTTTTATATCAGGGCATTTATGAACACTAAAAATTATATGTAGATGTATCAGGCTGTATTAGAAAATTTTTTCACGGACATAAATTTTGAACCGCGTAAATATTTAAAATATTAACGCGAGTACCATGGAACGCCACTGCTACCGACTGACGCGGTCATATTTTAAACAGACGGGTTATGAGTTATAAATTATGAATAAAAATGAAATAATTGACAGTCTGGCTAGTCCATCGTGATTTCGTTGATTAAAAATGGACGAATAAACAGGGAGAAAATTTATTTGGAGAATTGCGTATTAATGTTTGATTATTTGACGTATAGGAGGAATGCTATTTGTTCGTTTATTTATTTATTCATTTAATTACTCGGAAGCGATTATTATGTAACGTATTTATAATAGTTGACTGGCATCGTAGAGTGGGAGGAATGCCACGTGGATAAACATGTCATGAATTCAGGTTAGCATGCAATCTCGAAACCGCAGGATTTCAAAGAGTATGAGGGTTGAATATTTGTTGCTCGCGTAGTTTCAACGATCAAATTTTATTGAAATGAATCCCATTGTTTCCGATTTGACTATTTTTCACACCACTTATTAAAAAATTTCAAATTTTTTCTTTGTAATGTTTATTTTCTGGAAAAATCTTTAAAATTATTTAATGTTTGTCAATTTTGACAAGTATATAAACTATTAAATAAATAATTCCTTTTACTAAAATATTATTTCAACGTCAAAATTGTATCTGTTAATGGCTAATGATTTATTTCTCTTTTAAAATAAAACTTTATCAATAATTTCAAGGAATATTTGTCATATCTAGGACATAAAAACAAACAAACTCAATTCAAAGCGGATTTAAAAGAACAAAAAGTAGAAACAATAACAATAAGATCTTTTATTGGGGATGTAGTGCTCACCTATTACGGTTCATTTAATTTAAACGGGTGTTCTGTATTTAGCGTCCCTTAAAGCAGTGTTCTGGTAAGTCGGTAGTCCGTAACACGGTTTGCTAACTGGAGGCGATAGTTTTAACACGTCGCTAAGGCTAAAACCTTCTTAGAATATAATGCCGGTCTATATATTTTATGTTAAAGCGGCTTTAGTGCGAGGAGCTCGATGTAACTGAGGATTAAATACACTTTCACCCTTTACCTTGTAGGGTTATATGTAAATTTAGTGACGGTAAGACCCGGTATTAGGTCTATCAAGATATATTGACGAGTAAAATTAATTGACTGGTTAATTAGTTCTTTGTTGGCCCTCACTCTTTCTCCTTCTTCCGCTCTGATATTGTTCTTTGTTTGCATTCGATAATTAAAAGGCTCACCTTTGCACATATTTGTATACGGAGTGTGATAATAACCGAGATTGAGATTGAGCTCGTGTGTTATAAATTTTATATTTATATTACAAAATAATTTATCTCTTTTTCTCGAACACTAGAGAGACCGGGTATAAGTACATACCTGACTCAACATGCCGGGTATACGCGACATATATTATGCATGAATGTACTTATACTTTTGTACGACGCCACAAGTAGAGCTTCTTATCTCCAAGCCGGATACGAGGCATTGAAAAATATCTACTCTTTATTCGACTTGCTATTTTCCTCCTATGAGTTTTTTTTAATGAATACATTTCTACGAGGTATAAGTAACTATTTTAATATATTTTTTTTTTCATTTAATTTTTGTTTACATTCGAAAGAAATTTTTCATTTTTTATCAACATACTTGTATTAGCTTCCGTGTTAAAATTTTTAATAAGACAAATATGGTCAATTTTTTTATAATTTTAATATATCAGGCTTTGAGTGAAGATAGAAAAAATTTTATCAGAATTTTTTATCATTTTTAAAAGTCATTTTTTTCAAATTTTCTTATAAATTTTTTTTTTAATAAATTAAATTTTTTAAAAATCTGAAAAACTCTACAGGAAAGAAAAAAAATTTTTTTTTATCTAACCTTATCTCCTCAGATTTAATCTCTTGTAACGAGAAAATTTAGCGACCATGCGCCACCTGTCGGAAACTTTAAAAACTACTTTTTGTAAAAAAAATTATCTATGACCATATCAAGCTTTATAAAACAATATTTTTTACAGAAGAAAAATACAACTTTAAAAATAAAGAAAAAAAATCCTAATCACCAGCTTGACAAATCCAAATCAAGAGCTTTGAAAATAACAACCCAAATAGTAACGATGATTATTAAAAAAAATATAGGAAGTGGAATGTTAGAAATAGTAGTAAGAGTAACAGTATTCAAAAGCGACGTGATTTCTCACCGTTATCTTATCTCAGAATGGCGTGCACTTGGTGAAAAAAGAACCCTGTGAAATGCTTCGTGGCAAGCCGCTCTTCACACTCCTCAAACCACCGCCCAAAACCCCAAACCCTTTATATAACCATCTTCCTCTTCCTCTTTCTCTTCCATCCCGTTTCCCCGCCTCATTCTTTTTTATCCTGACAGTTAAGAAAACTTAAATTCACTCTCCGGGTTTTAATTCATTTGGATCGACATAAAAAAGCTAAAGAGTTTCCAGCTTTAACCTGAAACTCAGTTTAATTCTCAGAACGCAATAGATAAAACGCGATAATGATAATTGTGCCGAATAAAGAAATGAACTGACACCGTATCGTCGAATCGTTAAATAAAGCGTTTTATTATTTTAAGGACTAATAAAGGTAGGGAAAATTAATGAGCGGATTTATTTTACCTTAGGGAAAAATAAAATAAATATTGGTTGAATTTGTTGGTAAATAGTTTTGGGAAGAGTTTATTATCAACCTAAACTAAAACTTTAATTATCAGTTTTTGTGTTAGTTTCCAAGTAGGCGAAACTTTAGGATTTATATATGCTGAAGATTTAACAGATAACTTAACAGTATTTACACGGTCTTGATGAACGCGAGAATCTTTTTAGATTAATTGATTAAGGTTCCAAGTATTAAGAGGCTTTCAGTTTGTTGTAATTTAAAGTTTTCGTAGATACGCCACGGACTCTCTACTCACCAGAGGGAGAGCAAGAGCGTTAGTTAGAAGGACTCATCCAATTTAACAGTTTCGCAATCGTCTTATTTATTCTAATCGAATGTTTACATGAAAGCTTACGTTTGCGCTAATGATTGCCCGTCTGAGCTTATTAAATTTCATTTTACATGCCAGACCTGGAAGGCTGCGTCTACGTATGATCCGATTAGTTGATTCTTGCTATGGTTATTGAACGGTAAGTGATGATTTCTAAGCGGATCTTTCCGGCACGGAGAATCAGAATCCAGAAATAAGAAATGAGAAATGAGGTTAAACACCTTAAGTTAAGAAGTTGAGAGTACAAGTGTCACGATTTCTTGTAAGTTTTCTGTTAGGCTGTTTAAGAATATCTGTTCTGTTTTTAGATAGAAGCAAACGCTTTCTTGTTTCTTGTATTTATCAGAGGCTCAATCAATCGACTGGATTTTTTCTTCAAAAATCTACCAATACATACAAAGCATTTGATATTATGAATTTAATAAAAATTCATGTTTTTAAATAATTGTAATTTTTTAATTTTATTGCAAAAAATTGAGGATATAAAAAATATTGAGTTAAATTTGAACAGAATTCCGAGGAAAAAAAAAATTAATATGGAATTTTTAAACAAATATAAGCTTCAAGATAAATTTTTACCTTTCGAAATTTTCACAAAAAAAAATTAAATTGCAAAACTAAAATTCAGAAATTATTGGAAAAAAAAATTAAAATAATTTTCCAACAAATCGATTAAAAAGTCAAATTTGTTTAAAATTATTAATTATTAATTGAAACTTAATTTTATTAATATATAAAAACATTATGTTCAAATTATGTGTGTCTTTTCATAAAATAAACCGTATACTTGCTAAATTCACCTTGGAATTAATTTATAATTCACTAGATCGAGAAAGTAAAGGCTCCTAATGACTATCCTACAAGATGTACGACATTTGGTGATTATTAATGACACAAGAAAATTTAATTAGTAATTCAAAAACACTTTAAAATTAAAATATTCGGAGATTAGAAATGGAGTAAATTTTTATTTTCCTGAAATTTTGACCCGGATGAATATAAAAAAAAAAGCCACGGCTATAAATATTCACAAATATATCAATACTTCCATACACTCGCAAATTTTATCGCCTAAAAGAGCGAACTTGATAGAACACAAACGATCAAAGTCAACGAAAGCGGAAAATTAAAAAACAGCGTAGCACATTTGAGCATTTTTCCATAGTAGTTTTTATGTAAAACTAACAAACTTTTTCAAATAATTAAAGTGCAATTGAGATCAATATTAAACACTCTTTGGAATATATGTCCGTAAAATTGATAGGTGAAACAAATAGAAAAATATTCGGATTGTGAAGCCCTTCTGATGCAATCAATTTAGTACACATATCTCCATTTTTCACTCAGCATTTATCATTCTCAATTTTTTTATTTTTAAAATTTAAAGCCAAAAATTTCAGCGGGCCTGTGTGCTCGCTAATCCTTTTTCATTTCAATTAAAATATTACCATTTTTTTCCTTTCTGTTAAAACGAGTGCTTTTAAATGAATTTTCCAGGGCGCATGCTTCAGTTGTAAATTACAGCCGTGTTAAAAATCCCAATTATTTATTTTTTAAATTGCAATCTTAATTACGAATCGATCCATTACCTACTTTTTGCCTTTGTTGTTGATTTTTTTTATTTTTTCAGCTGCTATTTGTTTTTCATTCACTTCATTTAATTTTGCCTGTTTTTACAGAGCTTCTACTTCTTTTTCTTATCCGGTATTTTTATTTAACTCTTACTCTTATTTTTATTTGAAAACGTGATCTTTATTCTCATTGCGATTCAACGCGCGCAATCTCCCAACAGGATCGAAAATACACTGGATGTGGATGATATAAGCAAAATAGAACATCACCCACTGTATAATATATATGTCACGGTGTTAAATCTTTAAAATAGAATATTCGATACTCGGTATCGGCTTCAGTATCAGCATCTGCGTGTCACTCATTTTTTTCGTTTTCAATATTCCAAATCTTTTGTGCATTGAGGTAGAAGCGGGGAGGTGTGACATCATTTCACATACAAGTAATTAATTTTTTTACTTTTTTAAACAGTGGAAAAATAAATCTCCAGCAAGACATTTTTACGACCGTCGACTCAAAAGTCATTAATTTTTCATCACTAAATTACATCTATACTAATAAATGGAGAGCCGGTTTTTTTGTCTGGTTATACTGCGAAAACTACTAAACCGATCGGAATAATACTTATACCATAAGATGCAGCGTGTTTCGGAGAAGGTTTTAGTATATGATATGTAGGTCATTACTTATCCGGAACCTATATTTTTTTGACTTAGAAATAATGAATTTTTATTGCAACTAAATTTATTTTATTCGATTGTCATTTGTTTAAAATAAATTTTTTAATTCTATTGGTTATGTTTATATACTAGGCAGATTTCTTCACTTATGAGACCTGCAATTTCTTTAACTGAAACTTTCAATGCTCATTAAAAATTTTTTTTCTCATATCAATTATTATTCATTTTTGTAAGAAAGACACGGGAATGTTACAATGATTGCACATTGAAAGTAACAATAAATATTATCTAGAATAATTACATGGATGAAAGGTACGTGCCAATTCGATAGAATTGGGAATCTGTGCAAGTCAAAACAATACTCTAATTAAATTTCAAGTCTAGATCTAAAAATGCAATTCTATAAAGCGCCCAACGGAGCGGGTGAGTAACAGCTAGTGTCCAATAAATTGAATATCAAAACAGATTTCTCCAGTGTCGCAATTTCTTATTCGTGCAATTAATTAAAAAAAAAAACAAATACTAACGACGTAAGACGTCAGAAGTCGGGTTGAAATAATAATAAAAAAT
The DNA here is from genome assembly GCF_020080835.1 of Cotesia glomerata. NCBI lineage: Eukaryota > Metazoa > Arthropoda > Insecta > Hymenoptera > Braconidae > Cotesia > Cotesia glomerata. The sequence goes on from NC_058164.1 coordinate 5,242,372, forward strand.
AAAAAGCACAATGAAGCCTTCTGCAAGTCTAGACAACTTAATTTTTCTTCCACTCACTACACCTTTAGTATTGTCCATTTGCTTTATACTCAACCTCACATTTTACTTTTTTAATTTCTTTTATTACTATTTGCTTTTTAATTTTTACCACTCTCGTTTCTAGCATCCATTGTATATATTAGTATTCTTGTTTATTGTAAGCGTCAAGCATTAATTAACTGGCGATGTCACCAAGAAACCACTTACTAACTTAAAAGCGGTATAGTTTGTCCGAATAAACTTGAAGTAGTTATTGTTATTATAGATAGTGCTTTGTACACATATGCTCAGAAAGACACATATTCATTTCATTACATTTACTGAAAGAAAAACATTTTATTTACTCAAAAAAAAAAAAATTCTTTAACTGAGAAAATTATTTTATAGGTATTTTTTTCTAAATCGGTACAAAATATTTTTAAAGAATGTAAAATTTATTAATAAAAAAATTTCTTCGTTCAAAAAATTTTCTTTTGAATTTAATTAATTTTTTCACTGTTATATTTTAAATTTACAGTTTTTTAATCTGAACTTTTTGAGAACGACTCAGGTGCTTTGTATTAAAAAAAAATATAAATTCAAAATGATTGAAACAATTGTCGGGAATCATTTATATAACTTTTTAATAGAAAACATTGATTTTAAAGAACATTCGAGGTCTATAAGTGTCGATGTTTTTAGTTGTTGTGTGAAACTTTTTGTGTCAGGGTGACAACTTTTTGAGGTCACGCATGTTGGAATGAATGGGCAAAGTTTTCCGTACTCCAGCCGCGATTTAACCGACGGGTTATAGTCATAAGCATAAGAAAAATATTTTTATAGCTCTGTTTATACTTTTCACGCTTTGTTGATGAGTTATCGCTTATTAATGAGGCATAAATTTTCTGCGGTAAAATATGAATAATAAATTTAAAGTAATGATTATTATTGTGAAATAAAAAGTTTGTTACGACATCTGTCTAGGATATGAATTGTTTCTTCAAAGCAGAAAATTTTATGTTATTTTGCGAGTAAATAATTTTTTAATTAGAGTAAGCGAAGCTTGAGTGAATAAGTCTTATCCAGAAAAGATCGACTCCATTGGAATCCCAGAGCCTAGATGTCGAATTCTGCGGAAATGGAACGAATTGAAGATATAAAATAAGTTGTCTGAAATATCGAATATCTGAGTTGGTTCAATATCAATAGATGCAAGCGCTCTGATAATCAGTCTGAATCTCCGCAGCATTGATCGCAAATTGCGTCCACCCGACCACTGACAACAATGGATCTAGTCTGAATGGAGCGATCTCTGAATCATTTATGATATATGCTCAGTTCATTAACGTAATTGATTAGTACATTATTATACCATTGACCCGAGCTAGTCCTCGATTTTTACCAAACTACTTTTTTTAACAAGGGGTGTGTCACGACTATTTTGATGATTAATTCCTTAAATTTTGGTTTTTATGGTCTTCAATATCTTATAAGTTATAACCAAACATTCGTTCTTATTTTTATTTGAAAAATCTGATTGACTATTTAAGTAAATTCGAGGCTCTTTGTTATTTTTTTAGAATTTTTAACCTTCTTCAAACTATGTATTCAATATATAATCATTGAAGTGCGCAGAAAATAGTAAAAAAACTCTAAAAGAAAATTTCTAATGAAGAATCCGCATGAAAAAATTTATAAAAAATAAATAAAAAAAAAAGGTATATAATAAATATATACTTCATCATTTTTTAGGTCGATTTTTGTATATATTTTATAGATTTAAACTATAATTCAAATATTTGTATAAAAAAATTGAAATAATAAATTATGAATAAAGATTTTTTATATTTTTATAATTTTAATTTGACGTCAAGGATATAAAAAAATATTTAAAATTATATAAAAAATCGACCGAAAGTTATTTTTAAAAAATATATTTTTTTTTTTTTATGAAGGGAAATAACACGAGAACCTTCAATTTTATGATTTTTCAATCTTTAAATGTCTTAGGGGTCATCTGACAGGGCCTACATCTTGAATATTTATCTTTTAGTGTTAAAAATATAATAGCAACGTTGCAGTCACTATATAACTGCAGTGACTTGTGAATTATAAATAAATAAAATTTTGCTTTATTAAATAATGAATTTTGTTATATTGCACTGTTTTTTTTTAACTATTGACGTTTTTAAAGATATAAGCTCATCCCGATGTTACACTCATCAAAAGCTTTCATTTGAGTACCCACATGCATTTTGATATATTTTTCATATATATATATATATATATAATAAATATAAATATATGAAAAAATTGATGTGGGTACTTAAATGAAAGGTCTCGATGAGTGTAATGTCGGGGTGAGCTTATATCTGTAAAAATATCATCAGTTGACAAGATAGCAATATCAGTTCTTAATTATTGATATTCTTACAGATATAAGCTCTTATATATATGAAATATATATAAATATATGAAAAATTGATGTGGGTATTCAAATGAAAGATCTTGATAAGTGTAACATCGGGATGAGCTTATATATTTAACAATGTCAATAGTTCGCAAGATACAAGATAATTTCTTAATTATTGACGTTTTTAAAAATATAAGCTCATCACGATGATAAACTCATCAAGAGCTTTCATTTGAGTACCCACATGCATTTTGATATATTTTTCATATACATACATACATATATATATATATATATATATATATGAAAAAATAATGTGGGTATTTAAATGAAAGGTCTTGATGAGTATAACATCGGGATGAGCTTATATTTTTAAAAATGTCAATAGTTCGCAAGATACAAGATAATTTCTTAATTATTGACGTTTTTAAAAATATAAGCTCATCACGATAATACACTCATCAAGAGCTTTCATTTAAGTACCCACATGCATTTTGATATATTTTTCATATATACATATATATAATATATATAAATATATAAAAAATTGATGTGGGTACTCAAATGAAAACTCTTGATGAGTGTAACATCGGGATGAGCTTATATTTTTAAAAATGTCAATAGTTCACGAGATACAAGGTCATTTCTTAATTATGTATCTAGAGATAGAGCATTTTCGAATGCAGCCTAAATACTTATCGTCATAAATTGACTATTGGTAAGAATGATATAAAACCTTGAAAAGGCATAACTCCAAGACCTTTCTAATGATACCAAATTTAACCATAAAAACCTATTTTATTATATAAATACACTGGCAACAAAATTTTTCTGATTCTCTTAATAATATAGATATATATACCCCCAGTAAAATAAATAAAAAAATGTAAATTATTCCAATAAAGGCTTTCACCTTACTTGGTAAAAAAAAATTAGTCACTGGAGAAAATAATAAATAAAAATGAGCAATTATAATAAATAGTGATAAATTAACCTTGAGTCAGGTTAGAGTTTGATAGGAAGGCAGAGAAAATGCTCTTACCCTTGTCTCACTGGGTGCTTGACGTGGATGAAAGAGACAAGAGACTTGACGTCGAAGCTTCTCGACCAAGGTGGATTCTCAAAAGCGATTCGTTGTAGGTTCTTGTCTCTTTTCAGTCGTCAAGACTCTTGTTAAGGTTGATGTATTCCCGAGAGCTTACCAACACATACACACACCCACGAATGCGCAACCTTGCCTTCTAATACGTCGGAAGAGTCGATGTAACTTATGATACAGCTCTCTGGAGAAAATGGCTAAATGAAAGAAGAGGCGAGAGCTTACAAATAAAAGATCTAAAATTGTTGAAAGAAATGAGTGGATGAGAGAAAGCGGGAGTCTTATACATTATATATATGTCTATGTGTGTATGAATGCGTTCAATAAAATCGATCGGCGATCAATTTATCGCCAGAGTACTCCAGGTTGTAAGACTATAAAGAACTTGCTCTTGGAATAGCATTGAATTTTCAGTGCCTGATTCCGAGATCCTATAAAAACGAGCTTCTAGTAGACGTTCAAGGAAGAGCAGATATAGAGGAACACGCTCTGCTCTTTCACTCGCATAAACTTTTACGGGTTCAGCCGACGGATGCCGAGCCAACCAACTTTTAAGAGAGAACTATTATATTCTGAGCTTTAATTCGAAGCTGGGCATAATCGCCGGTTTATTTAAACTGTAAGGAATTAATGATTAAGCTGGTTAGCTTCGGCTTTGTTAGATAATACACTCCCGTCTTTAAACTATCGGCATTACTCATTACTTTCCGTCGGTAAATTTTCTGATGTGACCAACTTTTGATATAGGCTTTCATGGGGATAAAAAATGAATTGTTTTAATTATCTTTATATTTATACATTTAAAAAAAATAATCATATTATATTAAACAAAAATTAGTTAATCAGTTAATAAAATCAAAAATTCATAATAAAAAAAATCTTTTAAATATTAAAAAAAATGCTTTTAAATTTTAAAAGTTGTTATATTGATAAAATTAAATTAAATGCATTACATTTTGTTATTTTACAATTTCTCGCATTGAATCAATTATTTCAGATCTTGTTTTTTTTTATATATTTGTTAATGATAAGTGAAATTTCTTATAAAAAAACCTAATCAAATATTGTCAAAAAAAAATTTTTATTATAGAACTAAATACTCAAAACTCAACTCTCTTGTAGTGAAATAATTCAGCAACCATGCGCCACTTAGCGGAAATTTCTAGTACTACTTTGTCTTTAAAAAAATTTTAGTTATGATATTTTAATTCTGTTGCATTTTTTTGGTACTTTCAATTAACAATCTGATGTTTTTCTCATTAATTTATACTTGATGTCTAAATAAAATTTTTTATTTGAATAATATTCATTTTTCGTAACTTGAGACATTAATAACTCGTTGCATTTCAGTAAATCCTATTAATTATTGTTGGTAGTTAGATTCAGAATTATAACTGTATAATTGTATTACAGTAAATTGGTGAGCTGTATTGCTTAAGCCAACATATGGGATTAAAGCTGAATTTTTAAATGATCCTATTACGAGCTCTGGTTTCATTAATGCAAGGTTGATATTATTTTCGGAAGCAGAGGCGTCAATCCAGAAATCAATTAGTCAAAAAACAATGAATTGATGGACAGTTTCTCAAATTAACTTTGGATTATCCGATGTATTTTATCAGTTTATATTTAAGATTAATGTTGTTATTTAATAAAATAAAATTAATAATTAAAATATTTTTATTTATATACGGATTCCTAGTGTACAGACGTAATTACGCCCTTTTACACCCTAAGCCTTATCATTCGCTTAGTTAACTCTGCCTTATTATTGCGGCTGTGGACCGACTTGTGCCTTCTGTACCGCATTTGCCCTGATCCTCACCACTCGGCTATTGGAACAGTAACATGGGAAAACCACAGAGAAAACCCATGTTAGTACAGTCGGAGCTGGGTTAAGTCTACAGTGATTGATAAGACACTCTTCTTTATCGACCACTGGAGCATTAGGCCCCTCTCCTAGTGTGCAGAGATTCCTCGCGCTAGCCAACGCTGACTAGAGTGGTCACCCATTCAAGTCAGACGTGTGCCGCCCGGCTATCTCTGCCACTTTCAGAGGCTGGCAACGTATCGTAACGCACATATTTATTAATTATAATTACTGAAAAATATTGGTGCGTGCTGGGATCGAACCCGGCCCCTACTCTTTCGAAAAGCGAGCATCGAGCAGACCAGGCCATTGCCAACCTTAATAATTAAAATATTTTATAAATAAAATTCAAATATCGGTTTTATTTTTATATCACGTGCCTAATGCCAAAAGGGCGTATAAAAAGTTATATGCCCTTTTGGCTTTGCAAAACTAAAAGGGCGTATAATTTTTTTTTTTATGCCAATCCTTTTGTAAACATGTTCTAAGCCTAAAAATGAAAAAAAAATTTTCAAAGCCAAAAGGGCATATGTCTCAAGTTATACGCCCTTTTGGCTTTACACAGTAAAAAATTTTGCGTCATTGCGTCAAAAAATTATGTGTTAAAAATTTTTGTGTTAAATATTTAACACTTTTATGTGTAAATTTAACATTAATTGTGTTAAATTAACACAGAAAAATGTTAAATTAACACAAAAAAGTGTAAAATATTTAACATAAAAATTTTTAACACAAAATTTTTTGACGCAATGACGCAAAATTTTTTACTGTGTAGTACACTGAAAATTTAGTGATCTAAAACCAAAAGGGCGTATAATTTTTAACTTCCCGTTAAGGTGTTTTTCATTCTATGCATACATATTATGGATTTTAACACCAATTTTACGCAACGGAATCGGTGGTTTGAATTTTTAGGCGAGTAGAGCATACCTACGCTTGCGCTGAAAGTATACAATTATACAAAAATATCTTTTATTGCAGCTATTGCGGGCAAGAAATTATTATAATAATTTGAAGTTAAAAAATACTAGAAAAAACTAATATCAAAATACGGAAAGTTTATTGGGGTACAATTCCTGCACCTTCTATACGTGCATCTTTTACATTTTCGTCTGAAAAAAAAAGAAATTTTTAAAAAATATGAACATTTTAGTACGCGAAAAAATTTTTAATTCATATGCTTTTTTAATCATTAGTCTGTTCAAGATGATGAAAATTTGAAGTTACTACCATCGAAAATGTTGACTTTTAAAAAATTTTTTTTATACAAATTTTCTCCGAACAATTTTGAAGACTATTTTTCGAAATTTTGAAAAATCCTGATTTTTTTTTTATACACCCTTTTGGCTTTAGACCGACAATGTCCTAAAGCGAAAAGGGCGTATATCTTAAGATACGCCCTTTTGGCGTTAGTACGTCAAAAATTTTTTTTCTGCAGATATTTACATTTCGAGCGATTCTAGAAAGAATGGCAAAAAAAAATTTTTTTATACGCCCTTTTGGCATAAAACCCTACCTAACTGCTGTAATACGCCCTTTTGGCATTAGGCACGCGATATGATATTAATTGAATTATAAAATATGCGGACGTGAAACGAAAATAAATTGACGGAAAAATTCAATGAATTATTTTATTGATTATCGATGGATTTAATTATAAATCGAGTACAGTTAATTAGTAAGTTAGTTTAAAATTTGATCTTACAGTTAAAATAAAACACTCAACAAATAGCAACTGTGAAAAATTAATTGTGAGTAACAGTACTTTGTTAACTTTGTCTAAAACTGTCGTCTTCTATTCGATTTTGATGAGGTAATGTATTATTCCACGCGATTAAAACAAAGTGTGACAAGGTATCGGTTTGTTAACTCTAGCACAAATCGATTGTTGTTAATAATTAAACATTCTGTTAATATTTAATAAGTTTTAAAAAACTTGGAAGAAAAGTTCACACTGTTGTGATGCAATTTTTTATTTATAAAAAAATATTTAATTTACCAATATCGACTTTAATAAAGGCTTTTAATTTCATACGCTGATATCTAAACTAGTAAAATGAAATGAAATGAATAAATTTTTTAAGAGAGAAAAAAAAGCCGCTGAATTGAAATGTAAAATTTAAATTATAATTATAAATATACAATGTTTTATACACGTTATAATTATAATTCATTAAATAGAATTTTTTTCAACATGCATCATGATGTGCTAACGACCGAGGATGAATAACATATTGCAGCGAAGTTTAATTTCAAAATAACACGATCTGTTGTACGTATATTTTATTTATATGTATATAAATATAACGTGAGTTTAATGGAAAAAGATATAAAAAAATAAGCGAGGAAAAACGGGCTGGGCAAGTGACGGAAAAACAATTTAGATCTGGTAACAAATTAATATATCATACTCATATTTTTTTTAAGCTGTCGGAATATGCTCGAATGGACGTTTATAACTCTACGCCCCAACACACGCTTGACAAATTTAATTCCTCATTTTCATTTGTTGGATTTTTAATTTATTATTGAAAATTCAAATGGAGTTTTATTTTAGGTAGACTAATGTCGTACTTTATTATTCAATCAATACAGTGCTATGTTGAGATAATTAATAATTGATTTTACAATTGTACGTTTAGAAAATTGCCTAATGTTATATATTATTTACTCTTGAATTAATCAGTGAAATCACGTTGGGATGGCATTAATAATGAAAAAAAAAAATTTCGACCTTAATTACATTTTTTATTTTTTCAAATTTGTCATATAAAAAAAAAATTTGATGAATGCTGATCTGCACTTATGTCATAATATACCCATAAAAGGCCTAATATAGTCACATGTGACCATAAATAATTTTTTTCAAAATAAGTATTAAAAATTCCCGACAGGTGGCGCATGGTCGCTAAATTATCTCGCTACTGGAGAGTTAAATATAACGTATTTAGTTCTAAAATAAAAAAGATTATTAAAATTCTTTAAATGAGCTTTTATATTATTTTTTTTTTTTCTATTATAGTTTTATAGTTTTTCTATTATAGTTTTATTAACTAGCAAAATAATTTTTGTTTAATTTAAAAAATAAAAAGAAAATAAGAAATTTAAAAAAAACACTTGAGCCCGAGATCAAGAAGAGCAAATGAAGAATAATGTAAATAGAGTTGAGAAATATTAAAGATTGGAAGCGAGTGTCAGACACGTAGTTTGCAGGCCGTGTTCTGAGGGATGAAAAAATGAAAAAAAGAAAGAATATAAAAGAAGAGAAGCGAGGATGGGAAATCGTTCAATTAGAAGGGGCGAAGATTCGTTCTTCGAACTCAGGGAATTCAATTTCCTCAGGATTTTATCATTTCAAGCTTTCTCGATTTCTTCTGTCTATGTCTATGCAGCTGTCCTGTGGCCCTTATTCAGCGCACCTAGTCTCCCGCTGGTTCTCATCTCCCGTTTATCATTCCCACTCTCCAGCAGCACATTTACTTTTAGTTTGTCTTTTATTCTTAGCGCCTTTAGCTTAGCCTTATACTTGCATTACTTTTATTTCTATCTGTTATTCGTTATCCGAGAAACCCAACAATGCCATTTGTCAGCCGCCAAGTCTTGGTCCTCTTGTTCTTATTTTTCAGCTTCTTATTCTTCAGTTCCATTCCAGATTGTAGATTCGAGGAAGTTAAGTTGTTCATTTTGTTGTTATTTAGCTACACCCTCGAGCCCACTTGCTCCTCATTCTTATTCTGTCGTTTACCTGCACTACTCTCTTACTCCCTATTTTATTAACTTGTTGTGTCTGCTTCGCAACAACTTTTATTCTTTGCTTAACAAACTAAACAAATAAACAGACTCAAAACTAGACCGGAAAATATCTCTCTGGAATTTATTTTCACTCCGCGATTCGACTTCTGGAAATTACTACTGGTCTCGAGTGTAATGGTTTGGTGTGAAATTTTAAGTACCGTTGGCGAGAGAAACTTTTTGTTTGTAACCAGTCGAACTTTAGAGAAATTAACTAAAATTCTTTCTGAACCAAAAAAAAGTTTACTTTTACCAACAGAATTTTTTATCTGCAAAATTTTTTTTATTTTGAGAAAAAAAGATCTTTTTTTAGTTCAAAAAATTTTTTTCCAAATTAATTGTATTAAAAAATAATTTGTTTTACTAAATATATTTTCTTTGATTCTGATTAAAATGTTGAACATATAAAAAAAAATCATAATAAGTATAAGAAACTTTTATTCCAAAGATAAATTTTATGTTTGCTCAGTATTGACTACAGAATAAATTTTCCCGAGTGAATTGTATAATATAAAGAAGACCGAGAGCACTAAAGAAAAAAAACAATCAATGTGTCTTACTTACAAAATGAAGAAGCTTTTACCCATAAAAAAACAAGAATATAATTTTAATTTCGATTAGAAAAGTTGGCTGTGGGAAGTAAAAAACTGTCTTTACCAAAATAATATTTCTGGGGAGTTGAATTAAAAAGTTTATCGTCTGTATACAAAGAAAAAAGGTTGAGCCGAGTTGAGGAGAGAGCAGAGTTGTCAAGAACGCAAGCAGTTTGAACAGAAAATTAAAATTTTGCTGTTCTAGTTGGCTTTGATGTCAGCGACTGCTGAAAGTTGTTAAGCTTGAAAACGAAGACCGGGAAGACATACAAGTATAAGACCCAGCCCAGAACAAGAACAAGCCAAAGAAGAGGAAGATGAGAAAGCGGAGTCGGAGAGAAAAGAAAAAGATAAAGGCAGAAAGAAGTTGCCGAGTGAAAGAAAGACGGCCTGATAAAAAAGCAGACGTAAGCAGGTTATAAAAACTATAAAATAACTCGAAGCTTACTGGATTTAGTCCATTCGAGTATCATACAATGGGTAATCCAACCGAAATGACCTTAATTTTTCAATACGAGTGGTTTCTTTTCAGAAAACGTAAGACAGCATTTTTCGCGGCAATCTGACGTCGAGAATCTTTTGTACATGTCGAAGAAAAATTGCCAATTCGTCATAAAACTCCGGAATTATTTTAAGGAGGATCAAACATCCGTCGCCCTTATGTAAATTACGGAAAGTCAAACTCTGTTATATGGAAAAGTACTTTTTAACACTATTTTTATCGAATTTATAGGAATCATTTTTTCACTCTCGCTTTCCAAAGTCGCTTACACTTCAGAAGTAATATTCCCGGTTTATTGTTACTTAAGCGTATTTTTCGAGGTTACGTTGGATGTATAGGTGTGTTAAGCATATTGCGAGCATAAAAATGAATTTATGCTTGTATTGGATGTAAGAGGTATAAATCAAGAATTTCAGCCGAAAATAGTATAGAAAAAATGGCCTTTAGAAAGAAATGGTTCTTAGGGTTCGGATATAAGTACTAGACGCTTCTTGAGCGATGTTGATGGCTCACTTAGGCGTGGAAATAAATTTTTCACAACAAGTGCCATATTGCTGAGTTAGGAAATTACAGATTTTTTGGAGTAATTTTTTGCTTTGTGCACTTGTCGAATAATGCCTTGTGGAAATCATTAAAAGCACCTATGAAAGTTTGCCGTGACATAAATGAAGTGTTGTCTGATGCGTGATAAAGAAAGAAGGGACAGACAAGCAGTGTCCCGAATGACAACGAGCCAAAGAGTTATGACAGTGAAAAAAGTTTACCGGAGAAAAAGGAGTAAGAAGAGTCTAGTCTACTGGTGAAAGAACCAGAAGCGAGTACTACCCAAGCAATATTTTATAGGAAAGGTATAGGTGCGCTCATCAATCATCTCAGTTTTCAGTCGGACACATAATTTCCGGGGCGTGGAATTGCTCAGTGCTTCAGGATTGGTCGTCCTGGATGTTCTAACGGTACGATTGGCGCTCCAAAGCTACATGATTTACGACGTCACGTATTCGTTAATAATTCGTAGTACTAAACTGCTGCTGATCGAATAGGAGATTCCTTCCATTCATTTTTACCTGGACTGATTTCTGATAACAAATCCCATTACAGTTCTATATATCTATCTCCAGAGACATATAGACACATAGAAATAGATAGAGCATGCAATGCTGCTTCATGTTAATGACATCAGTGATGACAACATCTGATTTCTCAGCTTAATTTATTTTTATCGATATTTTTCGATAAACTTCTCGACACTTTTCATTCCAATTATTAATGCTCTTACAGGATAGAACGCAGAGAGAGTGAAGAGAGTGGATGTTTGGAATCACCCATCTGTGTGTGAAACACGATTTTGGGTAGTAATTAACAGCTGGTAGTGTAAGTGAAAATGCATGATGTAAAGTTGGCTGGTTACAGGAACGTGAGAACGTGAGAGCGACTGGTGATGGCATTAACGTACCGCTTAATTGCTCATCATGATCCACGGGACACGAGAAATTATTCGCCGCCAGTAGGAATAATGTTCTCGACACTACACAGAGCTCATACCTACCTACGCCCTCCACCTACAGTCAGTCTACCCGAATAGGTACGAGCACTCGAATCTAATGGCCTTGATTTACCAGACTCAGAGGCGTGATATCAGAGCTAATGGCAACCCTCTCCCTGGTAAGGTACTCGCTGATCAATGCGAAAATGAGTAAAGCCAATCTGGAGATAAAACATTGATCAAGGGCAGTTAAATCGTCTGAAGTATTCACCTGAGATAAGTCGACCCTCTATTGACCAATTTTTTTCCCCGGTACGAACGTAATTTTGAAGGGAGTTTAATGAGACTGAAGGAGGCTTTTTTCTGAAGCTTTTTTAAGTTTCACTCCGAATTTAAAGCCAATCGGTAGACTGGTTTCAAAATGGCGGCTATTACCTATTTTAAACGAACCAAAAATCGATTTTTTTTTGCTTCTTCGTAGATTTGATGGCATTTTATCAGTAACTGACCACTAGAGGGGTCATATACCTCGAATGTCCGAAAAAAGTACACCAGGAACGAACAAGTTTAAGAAGAAGAACGTAAAAGTTGGAATAGATGTGTTAGCGCATAGGAATCGTTTACTCTAAAGTAAAGAAAAGGGTGGAGACTACAAAGACAAAGCGTCGTCCAGGTTATCGACTTTTTCGCTCTTCTTTTTCTTCTTTCACTCCTACTTGTTGTTTTAGTCGGCGAGAACCTAACCCTGCACTTTTGATTATTTATTTTTTAATCTCCGGGCGGATCAACATGCGAATTATTGTTATTAGATAGATCGCCGATTGATCATAATCTCGGTTAACAAATAGTTTGAGAAAATCCTCGTTTTTTGCTCGGCAAGACCGTTTAGCTTGTTCGGAGCTGGAGAGCTCGAGAAATTAGAGAGATTTCGCGAATTTATTGCCGTACATGTGGAACACATAAATTTAGCCGAACGGTATAGTTTAACGGGAAATGAACCGGTAGAGGGGAGGTAGAACAGGCATGGGGAAGAATGACAGGTGAACATGGGTTGAAACGGGAGTGTAGTTCCGACTTTATTCGACGCGATACCATCATACATCCTTGCCCCTATCCCTATCCTATCATCGGTCTTTCCTTTCCTTCCTCATACTTCTGTATTCCGGGGCTCTCTTGGTGCTTAGTTGTTAGTTGGTTGCTAACTGCTGGGGTGAATCGCGTTATTTAAGGGCGAGGTGCCAAATGAGGGCTGAAACTCGCTCTCTGCAAACAGGAAGCAATCAATCACCCGCCGGTCAGCAGACTCCGAAGACTCACTCGCGAAAGAACCGCCTGATTTTCAGGGGGATAAAATTATCAAGCTCAACAAAAAGCATCTAAAATTAAACTCTTAAAAGTTCAATTTTTAATTTTTACACCCGTATGATGAAAACAGTTGGACTCAAATGCATTTACGGTTGATAAAGTTTCCTGACTTTGTTGGAGGACTATAGGCAGCCGACGTTTGTTTCTGCCGTTGCTGTTCTACAGTCTATGTCGGTGGTGTACAACAGACAGTGTTCTATTTAGACCAGCAAGTACCTTTCAGATTCGTGACGAACAGAAGACAATAGATGCGTACAATAGTGCCTGACGGGAAGAAACGATTTAGCTTCGTTCTACGATTCGCTTTACCCAGAATCTATGTCTTGGAAAATCCGTTTCAAAGCGAATTTAATGTTAATCCTCTTTGGTACTAATAATGTTAATGTTAATTCAAATGTCCTCATTCTTATCCGTCTCTCCATCTGTTAATTCACAGAACTAAAGCACACTGTATTTCAAGACATGCATGTATTTTATTTGGGTGTTCTCCTTCCCAACATTTCAAGCGTCTTGATACCGGGCATTCTCTTACCCTAGAACTCCATCTCCGTCACAGCATAGAAACCCTCTACCCGGCTATAAACAAGAAGAATGCTCCAAGTGTTGCTCGAGGACCATCAAGTTTCCGAGTTTTCAGTCTATAGCTCCTCATTCTTCTTACCAAGTCTCTTTTAACTCGGTCACATTTCAAATACTCCAGGCATTTGTCTCCTCCGCATAAAAGAGACAACTAAATAAATAATCTGGTATTATTATTACTATGTTTTTATTTTTTCTGAAGACTGGTTTTATAATACTTTATATATAACAGTTGGCGATCCAGCCTAATACACTATTTTTTCTCAAATTATTCATAATATCGTTATCCTGTATTTCCTATACATAAAGTATTATAAAACCAGTCTTCAGAAAAAATAAAAACATTGTAAAAAGTTAATTGGCGTTAAAGAAGTATGGATAGAAGGTCAAGTGAATAGAAAATAAAATTCATGTGTTGAGGTTGTCATTAATATATTAAGAGGTAACTGAAAGGTAATTCTGGACAGTGTCTTGGATAGCTTAACAGGTAGAGCCTTTGGCGCGAATCCAAAAGATCCAGGTTCGAGTCCTGGTCTGGGCCGTCCGAATTATTTTTTCAGTCAAATTTACCTTTAATGACAAATTTAGATAAGAATTAAAAAATTGTTTATGCCTGGTAGGAAATACAGGCTAACGATATTATGAATAATTAGAGAAAAAATAGTGTATTAGGTTGGATCTCCAACAGTTATATATAAAGTATTATAAAACCAGTCTTCAGAAAAAATAAAAACATAGTAATAATAATACCAGATTATTTATTTAGTTGTCTCTTTTAGTTATTTAAGTTATATATAAAGTATTATTATTACTATTATTTTAACCGAATAAAATTCTTCCAAAATCGCGCTTGATCATTGATTCAGGGGTGGCATTTTTCATAAAAATATGACGAATTTGATCAACTTTTATAAAGTATTGCTGGAATAACAATTCCTTTCCCTCTATTTGAGCCCCGAGGCTGCTCTGACTGGTATCGGGGCTCCTTATTTACCCTTTGTTCTCGTTTCGTTCTGCCAGCGGACTTTCCGACTTGATTATTTATAGTTTGAGCTTACGGGCAGAGAACCGTGCCGAGCACACTACCCTTGTCGTTTTCTCCCCTACATGAACGTGAGTCTTGCTGTCTTTCTTCCTTCACGGCTATCTTCTTCTGGTTTCTATCTGCACTCTTACTCACACCCCCACACTAAACAATATATATGTTTACTCGCACACACTCACATACTAACGTTAGATCCCTTACCCTAGTCGAAGCGAGGCCGCACCCTTACGCCGACTGAGCCCATTCCACTCTAGAAACAGCCACACCCGAGTCTTCCATCGTCTCGCCAGTATTATAAACTAGTTTTAACCGTTTGCGACTAACAACGTTGCCCACCGAGCGTGTCTCACGACGACGACGACGGCACAACGGTTTACGAGTCGGAACCGTTCCAAAGTCACTACACCCGAAACCTACCTCTGTTCCTGCTAAACACAAATACAACTACACTGCAGATACTTTCGTCTTCCTTCACCGAAACTCACGACCATCTTAAATTACACCGGGCTTTTATTTCATGTTAATTATGAGAGGAACTCACTTATTTCATTAATTTATGTACTTTTTGTCCTTGCTTTTTGCTGAGAAAAAACATCCACTGAGTATTACATGCTTCCGCTGCGGGAAATCGATTTTAAGTGCAACATCATGGAAGAAATATATTCCGTCGATTTCTTTGTTAGAAAAACTTTTACGTTCATCTGATCACTGAGTCATTCTGGTCACTTTTTAGAGGCCGTGATATAAATTTGATTCCTTTTAGGAAATTAGATCGGCTATGATTACCAATTTGGTAAAAAATTAGAGAGGAAATCGAAGTTATATTATAATGGATACTAATTTTTTATAATATCTTTTTAAAGGTAAATTATAAGTGTAATTTCTTATGAATCGGGCATTATAATTTCATGAAATATATTTTTTTTAAGAACTACCAGAGGATTTAGATATTAATTCATTAATTTATCCTACTTTTAACGAGATTATACGCTAAATTCAAAGAAAAAAGCTCTATAATTTTTTTTATTTCCGGCAAATTAAGTTAAAAGTAAAAAAACTGTCTCTACATTAATTTTTGGTCGGAAAAATATTGATATTTGCCATCATTATTTTAAAAAACTCGCTAATCAATTTCCGAGCAATATTATTGTTGAAAACTAGCTTAAAGCGAAAAGTGAAGCTTCTCCATCCCGAGTCTTAAAACTTATCGGTCGACTGTAAGCTCGGTAATATTTGCCGAGCGATTTGGGCCGGCTCAGAATGAAAACTAAAAAGGGAGATAGCAGTTGGCTGCTCGCTCCGAAGCAAATTGAAGAACTGGATATTTAGTTTAGCATCTAGAGATTCAAATTATCCTTGCATAATCTACAAAGCAATCTAGTGTCTTGCTACTTACATGTTACGCTCTCGGTGCAAGTAAACTCCTTGAGGAAATCCAGAGAGTACTGGATGTGGAGCAATGGGATCTGTTGTTTAGCTGATTCGACTCACTATAGACTGCAGCACTCCTGGCCCTCTTAAATCTGTGAAAGACTGCGTCTTTCTCCTTTCTTGTCTAACTCCTTCTGTTCGTTTGGATCTTTGGATGTAGGTGTGTAAGTGTATTTGGCATCCTTTCCCCTCACTCTTGATGTTCACCAGCTCGTTTGCTCTGCTCAGGGTGCTTCATCGAGAGTAATTCGCCGTTGGTACTTGTACCCACTTAACTCTGGCAGACATTGAAGAGCTCCGGTAACGAGGATTTCCCATTGCGAGCTAATCCCAGGACACCGTCCTATAAACAACCTAAGAAAATTGAAAACACCCTGGATAAGATTTACACGGTATACTTATTTGTTGTGTTACTTTACGTCACAGTCTTTATTGCGTCATACGCTAGAATGCTTTTAGCGGAAATCCAAAGGCAATGATTTCTTTTAAAGAGATTTACTTTGAATTTTTTTTTATAAACAAATTTTTTTAAAAAATTCTGTAAGAAAATTTCTTAATATTGCCTGATATTGCTTCTATAATTTTTTGTATGACTTTATATACTTTTATATACCTACATATAACCTAATATGATCTAATACGGCTATATATAATTTTTCGCACAATTTAGTTTCAAAAATTTCCAACAGATGGCGCATGATATTAGAATCTTCTCACTACTAGAGAGTTAAAATTGTAAGTATTTAGTTTTAGAGTCGGAAACATTATTTTTGCTCTTTTAATGAACATTTGTGACCAGCTCGGGATTTATAGGCTTTTTTTTGCACCGTAGGAGCATATTTAACAATAAAAGCTATAACTGGAACAGTTAAATAATTTTAATTAACTGTAATGTGATAATAATAATTACCACAAAATGAAAAGGTGTAAATTAGGGAGCAGTAGAGTCGAGTGTTTTTGGAGTTTCGGAAGAACATTTAATAACAATGGTGAGGGCGTGTATGTATACTAGACTAGACCATACAGCAAATAGTATTTACGGGAACTTAAATTGTTCACTTCGGTCGAGCGTTATATTATCTAAGTTGTCTTGGTTCTCTCCAAGACTCTTGACTTAAGACTTGAGAAGGGTGGTGGTTAAGACCTTCGCCCCCCCCCCTAGTTTCTCTCTTATTCACTCACTAAGTGGCACAAATTTTCTCGGCTGAGATAAATAGGCAACCAATCTACAAACAAAACCCCAAGAAACTCGGCTAAATCAACAGCCGAGAAAACCGCATTCATTCGAACTCTCACAGCCAAGGCAAAGCGGTTCAAGTTTGAGCTCCTATCCACTAACCGAGTGCTTTCTGACTCTCCGACTAAACCTCCTTTATTACTTTCGGCTCCAGCTCTAGTGTTTCAAATTTAATTTTCGGTGACCACGCTTTCGGTTTCAAAACTTTACCAGCTACTTTTTAAGTGGCATTTATTTATAAACACTTTTTAATCACTTATCTAATATTAAGTTAAAACTTTTCAACTTATCTGCTCTGATTTTGTTGAAAGTGATTTTGGACCATTAAATCTTTGTATACTTATTAACTATGGAACTGTAAATGACACATGGGTTTTACTTTAACTCGTAATGCTTTCGGCAATGTCGCTGAGATTGATCAGCCGTAAAAATCGGGAATTAATGACCCCGATTATATTCAGAACTTTGGAAATTCTAAGTTATCCAATTAAACTTTGAAATTTGAACTTTAGTAATTTAATTTTTGGTAATATAGCTCGGTTATATCATGAATGACCAATCAGGCTGCGCATATAGATATAAAAATGAATTTTTAATTTAAAATTAAATACTTAAAAATTTATCTTTCTTGTAGCGAGAAAATTATGTGACTATGCGCCACCTGTTGGAATTTTTCAATACTACTTTTTTTTAAAAATTATGTAGGAGTGTATATGACCATATTAGAACAAATATAAAGCTTTTTAAATGGGTAAAAAAATTTTTTAGATTTAAATACTTTTTTTTTTAAATGAAAAACTCCCATATAAACAAAATTTGAAATCAATATCATGAAACAAAGGCTGTAAGAGAATTAATAAAAACTCAGAGAAAAAAGCGACTACGCTAAATCGAATCGGCAATCCAATATTATAAATCCGTTTATCATTTGAACGTTTCCCGTCATCGGATAAGTACCGTCGAATTGAATTCCGGGATTTAAATAAAATAGATACGTTATTAGTTAGGGAGCAAGAAATATAAAGAAAGAACAAAGAATAAAGAATAAGTAAAACTAAAGGGGATTGAATAAAGATAACTAGATACAAGGAAACAGAAACCGGGAGCTGGCGTGTTCAGAAGCTGACGTGACTTCCGCTCAAAAGCATAATATACCGGAAATCAATCTTAATCTGCCGTCAGTTTAAATCATCTTACATTATATAACACAAATCGCTCACGTTTCATTCAAAAATCGTTCTTTCTTTCATTTGTGTTTTTGCCGAATTAAATTGAATTGGTAATTTAGTAAATATCTTTTTGTAAGCTTCTATCGATCAGCATGTTTATGATCTTCCATCTTAGAGACGGGATCTCCGACTTTCTCAAGATATTAATGTGCTGTTGTGCAAGCGGATGTTTCAGATTCCAAATCATGAATATTGAAATGTTCTGTTACCTTGGGGCCATTGAGGTTTTGATAATATTAATGGTACAACAAGGAATTAGCTAGAAGGAATTCATAAAAGAATTCGAAAAACGTGAGCAGATGGAATGAGAATTCGGAACTTGACGTCGGTGATGTCCCTCAGGCAATGCACCAGATCTTTGTGTGTAGTAACTCTCGTAAGTTTGGAATTTTGCACGTTTATAACTCTCTAGAACGTTTGACATTTTCTTCCCTTGGGTTTAGCACATCCCTCAGCTCACATGTGTGCTTGTGTGTGTGTAGGGTTGCAAGAGAATATTAAAGAGCCCTGGAGCGCAGACGCAGAACATTAACTATAGTTTTAACCATCCGCTTGAGAGGAATTTATCACGTATCGATGAACGTCACCGCAAAGGTTCAAAGGCCGAGGTCGGAACAAAAAAATCAATGAACCAATAACCGCTTTAGCTGTTTTATTTTACACCGTAAAACTTTGCCATAAACCAACCGGCAGTACACTGCCCTCTGTGTCGCGAGAATATATGATGACAATGACAAAAGAATAATAGTAAAAAATTGTTTGAAAAAAAAAAAAAAAAAAAAAAAATACAGTTACATTTGAGTGGTTGTTTTTTTACGAGTCGGGAAATAAATTCCATTCAATAGACTAAAATTCGTTTTAGCTTTGCTCTGTTTTTTGTCGGTATTAAAAAAACTATCGCTTTAAACGACCAGTGGATTAAAATTTTCATCTCGCGCGATTGAACCGAGTGACTCGGAATTAAATTGGCTGCTTTGAATTGATCCTACGTGTTTTTCTCTTATCAAAGTTTTACATCATATGGAATATAAATATCACTTTTTTCCAATCAATTAACAACTAGAAGCTCAAAAAATTTTTTATATGGACAGATATGACTCAATATGGCCTAATATAATGATTAATGCCCTTATATAATTTTTTGATCAAAGATAGTTTTGAAAATTCCCGATAGGTGGCGCATGGTAGCTGAATTATCTCACTATTAGAGAGTTAAGTTTGAAATATTTAGTTCTAAGCTAAAAAAATTCTTTTGATCCTTTTTAGAAATTTATCTAAGATTGATTTATAGTTGAACCAACTACTAAATAAATTTTTAAAATATATATTGGACCTAAAAAAATTTTTTCCGAGTTGGCTGAAAGATTCTAAGCAATTAAAATTTTAAACAGAAAACTTTAAGATCTTCTAGCGGCTCTTTTCTCCGATTTCTTTGTCCAACTATCTATACAGCTCATACAGCTGGTGCCGCTGACTCGTTATACATATAATATATAAAATGCCGAAGGATCCTCCGGCTGGAGCCGGAAGTATAAGTATAAGTAGAAGCAAAAGCAGAAGCAGCGCAACAGAACGACCAGAGACAGAAAGAAAAAGAATCAGGCCGACACTTCTATAAATTAACAGTAGAACTTCTTAATAGCACTCGGCTTGATAACTTGGACGACTTATAATGACTTTGATTAAACATTACCGGCGAAACCATAAGAAAAGATTCATTCTTGTGAATTGAAAGCGAAAGACCAACTTTTTCCTCTACCTTTTTTCTTTCAGGCTTATTTTCTCCATTTAAACGCTGAAATTCCCATTCATGTTCTGTCTTATATTTATGTAATTATAAAAAATAAAATTAATCGAGAGGGACTTGTAATTTTTTATATTTTTATCGATGAAATTAGTCAAAAAAATTCATCCACTTTTTAAAAATTCTAAATATGAGGAGTCCATCCGTTAACGCGAGTTCAGTTTATATTTCTTCTGTTGGCACGTCCTCAACCTCCACTCGTCGGTCCTTCACTCCTTTCTGCTCCTTATTCCATTCCCAGTTCTCTCGGCACGGGCAATTACAACTGCTGAGCGGTTTTTGTAACTTTTATTCCGGCAATCTTTTTACCCACTCCTACTCTATTTCACTATTTCTCAGTACGGGTTCAGTTTATCATTACTCTACTTGTGAATCTTGAACTAAACTCTTTCCTCAGAGGCTCCACACCCTCTTTTCCACTGTTTAAATTCTCGAGACTAAGAATTCCTCAACTCGTAAAAGTTATTAAAGCTATTTCTTCTTAAATTATCGCCGTCAAATAAAACCTTTTATTTTTTCCAACTCATTTTTATACTTTAAATCATTTGAATTTAATTTGTCGGCATTTTTAAATCTATTGTGATATTAATCGCTTGGTTAGATAAAAGAAATGTTGTTTAAAATTTATTATTAATTTAAAATATTGAAAAATTCATTATTTAATCAATTAAAACGATTTTTATTCTAAAACTAAATACTTAAAAACTTAACTTTCTAGTTATGAGAAAATTTAGCGACCATGGGCCATCTATCGGAAATTTTTAAAACTAACTTTGTTAAAAATTTTTCAACTATCAGAAAATTTTTTTACAAAAATTATTTATACAAAATTGACTACTTTCGTTACAAAAAAAAATTTATAGACATTGAGATATGGATCTTTGAAACTTTGGAAGTTACGCGTGGCGCAACAATTATTCACAAGCTCAACCTTCGGTCTGTCGAAAGTTCCGTTGACAGCAAAACAATAAAACAAGAAGAACTTATCATAAATAAGATAATTTCGAAATAATGATTTTTGTTTGTGTACCGGAGGATAACTTAGCTTCCCAAGACTGAGAATCTTTCCTGTCGACCTAGGCCCTACATCACTGTATACCCAGATACATCTCTATTTCATTTTTATACTTTAAATCATTTGAATTTAAAGTTGTCGGCATTTTTAAATCTATTGTTCTATTAATCGCTCGGTTAGATAAAAGAAATGTTGTTTAAAATTTATTATCAATTTAAAATATTGAAAAATTTATTATTTAATCAATTAAAACGATTTTTATTCTAAAACTAAATACTTAAAAACTTAACTCTCTAGTTATGAGAAAATTTAGCGACTATGCGCCATCTATCGGAAATTTTTAAAACTAACTTTGTTAAAAATTTTTCAACTATCAGAAAATGTTTTTACAAAAATTATTCATACAAAATTGACTAATTTCATCACAAAAAAAAATTTATAGACATTGAGATTTGGATCTTTGAAACTTTGGAAGTTACGCGTAGCGTAACAATTATTCACAAGCTCAACTTTCGGTCTGTCGAAAGTTCCGTTGACAGCAAAACAATAAAACAAGAAGAACTTATCATAAATAAGATAATTTGAAATAATGATTTTTGTTTGTGTACCGGAGGATAACTTAGCTTCCCAAGACTGAGAATCTTTCCTGTCGACCTAGGCCCTACATCACTGTACACCCAGATACATCTCTATTTTCCTGAAATCCATCCTTTAGGTTGCCCAATTTGCATAACTTGGTAGCAACAGAAGCAGTAAGGAAGAAGAGAAGAGCCCAAAGTTTCAGGAAGCTTGTTACGAGCTGTTATTAATTAAACTCGCGCTTCGAGCCCGTAAATACCGTCAGTTCCGCGAAGACCTCCCCGGGGCTTAGAACAGCCCTTCCTCAGCGATACCAAAAACCCACCAGCCAGCTGTCTGCAGACAGGCAACTCCTCAACTACACCTCATCCGAACCCTAAACATTGTCATTAGCCCTCGAATCTTCGGATTGCTCATTAGCAACTTACGCTATTAATTTCACTTCTCGCAAATAACACTTACTAATTAATCCATCAAAGCACTGCCCCAGCACTCCACACTCTCATTTAGTCTCTGCTTCTACTTTAGCTTCTGGTTGTTTATATACCGAACAGTTCTGCTTACATTCCTTCAATAGGAAAATAACTTCCGAAGGTACTACACCGTACTTTAGCAAACACTCGACTGTTTTCGGTGTCATTCTTGTGATTCTACGGAAGTTAGCGGCCTGGGCTACACTAAAACTTTTATTTATTTTCCAAAAAGAAAAACGCAAAGTTACAGAAGAGCTAGAGAGATATCATAAAAGATAAATATTTGAACTTACTTTTTTTTTCAACCTGTTGGAATAAACTTGGAAAAATATTTAAACTTCTACTTGATATTTGAATTTTTATAATAACTAAGAGCTTAATATTTTAAATTGAATATTATTATTAAATTCTGAATTTCATTTTTTAAATAAAAAATAATAAATCGATATCACTATTGTGAAAAAAATATTTTATGTGGCCTAATTATGCAATATCAGCTCTGTAATTAATTAATTTAGTCTGAACAGGCTACGTTTAGGATTTAAAAAATTATTTATTAAATTTTTCCTAAAAATTTATTTTTTAAATAATTTTTTCTATTAAAAAATCTAAAAATTAATATCATAATAGCTCTTTGAGAGAGTTAAAAAAATTATTTTTAACTCAAAACTAAATACTTCTAATTTAAGTCTCTAGTAGTGAGAAAATTCGACGACCATGCGCCACCTATCGGAAATTCTCAACACTATCTTTGACTGAAAAATTATATATGGTCATATGTGAGGATATTAGGCCAGATATGGTCATGAAATTTTTGATATGGACATATATTAGCAAATTAGATCATATGATAAAACTTTTTGCGGGTAGATAGAATTTTTTACTATTAAATTCTCTTTGTATAATTAAAATAAATAATAAATGTAAAGCAGTTGATAAAAAATCGACAGTAATTATGATTAGTTTAAATTAAAGGCAAATACATCGCAATTACCGTAATATAAATAAAATAATTCGCCGTAGAAGCAGAACCGAGAGATCTGAGTCTGGTTTAGTAAAAAGACACTCAGCTAAAGATAATTCCGCAGTTATAAGCCGCGTAATTCGAGTGACATTTTCCGAGCAAAGATCGTTCCGAGAACCACAAATGACACTGAGTATGAAAGCTAACAGCCGTTACACGAAATTTTGAAACCGAGAGCCATTTTCCGTCTGCCGCCCATATACATACACACATACACTGTACGCCGTACGCCGTACTGTGTAGCTTGTACATATGTACAGATATGGATGATACAAAGCGGGTTGCAAAAAAGGGTATAAGAACCTTCCAATTATATCGGGAGTATCTACAACTGCACACGTGGTCGGAAATTGCGGTGAAGTTGGCTCGCGAACAGTGCCAATTATTGGGTTATACGCTCGAAAAGTCAACGTTATAATAGTCGCATAACTGCCGATATAAATCCAATAATTTAGCTCCCTCTAAATCCAAATAAAAGTGCTGAAAAAAAATTAATAGAACCTGAATTCTCTTCGCTTCTAGTTTGTTTCATTTTATTATATTTTATTTGGGGTGGATATTAAATGCATCGAGAATAAGTGTTGAGGGTTTAACGATGGAAAATTTAATTGCTACCTTCTCACTATTTTTATTCTTTCCGTGTAGAGTCATTATTTTATTATTACTATTAGTAACAAATAATTACTGTGATTAATGAAAATAATAACAGCTATCAGCAATAAAATTTGCTACGCAATCAACAAAACCCCGTTCGATAAAGTTAATGCATCGAACAGAAGTTGCAATCAGTCGTTCAGAGGTCTGCAACAGCGCTTAATCTGAACAATTATTGTCGGAGTTGTAATCACGTTTTACTCCCGGTAAATCCGTCAATAATCATAACAATAATTATTTGTGATAATGATAACCATTGGTGAGCCAGTAGATGGTAGTACTGACCTAGGGACCGTGGTTACGTCGAACACAACCCAAAGCTAAGCTGAACACCGACTGAAAAGGATCCGCAGATCGCTTACAACTTAAACGGTCCCAAAGGCAATGCCTACGGGTCAAATTGTTATATGACCATAACAATTTCAATATCCAGCCCTACAGCGAATAAACTTAAATCTTTACTCCGGCACATTGCTTTCGCAACTGGTGATCCTCCTCTTCGCGTTAAATTCTGAGCTAGCCGCAGAATCTCCAGCTCGCGGTCCTGAATAACAAAAAGCTCTCTCTGCTTAATGGGATATTTCGCGTTTACTGATATTCCAACTATTTCAATTTTGATCATTTCACATTGATGAAAGTCACTATTATTATCATATTTAACATTTTTACGATAAAAATTAAAAATAATTTCTTTTTTTATGATACTAATTAAGATTATCTTGTAGAAAAAATTATAAAATTATTTTGATGGATTTAGAAGTGACTTAATATCGGGACAATTTTACTGATAATAATTGTAGGTGACAGTTAATTGGAATAGTTGTTGATTTAAAATTTAATGGTAATTAAATTTATTTATATTGTGATATTTATCAAATATTATTAGTGTTTAAACAAGAAATTCATGATTACATTACCGTAAATTTATAATATAATCAACGGAACATGACAAGGCAAATATTTAATACCCGTTTGAGTTTCTGGTTTGTGTTTAATTTTATTGTATATATATTTTAAAAATTATGTTTTTATTAAATCATTTTATATTCTGTTTCAAAAATAATGATAATGATGTATATTTAATATATAAAGATCGGTGTTTTTTTTTAATTTATTAAATCAAAGATGGTTAATATTATAAGCCAGACTACCCGATCCAAATTGTTGTATAATGACTAATTTTTCATTATTATTTCTTCACCATAATATTTTATCGGTATGAAGTCTCAATACCATCAGAGAAAAATAAGGTGAAAATAACAATTATAATTTGTTTTGACAATTATGATTAGAGGAAAGATGTAATTTTTTACTCAGTGTAACTTTTTTCAGTGACTGAAGAAATAATTCAGAGTCCTGGTCTGGGCTATCTGAACTATTTTTTCAGTCACTGAAAAAAGTTACACTGAGTAAAAAATTACATCTTTTCTCTAATCATAATTGTCAAAACAAATTTTAATTGTTATTTTCACCTAAATTTTCTCTGATGGTATTGAGACTTCATACCGATAAAATATTATGGTGAAGAAATAATAATGAAAAATTAGTCATTATACAACAATTTGGATCGGATAGTCTATCTTATAATATTAACCATCTTTGATTTAATAAATAATAATAATAATAATAATAATAATAATAATAATAATAATAAGATTGAAAAATACACGCAACTAGCGCGATAAATCTCAAGTGCAAACGTGCGTTCTTATTTCTAAAGCATGTTGTTCGAAGAGCTTCCGAAATGAGTACTTGCCAGAGGGAATTTCATTACATGCAGAAAACGTCCTATATACTTTTCTCTCTACTTTCCACTCTCCATACCTTCCTCTTACTCGGTTACTCTTTACACCCCCTCACTTTTAAATCCTTCGCCTGTACTCGCGTTCACATCTAAAGTCGTCTCGCGCGAAAGCTCTCTCTTTCTCTTTTTCTCCCTTTTAGTTCGTTCGCCCCGGGAACCCAGTTGGTACACATCATGAAAATTTAAGGTGGTTAGGTCAGCGCCGCTGTAACCTAACAATGCTGACATCGGTATTTAGCCTCCGGCTTTGCCGTGTTTGCCTAGGAAGTGTAATATTTAAATAGAATAACGGCTTGCAAAACTGATAAATAAATTTATATACAATATATATAATATAGTATCAACATAAATAGAAGAAAAAGAGAACAAGCTTGCTCTGAACTGAAGCTCTGAAAACAAGCGATGTATTTCGTTCGTAGTTCGTAGTTGCTATTTACTATACTCTGCGTAAAAAATTCGCCCGGAGAAATCATATATTTATATAGCGAGGCTAAATATAAAAGAAAAGCTTAAGCTTTTATTTATAAAGATGCCGTACAAAAATAAGAATTTCAAATCTAATTTCCCGAGGCATATTTAGTAGCTCGCACCCGTACTAAGTCCAGCGCTGAGTGGTTATTCTTGACGATAACTGATAAAAATAAAAGACGACGTCATCGATTCGCGAAGCCCTCGTCAGTCTATTCATGGTCTTTATCAAATGCACCGATTTAAAAAAAAAAAACATTAGTAAAATAGTTCACCCTAAAGGCCATCCCTGCAACTTCCCGCTAATTCCATACCTGGGCGCTTAAAATTTTACTTATGACGTTTTTGAGATTTTTGAGCTCAAAATATAATTTAGGTGATATTTTGAGCTCGCTGAGCTCAAAGAGATAGTATTTCTATGCATTTGAGCTCTTCGAGTTCAAAAGTCTGATAGAAGTTTCATAGAACACTGTTTTTGGAATTTTTAAACCGCATTCGACGCAGTTTTATCAGCCTCATAAAGAATTTTCAGGTTTTAATTGATTGAACCAAAAATTTCGGAATAATTCCGAAAAAACACTTTTTTCGGTTTTCTTTCGACAACGATAACTCACGAACGAATCAACCGATTTTGACCGAGCTGGTGGCGATCGACGGAATTTTTTGATGTTAAGAGCTGATTAGATTTTGGAATCGATCGGTAGAACCGTTTGAAAGTTATTGAAAAAAAACCACATTTCAAAAAATTTGTTTTCTTAGTTTTTTTAAGATTTCTCAAAATTTACTGATTCGAATCAGTCCAAATTATACTCGAATTCTAAGTTTGACTAAGCCCTTTCAAATGGCACCAACCGCGATAAAATCGAATAAGCCGTTCAAAAGTTATAAGCGGTTCACATACTTTCACACATACTCACACACACATACATACAGACATAGTGACAACCTCTCGGGAGTAGTCAGGGAAGCTTCCTGTAACCTTCAAACGTCAAGATCTGATGAAAACTCGGTTTTTGCAAAATGAAGTGAAACCAATAACTTCCCGATTTTTGAAAATCTTCGATTTTTTTAGCGGGAAGTTAAAAAAAAAACTGCCTTAGCTTGAAGGGCCGACAACAAACAGAAAAATGATATCGGCGATGGATTTACCGCTCCAATTGGAACAGCAAGTCCTAAATCAATTTAGTGGAACTAAACAGTGGGTCACAGATGCCGGCAATTACGTCCTACAGTACAAGTGCAGCAATATCTTTTTATAGTACGATAAGGTGTCCTTGTCTTTGTAATTGTCGCGGTGAAAAGTGTGACGATGGCGGTCTAATTTTCCCGGCCAGGGCAGCAGT
Source organism: Cotesia glomerata (assembly GCF_020080835.1). Taxonomy (NCBI): domain Eukaryota; kingdom Metazoa; phylum Arthropoda; class Insecta; order Hymenoptera; family Braconidae; genus Cotesia; species Cotesia glomerata. Next base: position 5,270,192 of record NC_058164.1, read on the forward strand.
AGTAGTTGAGCAGGTGGCTGCAGAGTTTTTGCACGTTTTATGTTTTTTGTTGGCCTAACCAGCCAACTAAGCGCCAGTGCTGAGCCGGTACTACTACTATACTAGTATCCAGCTATCTAGCGCCAGCAAGTTGATCGACCAGGCGAAAACCCGGTTCGCGTCTTTACTCACGTATAAGTGCTGTACTGGGCACACACGCCCGATCGGTGCTTCTGCTCGATCAGCTTTACTTGTAAAGAACCCCACTCTGCTGTAATTACTCAAGTTTATTGATTTTTTGGATGCTTTTAATGAATCTAATAATACCTGTAGCCGTGATTAATTTTATAATTAACTTTTTGTTATTATTATCAAATTTTTTGTTAAAAAAAATAATATTTTCCAGAAAATTAATTTAAAAATGGTTAACCATGCATGGCAAGTACTGATCCGAGCAGATTCAGCTTATGCAGAAAAAGATAACGAGTGAAGAACGACGTAGTGGAAGGCTTAGATATCCGTATATTATGGAACCGAGCCAACTCAGGAGCTGAGCTAATACGTTAGATACACTTGTACGTTTATCTAAGTTAGCGCTAAAAATCTTAAATTTTCATTTTTTGCCAGAACTACAAGCACCAGCAACCTTTATTTTTCCTCTATCTCCATCTCTTTTTCTCCTTGGAAATAAGCTACCGGGACCTGGGTTAAGATGCGTGTAACCCACGCCAGTGATAAATGATGAGTGAAGCGATGATAAAAAAGCATGGAACCATTACCGTTTTTACGTCTACATCATCCATTATCCCCGGCTTTTGTTTAAGTTACGTTTTATACTTTACAAAATAAACCTATACGAACGACCTACGTTTCATGTTGCTAAATTTTTTCCGAGCAAAAATAAGCGTAGGATAATAAAATATGTAACGCTCTTCAGCCATCAAAAATAAATTAATGTGAGGATGGAATAACATTGAAGCTCACCAACCATTCGACTGCGGCCAGTCGGAAGTAAAATGTCTTACGGTAATCGAAAAAAATTTAATCACATTAGTTTTGCTAAATAAATTTCGGGGAAGAAATTTATAGCCGGCTGGTTATTCACTCGGTGATATTGAAGCGAGGGAAAAAATTCAGGATTTAATACCGTAAGCTGATGGATTTAAGGTGATTAAGTACTCCGTAGAGAGAGAGTAGATGATGTACCTTACATTAAATTACAAGGTTACATGTGTGTCATAGTCAAGGAAGATGTTCTATATTAAATTTTTAGTTAAATTATATATTTAAAAATAATATGTTTGTATTTAATTGAAAATAATAATTAGCAACCTTGCAGTCACTATGTGACTGCCGTGACTTGTGAACCATGAGTAAATTAAATTTTGTTTTATTAAATAATGATTTTTGTTAAATTGCACTGTACTTTTTTAATTATTGACGTTTTTAAAGATATAAGCTCATCCCGATGTTACACTCATCAAGAGCTTCCATTTGAGTACCCACATGCATTTTTGATATATTTTTCATATATACATATATATAATATATATTTTAAAGATATAAGCTCATCCCGATGTTACACTCGTCGAGACCTTTCATTTGAGTACCCACATGCATTTTTGATATATTTTTCATATATACATATATATAATATATATAAATATATGAAAAATTGATGTGGGTACTCAAATGAAAGGTCTCGACGAGTGTAACATCGAAATGAGCTTATATCTTTAAAAATGTCAATAGTTCACAAGATACAAGGTCATTTCTTAATTATGTATCTAAAGATAGAGCTTTTTTAAAATCAGCCAAAATACTTATCGTCATAAATTAACTATTGGTGAGAATTATATGAAACCATGAAAAGGCACAACTCCAGGTCAAGACTTTTCCAACGATACCAAATTTAACCATAAAAACCCATTTTATCATATAAATACACTGGCCACAAAATTTGGCTTATTCTCTTAATAATATAGATTATATATCAATTATTGAGAGAAGAATTTTTAAGGGAGTAATAATGTGATTTTTTAAAATTATTTTAGGAATAAAAAATATTTTTTATGATGAAATAATTTAATTGTTTTTATTAAATAAATATTTTTAATATCAAGAAAGCTTTATTAATGGCAGCACACTATTGTTGAATTATTAAAAAATATTTTTTAAATATTAAAAAATCTTATTAAATGTTGAAAAATCCCATCAGTGTATACAAAAGACCTCGGAAAAATGGAATAGCAGTATAATACATGTTTCGAGTCAACACAGAACCAGCCTGGGAATTCCTCTTAAATTTTCCTCTATTCGGAATAAAGCAATAGACCGAAAAAAATGACTCGTGAGGAATTCATTGGGTTGTGGAAAATTTATCTGGGGAAAAAGTGCTCGTCTTAGCCATTTCTATTTCTATTGGCGAGTTGAATAGTGCAGCTTGTGTTTCCTCAGTGTTCTTTCGGTTTAACTGAAAAATTCTATGAGGAAATAAAAAGATGAAAGAACTGAAGATGGAAGAATGAGTAAAGAATAAGATAAAGATAAAGATGGAAATAAAAGGATAAATCTAAGGCAGTATTTCTGGTATCAAAAGAACCAATCCTCTGTCTCTGAATATAGACGTTCTATCTGTGCGCAACCCGAAAATACGATACCTCTGAATAACAATAATAAGAATAATAACAGTAGAAATATGGATGCAAATCCGAATACATATTATTGCTCTCTTATTATCTGGAAGAAATTGTTATAAGGATACAAATGCACGTATTTTATTGAAGACTTAAATAAGATTCTTATTTTAGAACGTAAATATATGCTTCTTAATTTTTTTTCAGCATGTTTTTGAAAGTCATTGAATATTTAAAGTTTGTATCTATTTTTTAGTCAATTTTTAAAGCTCTGATTGCTCACTATGCTGCTTAAGAGAGAATTTTCGTGAATAAATCATGTACATTCAGAATTGATACCTGTCGACCCAGTTTAACAATAAAATCCTACTTATTAATTCAAAATTTAAGAATTGATTTTAAAAAAGGAAAAATCGGTGATTGGTGCAGAAAATATTAAAATTAGCTTAATAATCATAAGTACACTGAAAAAAAAAATTAACTTGATTCAAGAGAAAAATTCTTGAACTAAGAATATGATTTTGAAGAGACTAATAGTCTTGAATCAAGACGAAAAATTCTTGAATCAAGTAAAATTTCTTTAAATCAAGAATCTTTCGACTTAAATCAAGAATATTAAGTTTTTTAAAATTATATACTTGATTCAAAAATATTTTTTTTTCCGTGTATTGAATATTTAATACTCAAAAGGCTATAACTCAATTTTTTTCATCTTCATAATTAAAAATTTATTTTTCAAAGAATTTTTATTCGTTAAATTTTTTTTCTGCGTGCTAAAAAAAACTAGATGTGAAACTTAACATTTATTTTAAAAAATTCTATATTAAACTTTCAATGTAAAAAAACGGAAATTGAAACAAACTTGCCTCACCATAATTTTAATTTTTATTGAAGCCAAAAACTCAAGTGATTTTTTAATTAACTCTCCAAAATTACCCAAATTTTGGCTGTATTTAATTTATAATATTAAAGACAATCAAATAAAAAGAAAGAAAAGCATACACGGAAAAAAGTAAACTGTAATATTCACTCGGATTCCCGTTAATTTTTATAGTTTCATGTTTGAAACTGTTGGAAAGCGGACATCGGGGTGGCAAAAATATAAATATTACAGAACTTAATGTAGAAAGTATAAAAGCCACAATTTATAATTTAATATCGAAAATAAGTGATTAGTAGCTGTCACTATAGTAAATAACGATTCTTTCATCTTAAAAAATTACAGTTTCAAACAGTAAAAATTACCATTTCAATATATAGTCCATATTATGCGGAGAAGGGGAACTCAGATGAAAGAGAAGGGGGTCTCACTCTGGGAGAATTTAACATTAGAAACAGTAAAAATTATACTTTTAAAATATACATTTTACCAGTCCAAGCAAGTCAATAATTACAGTTTGATTTTTAGCGTTGCGTTTAAAATTTACCATTTTACTTTGTAAATATTGACGTTGCTTGTATTAGAAATTTACTAACTTTATTTTATACTTTTTACATATCATAAAATCATTTTTCAGGTACGAAATGATAAATATCAAAGTCTGAATTCTTAATTATTATACTTTAAAATTTTAGACATTTACATAACGAATATTACTGTTTGAAATAGTATTTTCTTCCATATAAAGTGTAAATTGTAACGTTTAAATGGTAAATATTATAATGTGAATAGTAAAATCACGATTTTACTGTTTGAAATGGTAATTTTTAGCAGTTGATCATTACTTATTATAAATTGACTGCTATTTATTACAGTTTACTTTTTTCTGTGTAGAAATTAATTAAAGCTCGTAACAAATACTCACAGAAGGAATCCTCTAATCCAAATTTTGAAGGGTTGTTAATATACGTATATTAGAGAGGTTTGTGGTAATGTAAATAGTAAACCTCAGCGCAAATTAGTTTGCTACTTGGCAGAACAAAGACTTAGCCTTCATTGGGGTTAGTTTCGGCGCAGTTACACTCTGTTTCGCGAACAAAAGTTCCGTAATGAGAAAGTCTGCCCGGACAGGACAGCAGTTGTAGTACGAGATGATAACAATGATAATTTACATCTATCATGAGCAGCCCAGCTCGACAGAGCAGAGAGCAGAGAGCAGAGAGCCAGAGGAAGAGGAAGAGGACCTGGTAAGAGCGAAATGACTTTGACGTTTGCTGGTTTGTACTGCGCGACCGCATGCATACACGTTTCCGGATTTTGCGGTGGTGATTCAGTGGCACACCAATCAGATCCTGACTTTCGACCTTGCTGTAATCGGGCTATTATATTTGTAATTATATGTACAATTACCCACATTGATACATCTTCCCGGTGCGTGTGTGGGTGTGGAACAATGAATAATTATTGACAGCGCAGTTGTGCGGTTATAGGCCGCAATTATCCGATGATTTCTGCAATTTATTCGGTCACGTTCGCAGCTCACTTCATCGAGCGAGTGTGGATAAATTTTGAGTCCTGTTTGAGTGGGTGTGCATCCACTGTGTGCTCAAATGAACCCCAAAGTGACGGTATTGAGTTGCTTGTATGAATGCCAAAATAAATATTCAACATGAGCATCCTGTCGGAATGACCTCTCTCGCACTTTATCGCCGGGAATATTTTCCCTTTTCATTCATTTCGATTCAATAATACACTCGCTATTGCATACCCGTAATTATATCCCGTTTGTGTTTTATTATTTATTTATTGTATTTAATATTTACTGTCCAATTGAGATTTATTGTTTTAATTAAGCTATTTATTTCATATACGAATCCTGGCATAAGCGGATAAATTATTCTATGGATTTTTGCGATTGGTTATTCAAAGCTTGTTTAAGTCGATGAAGTATTTAGTTTTATTGAAAAAAAAAATCATTATTAATTTTTATAATTAATAAATTTTTAGAAGAATTATTATCTTTCAATAAAAAATTAAAAAAAAAATTTTTTATCCCACTCGTAAGCTTTAATAAATTTTATAAATAAAGTATTGAAAAAAATTTTGAATAATTAATTTTTTAATTAATAAAAAAATACTTCCAAAATTTTGTAAAAAATTAAAATAAAATTTATTTTTAAAATATTATATACTGACAAGAGGAAAAATCAAAATTATAAAATTGAAATCATCAGACACCTCACAATTTTTTTGGTTTATATAAAAAATAAATTAGATCAAGAAGAAATTAAAAAAGTATATGTGCCTTAAGCACTCGCGTCATACACAAATTATTTAGATTGAATGTTTAGATTACGATTTGTTAATTTTTTCATAAAGACTTCTATACCTTTTTTTATTTGTTTTTTTAAATTTTCTCGCGAGTGGTGTTATCTCCTCTGTAGGTCGAGCTAAAAAAAATCTTAATAGATGATAAAACAGTTAGTAATTATATCATCATGTATGTAGAGTTTCTGCTTGTTTATAGTTATTTCAATCCTATTTTATGTAAAATAATATATATGGCTGCCAAAATCGCAGATAAAGTCACCGAACTGACAGTCGAAAAAAATTAACTATATTGAAACGGAATTATTTTGACACGCAATTTTCACAAGGGTTTTGGCAAACTTTTTAAAGAATAAAACAAAAAAAAAATTAAATCGTGAAAATGATTTTTGACAAAGTTGTAGTGTTATCAAGCCCAGTGCTCCTGTGAATACCACGCTCTTATTCAATTAATTCGTCAGAAAAACGAGTTTTTTCGGAGAAATCTTATTTAATCGATAAGAAAATTTTTTTAACGTGTTCTGTAAATATTATTTATCACAATATGCTTTTTATACATAATTTTTTTCATTTAATTTATGAAAGTTACGTTTGAATCGAAATCACGATTTTTAGGCGAGAGTAGAGCATACCTGCGCGCTTAATTTATATTTGTAAAAATGCTTACCGTAAGATGGACGGTGTGGCTTAATGTATTTACACTGATAGAAGGATTTGTTTATAGTTAAAAATATTTGTTAATATTTAACAAATCATTTATTACAGGCCACTTTTTAGTCCTTAACAAATATTTTTTAGTATTTAAAAAGATTTATTAATATTTAATAAATGAATATCAGATTTATTAAATACAAACAAATAATTTTAAATACTAAAAAATATTTGTTTAATACTAAAAAGTGGTTTCTAATAAATGATTTGTTAACTATTAACAAATATTATTTAATACAAATAAATCCTTCTATCAGTGTAGAATAAGCGAAAGGAAATTTAGTATAGACCGGATAGCTCAAATGGTAGAGTAGCCGACATGTCTTCGGAAGGTTCTGGGTTCGAATCCCAGTCCGAGCTATCTAATAATTTTTTCTCGCATATTCTATAAACTTACATTAAGATGATCCTCTCCACATTCCTTTCTCAATCCTTCCCTACCAATATCCTGTTACGTGAATGTGGAACGCTTCACGTAATAATCACCGTAACTCCTATTCTTTCCCGCTTCACAGCATTATTTATATTTGTATTAAGGCATGCAATATTGAATATTTAGGGAGTTATTAAAATTATTAGAGAGTAAGTAAGCACTAAATTTTGATCTCACTAAAATTTTAAACGCGACTTTATTAAAATTATATTATTGAAAATTAAAATTAAATTTAATTAAAATTGATAATTAAAAAAATTTATTAAAATATTTTAAACAAAAAATAATATAAATTCAGCATCATATTAAAAAGATTAAAAAATTCAGGGATGATACGAGACTTTGGTGCTGCGACCGCGAATGCAAGCAATAAATAAATGAATAAGCGGATGAATTTAAAAATGGTGGATAAATATGACACACGGGAATTATTAGCGATGAAAGTAAACATCGCAGTCAACTGCAGCTTTGTCGGAGCCGAGCAAAAAGAGCTACCGTAAAATGTAAGCTGATTAAGTTCCAGATTCGGCCTGGCGTGTACGTAATAAAATAAAACGAGAGAGTAACAATAAAAATAACGAAGCAAATAAAATAAAAATAAACCAGGAGGACTCATCTCATCTACAGTCACAGAAAACACAGCAGAGAAAACGATAGAGCCTACCGCAGAGCAGAAACGGCACATAAATTTTATACCCTTATCCCTTTCACCCCTTGCTCGCGGTTATCGCTCTCTCTCCGCGCATACACGGGGTACTTTTTAACCAGTAGGATGCACGCGCTTTCGCTCTCCATAATCTGCAGCCCTGCTATGTTACGTATCCCCCTACTATACCTACACATTTCCTCTTTCGAGGGAACTCGCGTTTCTGTTTTGTCTTTTGTTAATGTGCAGTGGATTTTTTAACCGTAAATGCTGAGGCCTGCACTTTATTTTTTTGTTTGTACTCCGCCCGCATGTCATCCACAAGAGGACGGTATTACGGAACTCACATCAGTGAACATTTTATTTTGATTTATGTCCCTGCGATTGCTCATTTAAATACAACCGGTCGGGAACTTTGTTCGCCAAACTTTTTAATTAACAATTGTCATTTTTATTAATTTTCAACAATTTAATTTGAAAGTGAATTAAAAAAAAAATTTTTTTAAACTATCCCTAGTAGAAATAATCGAGTTTTCACTGGATATAAACCAGTAACTGGCCAGTGATATCGAGTGAAAACTTGAAATCACGCCACCTACAACTAAGTCATAAACATTAGTTACACCGACAGTGTATCTTTACTAGTGTGTGTATGTTTGTTTATTTTTTTTGTTAATCTGTACGCATCATTATTGTAATTATTATTATTAAAAAACAGTATAAATCAATCAAAATTAGTGTTTATTAACGTGTAAATAATTTCCAGTATATATTTCAAAATGGATGCAGTGAAAAAAAATGACACAATATATAAATTGCGACTGTGGGCATTAAAAACAAATCTCCAATTCAAAATAATTATTTTCTTATTCTATTGTTAGATTTATTATTAGTCTATCAGACTAATGATGTTATCTATTTTATAATGTACACATAAATGAAACTTTTTTATATCATATCGTTTATTAAACATTATTTTGAATTTATTTGACAATTTTAATAACGCCTAATAACCTCAGAATTCGAAACTGACAGTTTCACTAAAGCCGCCATAATGTTTTGTTAGATCTCTAGTAAAACTGGCCAGTTACTAGACAGAAACTTGATATTACACTGGCCAGTTACTGGTTTAAGTCTAGTAAAACTAGCCAGTTACTGGCTAAAAACTTGATTTCATTTCTACTAGGGATACTTCAATATTATCTGGATAATGTCCAGATTAAATCCGTGAGCACAAAAAAGCTTGATGTTCCTTAAATCTTTCAGTTTTGTTTCAATTAAATTTTAATGAGAACAAGAATTAAATTCGTCGACTTGTCTCGAGGCTTTCGCCCGTCTCTTTGCAATTTTGTTACTTTAATAAAGGTTGATTTAATTACACCAATAAAGAAAGGGCTGAAGTGAAGTATAGTAACGTGACAGTCTGTGTGTGCGTTGATACAATCTCCTGCATAGGCAATCATCAGTTTAGTTTTATTTGCCGGGTTTAATTTACATTCTTTTGTGCGATACTGAGAGGTATGTTGGAAAAAAGAATGGAATAAGTAAAAATAACATTAAAATGGGATGAAAAAGTATGAAACCGGGCTAAGGAGGATTTCTACTCTTTGGTACTCATTTCAATTCTCGGAAAGCTCTAACTAAACGTACCGGAGGCCACCACGCTGCTCTGGGCTTAGTTTGCTTTCCATTTCGTTTCATCCTCGTTTTTATATTTTACTTACTGTCTTATTTTATTTTCTCATTACCTCTTAGAATAATTGTACGAATTACCCTCTTCTCATAAATATAAATGTGTTTATATATTATAATAAAAATAATAATACTTTTTGTCTAATTGGAATAATTTTTTATTTTTGATTGATAATAAATATTTTTAACTATCATTCAATTGCTCGGCTGCCCAATTTTTAAACACAGTAACTGCAAATTTTTTATACCTGATTTTTTTTAGCATTGCTGCATTTCTTATAACTTTCAGACCTTAATGTCAAATATTTTTTCTTAAAAATATTTATATTCAAGTATTTTCTATTCATAAATCAAATTTTCTATCAATTTGGCGCGCAAACTTTTTTTTAATAAGAAAAATTGTTAAAAATCCCCCCATGATAAAAAAATATAAAAAAAAATATATGTCGAAAAACGTGAAAAATATATTTTAAATATATTAAAAATCTATAAAAAATTTAAAAATATATATAAATTATGTATAGTAAATATATTTTTAATAACTAACTTTTGTATTATTTATGTACTTTAAGATATATCTTGAATATATCTAAAATATATTTAAAATATATATGAAAATCGGCCAAAAGTTAGTTATTAAAAATATATTTACTATACATATTTTTTATATATTTCGACATATATTTTTTTTTTATGGGGGTCTTAAAATTGTCAATTACTGTGTTTTAAAATTGGGCAGCTGTGCTGGGTTAGAATAAAAATTTTTAAACTTTACATCAACATTCACCCTTAATTATTTTAACTCTTAAAAACTTTTATAAATAGCAATAATTTTTTATTTGCAACAATAAATACTCTCAAAATTATTAATGTGCCAAATTTAATAGTTCATTTGCTTAAAAAAAAAAAAAAAAAAAAATTGACTATGTATGTAGTCCATTTTCGAGATAGCGAAAATATCACGGGCTGTTGGTTCAAATCTAAATCCGAATAGCCAAAACTTGTGAGCAGATAAACGGAGCAAAATGAAAGCGTAAAACATAAAAACGAAATTTTATGAAGATAAAAAAAAAAAACAATTTGACGCTTGTTAAGTGAAAGCCAAAAAATATAAACTCCCGGGATGGGAATTTCGTTGTCGGATGAGTTGTGTAAACGTGTTGGATGAGTGCCGCTGTCAGAAACTATAAACAACGCCTCGAACGGCGGCGTCGGGGAAACATGAAAAATTTGACTCGACGTCCCGTGGTCCTAGAATGACAGCCGCTCACCGAGTACAACGAAGCGCCGGATAATTTTATCGTCTACGGAAAACGATTGTCAATACTATATTCGGTGTGCGAGATGCATCTCATTTGTCTCTCTGACAAATATTATACATAAATTGTCGACATGTCTCTTTTATCGTCTAGCCCCTACACGTGTGAAAGAATACATCACCATCAATATCACACTCATATCACATTTACGTCTACATTGGCTTTAAAGTGTTGGCTCTTCCGTATGAACTTCAATATTCTCGGTTTATCCGTCCATTATAGTTTTTTTTTTACAAAATTATTTTCAAATAATTCTTCATTTAAAATTCAAAGTGACCAGTTGGAACTTTCCGTACTTTTTACAAGCCGATCATAATCACGATATAAAGTACATCTATAAAGTACAGAGAAAATCAAATCAAGAGAATCCGATCTAACGGGAAAATTACAGCATGTATTTGAAATCACAGATACACACATCGAAAATATAAGAGGTTTCCGTTTTTAAGTCTCGAGAGACTTCCAGAGGATTGGTATTGCCGATAAAGTTGTATCCAGTTGCGAGCCCAGACGAACGACGGCCTGAGAGGAGATGGAGCAAAAATATCGGAAAGAAAGAGCTATGAAAGTTGCACGTTACCTCGAGATAAAATATAAATTCTATATCTGCGACTGGAGTCTCTAATATCTGTGTGGAAAGCTCACATACATAATTTGCATTTTGCGACATTATTATAATCCTCTATTGATCCTTCGCCTCATATTGGTCTAAACACAGTTAGCGCTGCTAATTCTGGAGATTTATAAATAATTAAATTGTAAAATCTAAAATAGTTGTCCGTTTATATAAAAGTACGGCTATTTAATTTTAAAATACGTTAACTGATATTTGTTGTATTTTTTTTTAACTTGTCCCTTAAAAAAAGGTTTATAATGTAAATTGATGAAATCTTGATTTAAATTTTGAAGATTTATAAATAATTAAGTTGTGAAATCTAAAATAGTTGATCATTCACATAAAAGTACGGATATTTAATTTTAGAATACGTTAACTGATATTTGTTGTATTTTTTTTTAACTTGTTCCTTAAAAAAAGCTTTATAATGTAAAATGATGAAATCTTGATTTAAATTTTGAAGATTTATAAATAATTAAGTTGTCAAATCTAAAATAGTTGTTCGTTCACATAAAAGTACGGCTATTTAATTTTAGAATACGTTAACTGATATTTGTTATATTTTTTAAAATTTGTCCCTTAAAAAAAAAGGTTTATATTGTAAATTGATGAAATCTTGATTTAAAATGAGAAGATATAGGCCTACATCAAAAAAGAACATTTGTAAGAAAAAAACACATTACACGTTAAAGATTTAATTACTGATAAATAACTAACTAACCACTCGTAAGATTCTCAGTGGTGAAGTCTACTCCACACTTTGATAAAAAAAAAAAATGAGTGATTAACTCGAGCGATTATGATTGTGACGGGACAAATAACAGTTTCTCTGTGACCGATTAAGCCTGAAGGTGTTTAATCGTCCGCGAAAGCAAAGCTGGGCCGGATACCCTATCGACGTGTACACGCATACACTTATAAATGAGTATTTGTACGGATGAGTGTATTACGGGTATGTATATGGAAACGTGGTCGGCAGATATGACATGGCTTTCTCATTGCACGGCCGACTGGTTATGAACAATCAAATGCGGTGATGCAATATTGGATGAGCGAAAGCAACCAGGCTCGCCAAACTGAGAGAGCTTTAGATACGGCAGAGAACTCCCACACCAACAGTCCAGAAATACAAGTTTGAGACGAAATCAAAATCGGAATAGGAATCGGAAGCAATGACAGTGATTTCAGCTGAGCGGGTCTTCATTTAGCTGAGTACATCTTGTCCTCTCGGATTATTACTGGACAATATAGGATATCAGGCTAGACCATACCAATATACCTTCGTATTCTGTACACAGAGGTTGTATTCTCGTCAATCTGCCGGAGGGCTTAGCTGTTCCAATATCCGCGACGCATTATAGCTGATCTCCATTTGTCTTCTCACTATCCAACTCCAGTCGCTACATCCCGGATTCGCATTCGTATTCCTCGAGCAACTTCAACTCTGGAATGGCGAGGAGCTTCTACGTATTTTTTGACAATACACCCGATTCGTTTACGTTATATTGCAACGATACGATTTGATGTAAGAGTATTGAGAATTTGAGCCGCAATATCTTCAACGAACTCTGCAAGATGTAAGACGTAAGACGGTTAAGGAGTTATCGGTTCTATGATTTGTTGCCGACGGGTACAATTGAATTGCCAAGACGGAGAAATGGAACTCGAGAGAATTTATAGACTCGGTAAGACAACCAGTAACAAGGCGGTTTGTCAAATAAGCTTCTGGTTTTAAGCTCCGAGCTCTAAAGCTTCAACATTCTCTGGACTCTCGATGTTATTATTGAACTTGCCAACGTGATGATAGATAACAGTCCAAGTTTTGATGATTTCTAGGTGGTGCAGTGTGCAGTGAATTAAATCCATTGAGAAATTTTAAAACGTGTTGATTTTCTCTAAAATAGAGCTTTGAATAGGTTCCAAGGTGAAAATTCCCAATTTTTGGAGATGCAAAATCGGCTGCCCAATTTCAAAACACAGTAACTAACATTTAAAAAAATTTTTTTATTAAATAAAAGTTTGCCTGCCAAATTGATGAAAAAATTGATTTATGAATAGAAAATATTTGAATATAAATATTTTTAAGAAAAAATACTTGAAATTAAGGTCTAAAAGTTATTAAAAATGCAGCAATATAAAAAAAAATTAGGTATAAAAATTTTGCAGTTACTGTGTTTTAAAATTGAGTAGCCGAATATGACGCAGCCTATTTTAAAGTCAAAATTTTCCTATCAAGTTAAATTGAAATTATTTGTACCAAAAATGTGATTTTAAGAATAAGTAGACCGCATAATAAAGAATGATGAGTTCATAAAAGGGTGATTATGATGTGCCATTCGACCTCTTGACACAGTGCTCGATAAAGCATCTGCTCGTAAAACTATCCCGAGACGTCAATCGTCTATCGGAACCGGGTATACCTTGTCCAAGTCCGACAGTATAGAGCTCGTTAAAGCTTCTTTATCAGACGTTTGATATCAAATCGATACTGGGCAAAGACCCACTGCCCGGGAAGCATACTTGCGTTCCAAGAAAACCGTCCGAAGGTTTTTAGTTCTCAGTCTCGAGTATTATGCTTCCTAGTACTTTATATTTCCATTTGAATCGTTACTCATTTTATATTCTCTTTCTAACTAAGGGTATAAAGTTGGTTAGAACTAAAAATGGTCGGTCAAAAGTTAAGAACTTTTGGGTTTTTTTGAGACAATAAAAGAAATGTAGCTAAAAATAAATAATCGAATGCTCTTTAAAGATTTTGAATCTTTTCTAAAGACGATACTACGTTGAATCACTCGGTATTTGTTACGAACCTAAAGTCGCGTTTGATGTGAGGATTTTTTTTGTTTTCATTTGAATAGAAGAGATTGTAGGGTCGGAAGTGCAGTGGAGAAGCAAAAAAAGTTATTGGCACAATTGATTTACTTACTGGGGAGCTCTCATTTATAGTACAGAGACGTCTAAAGTGATATGAGTGGTTGGTACATCATTACGACATGATTGCAGCCAGTGGGGTGCTTTATGTTTGCCTAGTTATTTCTATTTCCTTATTTGCTCTTCCTCATTTATTATTATTACTGTTATTATGATTATCATTATTTATCTATCCAGCTATCAGAGTTTTTTTATCCCTTCCAGTCAGGCGGAATGCTGTATCTCGACGTGGAATGAATGCCAGTAAAAAATAGCTTGAATCACTGGCAATCTCGGAATCCGAGGGAATATTCTGCTGAATTTGCTTTTTTGTACTTTGGTCAGCGACTCTCATTTAGCATTTATAATTGCGCATTATTTTTACTTATCTCTTGGTGAAAATTCATTCATTTTATTTATTTATTTTTTGTCAAGCCTCTTCGCTTAATTTTTTTCACGCTTCAAGCACTTTGGTTAATTAAATTAATTTACAAAATTTAACGAGACTATTTTTCTTTGAAGAAGAACACAATAGACTGAAGTAATACCACAAGACTGATTGATATTAATTAGCCTTCAAACTATCTGAACTGAAGGTAAAATATTGTGGTAAACTTTCAATATTATTACTCAGATCATAAATTACGTTGCGATATTTTACGCGAAAGATTGATAAGTAGAATTAATATTATATAATCAAAGATTTAGATTTTAAAAATGTGGATCGATTGGTTGCCAGAAGGTCCGAGTTATTTTACATACAAGCAAGTATAGCAGAGGTCTTTAGTGTAAAGCTCAGCGTTGCTTGATAACGTAATAAAGGTGCAAACATTGTAGGTGAAAAAAAAAAAAAAAAAAAAAAAAGTAAAGGCTCTGCTATGTCAAACTGCGAGCTAGCACAGAAAATTGCGTTTCGATGATAACATCACGGCTAGTTGATACTGCTTGTCGGGGGCGTATACACCGGCTAGACGAGGAAAAAAAATCACATTTACACTTACACAAGGGAAGTCTAAATCAAGTAACCAAGTTTGAGCTTCGATCTTTATACTCATTTACATGCTGACTTTTTTTTATACTGAATTGTTATGAATTTTTATTCATATCGATATTAATTTTGTTTTTTTTTTCTAATAGTCAATAATTTGAGTAGAAATTTTTTTTAATATCAAAATTTTGAAAAATCTATATTATTAAGACAATAAGCAAAATTTTGCGGCCAGTATATTTATATGATAAAATGGGTTGTGCCTTTTCATGGTTTTATATCATTCTAACCAATAGTCAATTTCTAATGATAAGAATTCAGGTTGCATTCGAAAATGTTCTGTACTGTTTTTAGATACATAAGTAAGAAATTACCTTGTATCTTGTCAACTATTGACATTTTTAAAGATATAAGCTCATCCCGATGTTACACTCATCAAGACCTTTCATTTGAGTACCCACATCATTTTTTCATATATTTTATATATTTATATATTTCACAAATACCATATATATAAATTATATAAAAAAAGCCATGTAGGTATTCAAATGAAAGGTTTCGATGATTGTAACATCGAGATAAGCTTATATCTTTAAAAATATCAATAATTAAAAATTGAGATTGCTATCTTGTCAACTATTGACATTTTTAAAGATATAAGCTCATCCCCATGTTACACTCATCAAGACCTTTCATTTGAGTACCTACATCAATTTTTCATATATTTATATCGAGATGAGCTTATATCTTTAAAATATATATTATATATATATATGTTTATATGAAAAATATATAAAAATGCATGTGGGTACTCAAATGAAAGCTCTTGATGAGTGTAACATCGTGATGAGCTTATATTTTTAAAAACGTCAATAGTTAAAAAAGTACAGTGCAATTTAACAAAATTCATTATTTAATAAAGCAAAATTTTATTTATTTATAGTTCACAAATCACGACAGTCACATAGTGACTGAAAGGTTGCTAGCTATTATTATTATTGTTAAATTTAAGATTAAACAACTCAAAAAAAAATTGCAGTAAAAGCTGAAACGTAAAGAATTTTTTTTTCGTTCACTTTTAGCACGTTCTGTCGTGTTGATGAGAGAGCAGCGTCTTGGGTGAATTCAAGATAAAGTTGGCCATCAGTCCAACGAGAAAAATTCGAAAATTGGTGATTCAACGCGATAAAGCTCGTACCGGTATCTTAGCAACCGTATCTACACGCTTAACATAAAATTACTTAGTCGTTAAGTAAATGTAATTGACAAAAATTTATTTTATAAAAAATAGTACATGATATCGTATGATAAGGACTTGTAATATTATATTGGAAGATTAATAGAGGCAGGTTGAATGAATAAAGATATGAAATGTGGGAGGAGATTAAAATATGTGTAAATGACTTGGAGAATGAGAGCGGATAAATTTAAATGCTGAGCGGGCAAAAAGATAAAATTTATCGGTGTAATAGATCGTTGTGTGTATGTCGGTTTAAGGGATGAAGGCAAAGGGTGAAAGAGAAAGGATTGGATTAGGAAAACGAATGAGAGTGTTCGGCACGCTCGATTTGTCAGAGTTGGGAAGCCACAAAGTCGTGACATGGTTTTCAAGGGATGGACGATCGCTCACCAGAAATCCTCCTTTTTTATTCCCTTATTGCATTTTATTCTATTACATTTTATATCTTTATCACTTTTGCTCTTTAGATCCCAATTAAGCATACAAATGCTCGCTTTTAATCGCTAATTTCTCTCATAATTGTTTTTAAACTCACGATTGATGAAAAAAAAATTATGGTATAAAGTTGGAATTTAAATTTTGGATCAAAATTAAAAATTTTTTCGAAAGAATTTAAATTTTTAAGTCAGCAGTAATAAAATTTTTTAATTATAAAATATTTTCAGCTGCATGTATCTCTTATTAAGCGACTATCGATTTATTCTTTTCATAAAATATTTATCGGCTATAAAATTTCATATGTTCTATCGATATTTAATAACCGTGTAGAGGTGAATAATGAAATAAATAGTGTATCGGTTTTGCGATAATTTTATAAAATCACTTTGTCTGAGAGCTCAACTGGTGACTCAATTATCGAAAATTAAAATTCCACATCAATAATTTATCAGACCAACTTTCGACTAAATTCATCTGAGTTATTATTTTTTTTTCAATTTATATTAATTAATTTATAAACAACTAGCTGTTACTCGCCCGCTCCACTGAGCGCTTTATAGAATTGCATTTTTAGATCTACACTTGAAATTTAATTAGAGTATTGTTTTGACTTGCTCAGATTCCCAATTTTATCGAATTGGCATGCACCTTTTACCCATGTAATTATTCTAGCTAATATTCATTGTAACTTTCAATGTGAAATTATTATAACACTCCCGTATCTTTCTTACAAAAATCAATAATAATTGATTTGAAAAAAAAAATTTGCAATGAGCATTGAAAGTTTCAGTTAAAGAAATTGCAGGTCTCATAAGTGAAAAAATCTGCCTAGTATATAAACATAACCAATAGAATTAAAAAATTTATTTTAAACAAATGACAATCGAATAGAATAAATTTAGTTGCAATAAAAATTCATTTTTTCTAAGTCAAAAAAATATAGGTTCCGGATAAGTAATCACCAACATATCATATACTAAAACTTTCTCCGAAACACGCTGCATCTTATCGTATTAGTATTATTCCAATCGGTTCAGTAGTTTTCGCAGTATAACCGGACACAAAAACCGACTCCATTTATTAGTAAAGATTAAATCATAGCAAAAATAAAAATGCATTGTATTTGAAAAAAAAAAAAGTACCAATGAAAAAAAATATTTTGAGAAATAGAGTAAAAGAATTATGCAATGACGACAGCACGTTTCGATACACCGAGAATAGGGACAGGAGTAATGCGGAAACGGCACATTTGTGCAGTACAACTGCTGTCCGGCAAAATTTATGATTGAGGCATATGTGCGCAGCAGGTTATACCAATGAAGGTGCGCCATCACACTCTATTTCAATATATAACTTTAAAGTAACTATATCTATATTTTCCCTTATATTTTCACAGAATACAGAATACTGAATACAGAACACAGATGATGAAATTTTGTTTCAACAAATGTGTGAATTTATTAAAACTCGTTCCAAATAATCGCAACAAAATTAATATTTATTTCCTGGGTTTGTTCGTTATTCCGCATATTGTTATTTTACAAAGTTTAAATTGGGACAAGTCAATAATTGAATAAATTTAATTTCGAGTTTCTGCCACAAAATATCCGATAATTAAATAAATTTCGTTATGATTCTGGATTTTACTCTCAAAATTTTGTAACCAGTTATAATTATCGAAAATCCATCAAGCTTTAAATAAAATAAAGTCAAATTAAATTTATGGAATTTATTTTGGGACAATTTTCCATAAAAATTAATTCTTAATAAAATAAGTGGATTGAATCATTAATATAACAGCTCAGAATTTCAATCTTGACGTAATTATCAAATATTTACACAGTAAATTATTACTGAAGACATTTCCTGGTTAAAACTCTATGACCGAGGCCGGAGAGCTGAGGTTATAGATATCAGAAATGCCAGTACAACCTTTACTTCTGATTCCCGAGAGTTTTCATAGCGCCCGACCGACTATTGGACATTCCAGTCCATTTGAAAGACTCGAAAAATTTTAATAAAGGTCTCTTGCTTTTTTGTTTTTTAATTAAAAATCCTTTCACTAACCCGCTTGCACTGTTATTATGAAGTATTTTTTGTATTTTTCTTTGTTTGACCTTTTTTTACACTCCCAATATAACGTCCCATATTCACACTATATTCATCTTCATATTATTCCTTTTTGATTACTACCTTCGTCTACATATACATATACCTCTACTTTAATGCTTCTTTTATCAGAATATTATCTCCCGTTTTATTTACCCAAGAGTTTATACTATATTCTTCTTTTTTATTAAAAAAAAAAAAAAAAAAAAAAAAACTGGCTCTATTTTAAAAATTTTAAAAATAAACTCGGCTCTTTTTCATTTGTTCCAGGATTAGTTATCGCTAATTAAACTTCACTGTCAAATTTTTTTATTAAATTCGACTTATAATTTTTACAAAAATAAAAAACTTACTCTGATAAAAAAAATAAATTAATTTTAAAGAATTTTATTATTTTTATACAAGCAGAAATTTATTTTAATTTAAAAGAATCAAGTTAATTTTTTCATCATTGTAGCTCAAGGATTTTATTTCGTGTGTAATCCATTGATCCTTTCAATTTTCAATTAATCAGTATTGCGCTCAAGCACATTGTATACCTGTCGCTCGAGAGTCTTGATCAGGAATTTGTTTAATCACTAACCACTCGCTTAAACCAGCCCCTC
Source organism: Cotesia glomerata (assembly GCF_020080835.1). Taxonomy (NCBI): domain Eukaryota; kingdom Metazoa; phylum Arthropoda; class Insecta; order Hymenoptera; family Braconidae; genus Cotesia; species Cotesia glomerata. Next base: position 5,289,722 of record NC_058164.1, read on the forward strand.
GATTAAAACTTTTCGAATAAATTCACCCTTCTTTATTATATCCGATTAATTCTGCAAGTGCTGGTGACCGAAAAAAAATTCAAGATTCTTCACAAAATAACCCTTTTCCGCGCTCTGAAAAATTCAACCCAGAGAATGTAAATTTTATTAGCAATAAAACACTCGACTGCATATCTGCCACCCTAAAATTCCGAAAGTAAAAACTGAAACAGTGAAAAATAAAATAAAATAAAAAGAATCAAATAAATGATAAAAGAGAAGAATTTCATCAAAAACAGGCTTTGAAATAGTCGGTAGGAATTCAACATAAAGCGATTTTAAAATTCATGAATGTGGAAATTTTTCACCTTGAATACGTTGTTTGCCGCCCAAGGAATGAATTTTTATTTCGCCATTTCATTTTATTCCGATTCTTTCATTTCACGAGCGAGAAGACCAAATCGAGGAAGAAAGAACTTGCATACCAGTGACACACTCTCTATCTCAAAGAGATAGAAATGAAAGACCGGAAAAAATACATGAAAGACAAAACAAACTGAAAGGAAAAACAGAGAGAGGCTGGTGCATCATCGCTACAGGACGTAACGGGGCAAAGGATGAAAAAAGTGCCAAAGAAAAGGAACATTTTCCGTCATGCGATTCCCAAAGACACTCTGCTCGTTGAGACGCGTTAGAAGTCGAGAGACTAGAGCCCAGGGAAAAGGAAAAGCGAGTTTTTGCTTGATAGACCGATCTGGAAGTTGCCAATATCGACCTACCACCGATTTTCTTATTCTTCCCTGTCGTTACTTCGTCTTCTTATTCTTATTCTTGTTTCACAGTTTTCACTGGAGCACGTTATAGACCATAAGCAATCTCAAAAGTTCCTTTTTCTGTACTGTGAATAGTAATAGTGGCCTTCTTTCGCTCTATTGGCGTCAAAGAACATGCCCCCTTTCTACCAATTTCATTTCTCGCTCCCTTTCTTTTTCGAATCTTCATTTGTTTCTTTCATACGGCTGTTTGTCCTCGCTTTGCCACCCAACCCACCTAAGGCTGCTTTGCTTGTAGATAAATTTTTCCAACAAATCACCTTCCATGCTGTTAAGCCGCACTGATAGAAGGATTTAGTTCTATTTAATCAGATTTAGTAACTGATACTAAATGATTTATTAACAAACCTTTAATTACCAAATATTTAGTAATAGGTACTAAATAATTTATTAAAGCCCATTTAGTTCCACCAAATAAATATTTAGTAGTATTTAACAAATGATTTATTGCTACTCAATAAATCGTTTATTGGTATCGAAGAAATTAACTTTTTAACTAATTTTAGGGTGTAACCTAATTTTTTAACTTAAAATAAATAAAAATAAATAATTTTAAGTAAAAATATAAGGTATTATAAAGAAAAAAATCTCATTGAATTATATTTCTTCGTTTGAGACATTTATAAAATTTAAAATTAAACAAGTTTTTAACATATCAATAATAGACAAATTGAAAAATGTAAACTAAACTCCACTGAGAAAAGATATAAATAGAAGACATTTATTGGGAGTATGTGTGTTTGTAAAGGTTTGATAAATCTCCCAAAATCGAGCTGAATAAAATAATCTGAGTCAGTGAATACTTTACACGGAAAAAA